>NC_135740.1:20295949-20649074 GCF_041903045.1 Epinephelus lanceolatus | reverse complement strand
GTTTGCCACACATGAGGCACAAGTCATCCCCCCAATCTGGATGTAGCATTTAGAGTGTGTGTCTTTGTTGCGTTCCTGCGTGGTTTCTTTGTGTAGGTCACTGTCTAGCTCTTTATCTTTTACATGTGCCAGACTTAAAGACTTTGACACACTGGGTTTTGGTGCAGGCAGCAGGGAATTGGTCTCTGTGGACAACAAATTATAGTTTTCAAAAAGAAAATGTGCAGTTAGTTAAGATGTCCTAACTTTGCAGTTCAACTACCCCCACTGGCTGAGGAGCATTCAGAGGCGACAAAGTTAAGCTTTAGACTACCTGCAGGCAAATCTCTAGCCAAAACACTACAATTAATACTGTTTTAACCATTTCACTGCATGAGAAATTAGCCAACTCAACAACCACACCATCTATCCTCTCACCAGGTAGGAAGGCATCAAAGCCCATGTCCTCTACGGCCTCCCTCAGCTCCTCTGGTGTAGTCAGGAGTGGATCATACTCAAACGTCCCCTGGTGATCAGCCAGAGAGACCTGGGCTGACATCACCCCCTTCCTTTGGGAGATCATGCCCTCGATGGACTGGACACAGGAGTTGCATGTCATGCCCTCGATGTGAATACTGACTACAGATGCCAGAGGCTGGGTAAAACAAGGCTGTGAGGCAGCAGGTTTGGCCTGGGTTGCTCGTGCAGACCGAGGCGACGATAAGGCAGGCATAGGCGATGTGGAAACAGGGCCAGAGGAGTCCCAGGGTTGAGTCTTGAAGTTTCCTGGAGGCAGCGCTTCAATGGCCTGCTGCAACTGAGCCACAGTGACCTTTAGAGGATCATAACAGATGGAGGCCATCTCCTTCTCCAGTGACACCTCCACAGAGGAGACACCAGGGAGCTTAGAGATATTGTCTTGGATATTGACCACGCATGAATGGCAGTGCATGCCTTTCACCCTGAGCATGGTAAGTGTTGTGTCTATAAAGATTTCTGTGTCTTCCGATGTCTCCGATGGCGACGAGACGGTTGTTTTTTGAGAATCGACAAAACGTTCGATTTCGCTGGGGGACAGCTGCAGCGGGTGAGGTTTGGATTTAACAAACGCCTTGAAGCCAGCAACAGCAATCTGATCGATGATGGTTTGGACAGTGATGAGGTAAGGCAGGTACACAATTGTAGCTTCCTGAGTCTCCAAAACAACTGTGGAGAATAAAGACATGACAAAGTTAAAAATACAAACACAAAGCATAAAGGACTTGTCAAAAAAGTAAATATTTCACTAGAACAGGAAATAACTGTGCATGAAAAGATGTTTGTCATAAATGAGTTATGCAAATTACAATTTGCAATCCACTAAAAGAACATTCATGTCCATAACGGCATATATAAAGTTTATGCGCATGAGGCGTTAAATCACTTTTAAAGGATTACTTGGGTATTTTTCAACCAGGAGGAACCTATTTTCCCATGTCTTTGTGTCTTATGAGAACAACAATTTTTGACACTGGTCCAGTGATGAGAGAGAAGCTGCAGACAGCAGCAGCGAAACAGGCTGCAATGTAAGCCCCCAGCCCATATGTACCCTCAATTTATGTCCACTAAAAGTGCTTGTTTCACTACTGACAGGCTCAGATTGTTATCATACGTGTCTGACAACGTAACGGAAAGGATCTCTACAAAGATATTACATGGTTGTTGGAAAAGTGGAAAGACAAACCAAGATGATTTTTGTGGGTTTCTACTACTGTCGACTTTGAATGCAGTGTATTTTACGATGATAATATTACTCTTTATTTAAACGCAGTCTGGTGGCTTTAGCTATAGTGACTTCAGGGCTGTTTCTGGTTAAACATAAAGGAAGTTACCCTTAAGACAATCATTTAGTTTCATATGATCTGGGTAGTTTGAGATCCTCAGACAGAGGTCTTTATCTGTCCCAGTGGCCTGGCTTTAAACTAGGCAGGACAGAGCCTTTGCGGCCAGGGCTCTGATTATCTGGAACAACCTACCTGAGAAAATCAGGCTGTCCAAATAGATAACATTTTCAAATTCTCTTCTTAAAACATGCTTTTATTAGACATAGTTAGAGTATTTCTGTTTTAATAAGGGGAATGAAATCTATTGATTCATAAACACAAATTTGCTGCCTTATGTGAAGCCCTTTGGGGTTTTTAGAAGTGGTTTATAAGTTATTATTTTTATTATTAGTAGAAGTAGTAGTAGTATAAAACTGTGATGAGGATATAATTTTCGTGCACTGGAAATGTTACATTAGGGGCAGCGTATCTAGAATGTGCAGCATACAGTTGGCAGCATATGCAACCAGTTCATACACAATGACAATTCTGTACTCGGCAAACATAATCCTATCCATTTACGTGTCACTTCTTACAACAATACCAGTGGAAGGATTTCATGAGTCATAGTCAAATCCCACTGAGCAACCTGTCAGCGGTGAACATTCCTGCTTAGTGCAGCAGTTGTGTTACAACATTACTTTCGCTTAGACAGTGAGGCAACACATGGCTACAAGCTTGTGACCAGCTCAAGTACATCACCTTTGATCTTTTCAATCCCTTTCAGTTTTCCAATCTTCCCTTCAATAGTGGTGGTGCAGGAGTGACAGGTCATTCCTTCAATGCTCAACTTAAGGAGTACCACCCCACCTCCTGTGGTGTGAGATGGGGATGAGGGTGGGCCTTTTTGCATTGGACTGCTGGGTGTGGGGATCTCCAGAGGCTTTAAGCTGGACACCACGTCACTCAGCTGCTGCAAAGAAGTCAGGGAAGGAACAAAGGTAACAGTGAGACCCATCTGGGCTGGGCTCTCTCTGACATCCAGCACTCCCTGAATCTGGGATAGTTTCTCCAAAGCATCCTGTTGGGCTGCAGGTGCCAGGGTGGAGGTGGGGATCAGCTGGGTATCTGTAGAGACGGGTGTGGCTGTGCTGGAGTCTGAAAGACTTGATTCAAAGCCCATGTCCTCGATGGCCTCTGACAGAGACTCTGGGCTCTGTTGGCTGTGGTCAAATATGACTGTGGCATTCTTCTTCTCTAAAGAAACCTAAAATATAAAAGACACAGTACTGGTTAAATAAGTAAATATTAAAAGAGAAATGTATGATCATTAAGAAATGTTTGATTCTGGGTGTCGTAAGAATGTTTATATTGTTCACATAAAGGCCCCTTTCACAATGCTCTTAGCACCAGGCTCGGTGAGCTGGTGATCTGGGGTTAAGAAAGCTTTCACAAGTGGGCTAGCTCCGAATTTATCCTTGGGTTTGCTGACCCTCCTCCGGAGCAGGGGTAGCCCTGAGTTTGCACGGTTATTCCCTAAAAGTTGACTAAACACAGGACTAGAAGTTGCCAGTGTGAAACTGAGCTTATAGAATTTGCATCATGATTTTTTTGTCCAATTACACGACTTCTTCATCACATCTTCATTATGCATGTGCTTTATGTTTAAGTTGTAACTACGGTAACTACAACTAACCAAAACCTGAGGTACCTAGCAAGCTAGCTAACTTAAAACAACAATATGTCCGGAAAAGACATACAGGCAAAACAATAGATGTGGTAATTTCAGCCTCTCTTCTCAGCTGTTCTCTCTCTTGTTGATATTTCAGCACCACTCTCACATAAAGCCCTGCTAATGGCGACATTTCAGCGTTGCTGCTTGCTGTTAAAAGAAGTTACGCGTCAAGCTAGAACATAAATCCTTATCCGCTGAGAGGGTCCAAGGACAGAGGGATGTCTATGCTGTAAAGCCCTCTGAGGCCAATTGTTATTTGTGATACTGGGCTTTAAAAATAAAATGAAATCCAACTGAATTAATGGACATTTAACCCAGGGCTAGCAGAGGTGCAGTGTAAATCGTACAGCCCTGGGTTTAGGTTAACTCTGGGTTAACACAATGCGTGTGAAAAGGTGCTAAGAACATGTGTGAAAAGCCCTGTAGTTGACCAGAGGAGCATCAGTGTCCTTCGCACAACTTCTATTGAGAGGCCTCTGCCTATCTAGAAGTTAGTTGTAAGATGTCAACCTTGTTAATGCTCCCGAGTAACACGCCCTTTTTCAGATTTAGGCACGTCTCTGTCCATGCACACACACTGTACCAGATTATTGTTGTAATAAAACCTATATATTCGAGTAAGGAAAACTAAGGCTCATCGAGTTTATGTTATTATTTATCAAGATGACATAGAGTGCACGCTTTTTCACTTCAAGCATAAGTAAGGCATAATAAATCTGTCCTGCAACCATTTCCTGCATCACCCTGTCGGGATTCATTTCACAATAATGACCCACATGGCTACTTACTAAGACACATCTATAATTTTACACAAAATATTGAAATAATCACAATTTAAGTGATTTAAAAACAATTTTATTGCCTCCGCTAAGCGTCTGTGATCAGAACTGCATCCGTAGCAATGATCTGTTTTTCATAGCAATGGTCTGCTCTCTAGAATTAACAGACTGTATAATGCCATAAGTGACCAATCAGAATAGAGTATTTAAGAAAGTTGTGTAATAATGGAGAATATATTCATAAGATGTGAAAGAAATGTGAGAAAATCAGATAAATTCGTTTAGCTCTCACTAGCAACACTTGACTTGAGTCTTTCAATCAATAGGATTAAGTATCACAATAAATGTGCCATGGCTGGCTCTTTGTTCAGATTAATAACAGCACATGTAGAACTTTCAGATAAAACACTAAAGAACAAATTAGTAAGCTGATAATACTGTTACACACTTAATACAGGGTTGTTTGCGTTTGGTAAAGCGATGGGTTAAGTATGTGATTTATGTCAGAATGCTTATTTCAATAAGTTATTCTGGGGCCATCAATCAGATTTAATTTAGATACTGTACAAAGAAAATTCTTGCCAAATATGACCACACCCACATTGTTTATTGGCAGTTTTACAGCCACACTGTAAATCTGACTTGTCTCATCCATAAACCTTATATAAAGAGTTGAAATAGGTCCAGGGCCTTAGTAAGCACACAGCATGTTCTGTCAGGGTGATGACCCTCAACTCTTTTTCTTAAGCAAGAAGGAAACATGTGACACACTGAAGGGATCACTTGACTGAGCCATAAGTTGCAAACCACAGTGGGGTCTTAGTTGTAAGAGTGTGCCTGCCTGTTGGATTAGCTTTTCTTTTTCTGAGAAAGAGACACAGGGGAGGGCAGAGAATGAGACATTGGCTATTGAACCACGAAAAATCAAATGGGACAAAAATACAGATCATGTCACTATAAATTAACTTAAAATGATCCAGGGACTAAATTCTCTTAAGACGTAAATGACATTTCCTGTTGGTACAGACTGCGTATCGACCTGCTGTCACAGTCCTGCAAAGGGCAGAGCTCTATCTGAAACACACTATTATGTTATCTTCTCATTTAACCCCAGCCTGAGGGGTAAACACACCATAAACAAAACAGCAGACCACAACTGTTGCAATTTAGCTGCCTCTCATGGCAACATTGATCTTACTTGGTTGTAAATCAGACCAGCTAGTCCTGAGGGAGTATGTCTCTGAGACTGATCAAACTGCATTAGCTTAAAATGGGCAGAAACCTTTAGTTAATATAATAATGTATAATTATCTGCCTGTTTCACAAGATTCTAATTCTCTATTTTAAAATACAGACATACATGGTAGTCATTTTGGATCCTGTTTTCAAACTGGAAGTGCAACCGAGAAATTTTCAGTCAGCAAATTTTAAGAACTGCACCGCAACATGGAAAAATATGCTACATGACGCTAAATGTTAAAATGCTCTTATATCTGTACAAAGAATGCATTTACCTTTATGTGTACGACTCCAGGGAGCGACCCGATGCGCTGCTCTATGGACTGGACACAGGAGCCACAAGTCATACCCTCCACTCCAAGGGAAACTGAACACAGACTGACTTTCTGTGTCATGATTGTTTTGTCTAAATGGCACAAGAAGGGCAAAAATAACATTAAACTGCAAGTCTTTAAAACAAGAAATCAGGGAAAACATCACTAAGTAGAGGCAAATGACAAAACAGGCAGGTCGGCTCTTCTCTCAAAATGCAGAAACAAAAAAGAACTACTAAACCTAACTACTAAAAACATACTGTGACAGTCGTGTTAGCGTCTTGGGGACACACATGACTGAGCTCTTTATACATTTGTAAAATGGCACTTTGCATTACATAATTATTATTCTTTTCATTTTAATTACACTCAAAAGAGACAGTCACATATTAAACGTGGGTCCTGATAGCTGTGAGAAGACAATGGCTGCTTTGAACCAACACCCCATAAGCCTTGTAACCAAAATGAGATTGGAAAACACTTAACAATACTATTTATTTTACAGAAAGCAGGATATCTTGCCCTTCTTAAAAAAAAGGTGAATCAAATTTTAAGGCAATATCTAGCAAATTAATGCTCAAAAATTGACAAAGAGTCATACTACAGCTGTTTAGAAGCAATGGACAAAATTTGGAGCTGCATCAATGCTGCCTATTTAGACTAATCTATATAACCTAAAACCAGTTTGTTCACTTCTGGTACCTACACTTGCCAAAAACAAAAATAAACAAAGCTTCTTTGTGCAATATGTACAGAAATGTAAGAAATGCAAAACCGCAGGGGAAGGTAATTATTTCCATGCTAGAATGGAAAAATGATTCAAGCAACAGCAGATTAAAGCTCGAAACACATTAAGTCACTTGCATTAAAGTTAACAATCCCCTCCGTTTAAATGAGACACTGATAGGAGAGACAATTTTAGGGGGAAATGAGGTGACATATTGTCCAACAAGAATCCTGGTGCCAACTCAGCACTTTGCCACCAAGTCAATGTTCACCTAAAGTATGACAACTATCTGCTTCTCTTGAGAACTGAAAGACACCTGCCACACCAATACAAAGTCGTCTCAGTTCTCAAACTTGCTCATAGAGACTGTGGCAGGTTTGGTTGTAGTAACACACATCTGATTACAAACTGATGAGTGTCACAGTCAAACAGGCTTCAGATCTGAGACTAGTTTACATCTCAGACACCGAAGAAACTGACAGGACAGAAAGCCAGCAAGGCACTGGGTCTCAATGGCTACAAAACACAATTCTGTCAGAGGATGAAATCAAATATCGGTCTCAACGAAGACAAAGGCGATTCAATCACATCTAATCCTGCAAAAGCAAGTGCACACTGACGTTTCTGGATGCTCTTTACGACTAAGACGTTTACTCATAAACGTAATGAGACTTAATGTCGTCCACATATAATTTATAACAAAGTTGTATGACTTTTGATGACAGCGACTATGTTACTATGATGCTCACGCTCTAGCATTTAGTTTTGGTAAGGTTAAATCAGCTAACGAGAACAGTAAGCTAGCTTGAATTAGCTACATAATAAGTAAAACTTAACGTTAGCTGTCGCCTGCTTGTTGCCAAGCTCACAAAACAATGTTTAGTCTATAAAGTCAGCGGAGATGTCAACTAAAAATTGATCTTTCCTTAACATTACAGATAAAATTCGTCATGTCACAGCTTTAAGCATGAAAAATACGTAAACAACTCTTACCTTTATGTTACCCAAAGGGAAGTGACCAGTTAGCTACAGGCTACTGTCGTTGGCTGTCAGACTGTGTGGCTAAGCTAGCTAGCTAGCTTCTTCCCCTCGCCCTACGTTACAAGCAACAAAACATGCCGTAGCATCGTCCTGCCTGCGAGGAAATAAGTGCCGGAATAATTGTTTTCGTCCTCTGTTATGACACAACCCTGTGAAGCTGTATCTCTTTCTTCTTCTCATGCCGACGTGACTAACGTCCCCACACTGCTGCGTCATTTGCCAAGAGGCGGAGCTGCGTGCAATCCATTGCAATTGGTAAAGGTTCATTTGCCCTGGATTTGCCCTGACAGGCTGCATTTACTGCCATGTAGTGCACAGCTGTAATCACTCCATCAATAATTAGCTATTATATGGACTATGTTAAGACTTTATTGGATAAAACTGTACAGATTAGTAGGGATTTTTGGTAGGTTTACAGCAATTAGTTTGTAAGGCACACGACCTGAGATGAAGTGTGAACCTAACAGGCGCTACTCGGGGTGTGTAAAAACTCATATGTGCGATTTTTGTTTCCTCAGCAGCCTTGTCTCCTTTGTCTCTTATTTAGTCTGAGCAGCAGGCTAATTGTCGCTCTGTCGTCATGCATGCATCCTGTATAGGTCAGGAGTCCGGGCCACAATGTGTCTGTGAAATGTGCTACATCACAGTGATTCGACTTGAGGCACCTGTGTTGTAAAATTTAAAAAATACACTGGTTGTCCTCACGGTGGCGCTTTAAACACAGGCCAAACTTGTGTTTTGCAACCGTCCAGCTGGTCTTGACTGACCCCTGCTGTAGGCTAGCCAACATGTGACATAAACATTTGCCCATGGTGATAAAATTGCAACTTCTCTCTCTGTGCCCATGGGGGTAAAATTGCAACCTTTTTTTCTGTGGGTGGCTGCTGGTCCTACTGTGATGACAATCAGAGGGATGAAGCATCTTGTTGACTTGCCAGAGGGGCCCTGCTTCACATGGAAGGGATGCCCTGTTTCTCCTGTCAACTAAAATCTGAGATATGATTTCATAAATTCTGCGTGTTTGACATTTTAATGGTGTATGAGTTGGCTCTTAATTGAGATTCCCAGGAAATGGACCCCAGGAGGAGGAGGTGTTTCCTAGGCAACGACTGATGGGGATCCAAATAAACTATAAACACTTCCTCTTAATTTAGCCCACTATAGCCTATTGAGAGAAATAAAACACTGAGTCAGTTATAAGCCTATTGCTGTTTGAGTCACAGCTGCTTGAATTTGAAGGTCTAAAGATGCAGATGCAGGGATGACTTACACTTTCTGGAGTAAAGCAGATTTCAAACATACTGCCTTTTGCGTTACTGATTATGCCTTGCCAAAAGACCAATAGCTTTTCCGTCACCATGAATCATTGATTATTTCACTTTTTGTATTGGCCATTTGTCAAGAAAATCAAAATCAAACTTAGATCAAACATAGAAACAAAGAGCCACCAACGCACCATGTGCATGTGATTTACATTTGTTCATTTGTTCCTGCATTTCTAATGATTTCCTTCTCTGAAACAAGCAAACAACCAGACAAACAAATAAATCATGGCTCCCACTGGCACCCACCCAGGTGCATGCTGGTTCCATACCTGCCTATCTATCTGTATAATTGCCGGTGCCCAGTGTCAAGCAATTTACAAGCACAACAAAAACAAGCAAAATAGTAATTAAACAAAAACTATATATGCTGGACAAAGATAATGATAAAAATAAACTTAACAAAATGAAAACACTATCAAATTCAAATCTAAATAAAGCAAACATTTACAATAAAACCAATACTAGCTCACTTATTAGTGGTAAAACAACAACTAAATATTAACAACTAATACTCATACACCCTTAATCATATGATATGGCTCAACAGTGTTACAACACAGTTTGTATCCACCAGTATAACTGATTAATTTTGTAGCAATCACAGCATGATAAATAGAAAGCTATACAGGAGACAGAAATGGGTAAAGGTGGATTAAATGGCCGAATACACAAGTATGCCAAATGGAAAACACACAAAGACAACATCAGGGCTGCCAAGTCATTAAAAGTAATCATAAAGTAGTCTTTACCTGCTGCCAAAATCAAAGCTCAGATCTGCCCATGGTGGCGAGAACAACAGAAATACTACGATTATATTGTGCTTATGAATGTAAAAGATCATAAATGCATACACATATATCTTAAAGTATAAAGTATACTGATGGCTGCCAAGCAGTAGCTGACTCACTCCCCGAGCCATCCTCCAAGTCAGTGCGCAGCATCCACTTGACAAAGACATCCAGCAGCATAAACAATAGACAGGCATCAAGGTGCACAAACAATAATCTTTAATAGTGTTGGCTTTTATTAGCAGCAGGAAAAGGAAATGCAGACATGAGAAAGCATCAATAATCCTGCTTGTCAAAGTGCAAGTAGTACTATAAATGAACAGCTTTGTCAGTGATGTTAGTTTAATATTTTCAGGATAATAAGATTCTACACTGTAACCTTGCGGTAAAAACAAATGCGTGTAATACATTAATTAAACATGATGGTGTTTAACCTGCAGCTGTGCTCCAGGGGAGACTAAAACACCGATATAGTGTCCACTTGTGTTTATTAATGACCCTTTTTCACACTCACACACACACACTTTGACACACTGACCTACTTTCCCAGTACCCGTGCACATAGTATCTTGTGCTCTCAGCCCACGGGTCACGACGCACACGTACGCACTCACGAGCACGCGCGCACACACACATTGTTGTAAACAAATAAGTCAAATCAAAGGTAAACTCTCTTTACTACAGTAAACAAAGACGGGAGCATGTTATGTGTTGATGTTTTATTGATGCAGACTCTTCCTCTGCATGTGCATGCTGCTGGTTGGAGATGCAGCAGAGCAGATCCATGTTTTCCCCCGCTCACGTGTACCGGCTGCTCGGCAGCGCCCGTCAAGCTGTCTAAAGCCAAGAGGAGAGCTTATTATGAGAGCTGCTCCTGCTGTCCTATATCAGCGACAGCCAGCATTTCTGCAGTCATCTCCAGCCATGGCTCCGAGTGAACGCTGTCTCCTCCACCACCGGCAGAGCACAACACCCAGAGGAAAGTGTGGCTTTTGAGCTGTTCATGTAAGTAACACACGGTGTTTGTTTCTGTGTGTGTTATTATATGCTCGGATATCTGTGAACGTGTCTATCTGGCGCCACAAGTGGTTTATCTGTTCACTTGAGTTCAGCTCAGTTCAGCTGGTATAGATTAATAAGAAGGATTTTAATATGAGTTGCACAGATCTTGCTCTTAAATAGGTGTCCACAGAGTCACCAGGGTATCAAGCTTCAAAATATGTTGTTGTTTATTGTTATTTAAATAGGCTGGGCCGACATGTCTGTGAGCAGAGTTTACAAGCCCAGTATTTACTGTTGAAACTTGTAGCTGAAGCCTCAGAGAGGTGAGGATACACATATTAAACTCTATTTAAAAGACTTCTATAATTAAGCAGGAGTCAGTGATGACTCTTTTAATTCGGAAAAACAGTGTGGTCACATTTCAATAAGGTCTGCAATGCTGTGGCAAAATGAGTCCACCGTTAAAACTTAATGAATGGGTGACATTTCATATGGTGCTTGATGCATGCAGTATATAGATTACATCAGTTTATACTGAGTGAAACGTTGCTTTCACTACTGGGGGGAAATGTCAGTAAAAAGGATTCAGCATCACTGTTTATTTTTTATTTATTTATTCATTTATTTTGACATGAGTGTGCCATTATTCCACATCCATCAGTATACAGTATTTGACAGGGGTTCTCAGCAGTGGCAGTTTTCATGTTCATGCAGGCAACAGTGGCGTAAGAAAGTTATGACGGGCCCCAGTGCACGCTATCCTGCATGTATTGCCTCAACACAAATAGAGACTTGACGTTAGACAGCATCAGTATATATTATACCCAACAATCATCATTGCATATCTGACAAAAAAAAAATCGACAGTAAGAAATTAATCATTTTACTGAATAGTTTTATAGTATATTGATAGATTTTATTGCTCATATAGAAAAAGCATGTAATTTTGCTTTAGATAGATACTGACTATTTTAAAAAAGGAAAAAGAAAAAAAACATGGCGCAGATGGGTTAATCTTTTTGAGGACATTTAGCAAATGGCACCATTTTTAATTCTGTAACATACTTCTTTTATCATTCCTCTTTAAACACAGATATATTTGATCCTTGAGAAAGTAGTCGCAGACCAGCTGTGTGATTTTCTCCAGGATAATAATTTATTTGAGGAATTTCAGTCAGGATTTAGAGTGCATCATAGCACTGAGACAGCTCTAGTTAAAATTACAAATGACCTTCTGATTGCTTCAGACAAAGGACTCGTCTCTGTTCTTGTTTTATTAGATCTTAGTGCGGCGTTTGACACAATTGACCATCAAATTCTACTGCAGAGACTGGATCACTTAATTGGCCTAAAAGGTTCTGCACTGAGCTGGTTTAAATCTTATTTATCAGATCGTTTTCAATTTGTTGACGTTCGTAATGAATCATCCTTACGTACCAAAGTTTGTTTTGGAGTTCCGCAAGGTTCTGTGCTCGGACCAATCCTATTTACTCTATATATGCTTCCTTTAGGTAACATCATTAGAAATCACTCTATAAATTTCCATTGTTATGCGGATGATACACAGTTGTATTTATCGATGAAGCCAGAAGAAAGTAATCAATTAACTAAACTCCATAACTGCCTTAAAGACATAAAAAATTGGATGAGCACCAATTTCCTGATGTTAAATTCAGACAAAACTGAAGTTATTGTTCTTGGCCCCAAACAACTCAGAGACTCTTTATCTGATGACATAGTTTCTCCAGATGGCATTGCTCTGGCCTCTAGCACTACCGTAAGAAACCTCGGAGTAATATTTGATCAAGATTTGTCTTTTAATTCTCATTTAAAGCAAACCTCACGGACTGCATTTTTTCATCTGCGTAATATTGCGAAAATTAGGCCTATCCTGACCCGAAAAGATGCAGAAAAATTGGTCCACGCTTTTGTTACCTCAAGGCTGGATTACTGTAACTCTCTATTATCAGGTAGCTCTAGTAAGTCCTTAAAAACTCTCCAGCTAATTCAGAATGCAGCAGCTCGTGTACTAACAGGAACTAAGAAACGAGATCATATTTCTCCTGTTTTAGCTTCTCTGCACTGGCTCCCTGTAAAATCCAGAATTGAATTTAAAATCCTACTGTTAACTTATAAAGCTCTAAATGGTCAAGCTCCGTCATATCTTAGAGAGCTCATAGTGCCATATTATCCCACCAGAACACTGCGCTCTGAGAACGCAGGGTTACTCGTGGTCCCTAAAGTCTCCAAAAGCAGATCAGGAGCCAGAGCCTTCAGCTATCAGGCTCCTCTCCTGTGGAATCATCTTCCTGTTACGGTCCGGGAGGCAGACACCGTCTCCACATTTAAGACTAGACTTAAGACTTTCCTCTTTGATAAAGCTTATAGTTAGGGCTGGCTCAGGCTTGCCCTGTACCAGCCCCTAGTTAGGCTGACTTAGGCCTAGTCTGCCGGAGGACCCCCTATAATACACCGGGCTCCCTCTCTCTCCCTCTCTCTCTCTCTCTCTCTCTCTCTCTCTCTCTCTCTCTCTCACTCTCATCCTATTACTGCATCTTGCTAACTCGGCCATTCTGGATGTCACTAACTCGGCTTCTTCTCCGGAGCCTTTGTGCTCCACTGTCTCTCAGAATAACTCATACCGCAGCGGTGCCTGGATAGCGTGACGTGTGTGGTTGTGCTGCTGCTGTGGTCCTGCCAGATGCCTCCTGCTGCTGCTGCCATCATTAGTCATTAGTCATACTTCTACTGTTATTATACACATATGACTATTGTCACACAAGTATGCTGTCTGATATTAATACATACTTTCAACATATTGTACCACAGTAGCCAGAACTATAACTATAATATTATTACTTTCATTAATGTTGTTGTAAGCTACTGTCATTACCTGCATCTCTCTCTCTCTCTCTCTCTCTCTCTCTCTCTCTCTCTGTCTCATTGTGTCATATGGATTACTGTTAATTTATTATGCTGATCTGTTCTGTACGACATCTATTGCACGTCTGTCCGTCCTGGAAGAGGGATCCCTCCTCAGTTGCTCTTCCTGAGGTTTCTACCGTTTTTTTTTTTTTTTTTCCCCCGTTAAAGGGGTTTTTTTTTGGGGAGTTTTTCCTTATCCGCTGTGAGGGTCTTAAGGACAGAGGGATGTCGTATGCTGTAAAGCCCTGTGAGGCAAATTGTGATTTGTGATATTGGGCTTTATAAATAAAATTGAATTGAAATTGAAATATATTTCCAAGGTGGCAATCTGATTTATATGCAAAGGCCCACTCTCACTCTCTCTCCATGGGCCCCACTGTCTATATTTTTGCCCCTGGCATGCAAGCTTGCTTAATATGAGTGATGTTTTTGAACTTAGTAGGGATAAAAGAACATGGACGTGAGCAGCTTTCAGTGCACTTTGCATTTTCATTAAAACCAGTGATAGATTAATAAAGTATAAACTGTATGATAGAGTGAGCAGTTAGTTTAATAAACAATTATTTTTTAAATACCACTGATTTGTTAGAGTCATTACCAGACAATGGGTTGAAAACAATTTAAAAGGCAGAATATTAAAAACAAACTTTCAGTAAAGATACTCATCAAGTTTTACTGCACCTCGGACATGGGGTCAAAAGCAAGGATTCCAAAAAGGTGGAGATATTTATCCTTATAACCATGCTGTTTAAGAAATGAAAGGCAGTGATAATATTGAAAGCCGAAATACCTCTTGATGTCTTGTTATTGAATAACTACACTATTCGATGTGGGCAGGGAGAGAAAAAAGAATTTTACTTTAGGTGAATTTAACAGTCATCCAGCATTTTGCCAGGTTCCAGCCACAAACTGAGATTGTGGTAACCACTGATACTCTCAGGTTGTACTACTCTATTTAAAACCATCAAAGAAAAGCATAGTTATGCTGATGCATAGAGGTATTTACTGTTTGCATTTAATCTCACAATGCCACTGTGTGCTGATTTGCTTCAGAATGAAAAGAGGAAGGACAGGTCTCAATTCAAAGTGCCAACACTTCCTCTCCCATGAGGAGAGGGCTAAGAGACAGAAACGGGGGATGTCCAGCTTCACCCTGACCTCAGCAGAGGACTGGGGTAACCTGCCCCACCACGTCGTCCTGCAAATCTTCCAGCATCTGTCACTGGTAGACCGGGCCAGGGCCTCGTCTGTGTGCCGCGGCTGGAATGACGTCTTTCACACCCCTGATCTGTGGAGGAGGTTTGAGTTTGAGCTCAATCAGTCGGCGACATCCTACCTACGCTCTACTCACCCTGACCTCATTCAGCAGATTATCAAAAAGCACGCCCAGCACCTGCAGTATGTCAGCTTCAAGGTAAGAGCCTTCCCTGCTGTCACCCATTTCTCCTCTCCTTTCACCTCCTCCTCCTCCATTTTCACAACACAGCTGCCTTGGAAACAATATGTGGCCTCGTTTATGAAAACCATCTGCTGCAGAACGGATCGTGACACCTCAGCTGCCTTTGAATTAACACATAGGCTGAGATTATTCTTACAGTACATCTATGTCTTTCCATTGCTCGCTTTTGTGTGTTTTTATAACTGTACCTAAATGGTGAATATTTGCTGGTAAATCAGGTGGACAGCTGCACAGAATCTGCAGAGGCAGCCTGTGACATTCTCTCTCAGCTGGTGAACTGTACCATTAAGACCCTGGGGCTGATTTCCACAGCGCGGCCCAGCTTCATGGATGTGTCTCAGGTAAGAGATTGCCTCTGCTTCATACGCACATCTCAACACGTTCACTGCTGCCCTGTTTGTTCTACACAAAGAGCTGGATTAGTCGCATGTTGACCATTTGCATGTCAAACTCAAGACTGTTGTTATCTCCCTCTTCTTTTATAATCAGTTACTGTGCAGTGATTTTATTTTGGCAAAAATATCCCTGAATTATGCATTTTTTTGCAAAGCTTCTGCATATTTACTTAGTATAAGATGTTCTGGTTTAATCAGCATTGTTTATCCGTCCTCAGGCCCACTTTGTGTCGGCACTGACAGTCGTGTTTGTCAACTCCAAGTCCCTCTCCTCCATCAAGATTGATGATACGCCAGTGGACGACCCGTCCCTGAAGGTGCTGGTTGCCAACAACAGTGACACCCTGAAGTTGCTGAAGATGAGCAGCTGTCCTCATGTCTCCCCAGCAGGTCACTATAGTGTTTTTTTTAAAGGGAATTATCTCGTTTTCTTTTTATTAGTCAGCACAGTAGAGAGTGGGCCAGAAATGGGAAGAGAGAGAAAGGGGAAATGATGTGCAACAAATTTCGCTGACTGGCATAGGCGGATTATGAGACAATGGGCCCCCGGGCACAGACCCACCACCTCTCCTCCACAGGAGCAAGACACACAGACTTTATAGTTGATGAGCCTCTTTTTGCTGTTGTGTTGCATCTCTTTGTAGTCGTTTCACATCTCTCTGTGTTTTTTTGTGTCCCTTTTTCAGATTTTTTTTGTGTCTGTTTTCTTGCCCTTTTTGTAGTGATTTTGAGTCTCTGTAGTTGATTTGTATCGTCATATTGTGTCTTTTTGTGGTTGTTTTGCCCCCTTTTCTTAGTCTTTGTGAGTCTCTTTGTGTCTTTTTACAGCTGTTTTGCGTCTCTTACCGATCATTCTGTGTATCTTTGTGGCCAAAGGGCCAAGAGGGGCCCTGACATTTAGGGACCCTGGGCCTGTGCCTAGTAGGCTTTAAGTACGAGTACAGTTAGTGTATTATATTCTTACACCACCAGGATGTTTGCGACTAACAGATAGAGATCATTAATATATTTTAGTCTGTAATCATATGTCCTGACTTCTCTCTCTGTCCTCAGGTATCTTGTGTGTTGCAGACCAGTGCCATGGACTCAGGGAGCTGGCGTTAAACTACCATCTCCTGAGTGATGAGCTCCTGCTCGCCCTCTCCTCTGAAAAGCACGTCCACTTGGAGCACCTGCGCATTGACGTGGTGAGCGAAAACCCCGGGCAGACGCACTTTCACACCATCAAAAGGAGCAGCTGGGAGGCTTTGGTCCGACACTCACCCAAGGTCAACATCGTGATGTACTTCTTCCTGTATGAGGAGGAGTTTGAGCCCTTCTTCCGCGAGGAGACTCCCGTCACCCACCTGTACTTTGGCCGGGCAGTTAGCAAAGAGATGCTGGGACGCATAGGGCTGAACTGCCCTCGACTGGTGGAGCTGGTGGTGTGCGCCAACGGCCTTCAGCCCTTGGATGAGGAGCTGATCCGCATTGCTGAACGCTGCAAAAACTTGACTGCCATCGGGCTAGGCGAGTGTGAAGTGACCTGCAGTGGCTTTGTGGAGTTTGTGAAGATGTGCGGGGGCAGGCTGACTCAGCTGTCAATCATGGAGGAGGTGTTGATCCCAGACAGCAGCTACAACATGGAGCAGATCCACAGTGAGGTGTCCAAGCACCTCGGTCGTATGTGGTTCCCTGATATGATGCCCACCTGGTAGGCTGATATGAAGCCAGGGTGGCTTCATATCAGCACTTGACTTTCACTGACTTCAGTACATGACTTTTATGGACAGTTACTGTATGGATGTGCATCCACAGTTACACATTTTATTGTTGAACTGATGTCTCAGCCTGCAGTGTGATGCTCTCAGATGAGAGACAGTTTCTCTGTCATCAGTGATCTCTCATTTCTAAAGCTTCTAAAGCACTTGTATTTTTACCTGCAGTAAATTTAATTTAAGACTGAAAATGTTTCCCTCTTTAAAATATTTGCAGACTGATTTCTGTCTGGCTATCTTGTGAGCAGTCAGCTTTCTTTCTATGCATCGATACTGTGATGTGAAATCTTAGATGCACTAGGCTCTTTCAGTCTATGAATTATGGTCTGAAGTTACAGTTGCTCACTGCAACCTTTCAATCAGTATGTGTTAAGGATGTGGGTCTGCCATCTGCTGGTTGCTTTTGTTACAAGCATCACACTTCAGAATTTATCTTGAACAGCATCTGTGATAATATCATCAGTGAATATTGTTTAATGAATTCCATGTTATTTTGTGGTGAAATGTTGTTCTTTACTTTATGGCTTCATCCCTTTAAGTCTCAAATCACTTCATCTACTCATCCTTAAAGGGACAGTTCACCTAAAAATCAAAAATACATATTTTTACTCTTACCTGTAGTGCTATATATCAATCTAGATTGTTTTGGTGTGAGTTGCTGAGTGTTGGAGATATCGGCCATAGAGATGTTTGTCTTCTCTTTAATAAAAGATGGCAAGCGGGTCACAGCGCAGAAGGAAGCGGGCATCTACTTGTGGACAAGAGGCTTGTGCTCGCTCGATGTAAACATTAATGGCCTCCTCCTCTGGGCTGAGTTGTAACAATAGCTAGCTTAGTGGTAGCAGCATATACATGGTTCCTTCTTCACAGTGATATGCTTAGCAGGTATAGTTCGATAAAAAGAAAATAGTTCCTACATGAAACTGCTCACAACTCGGTCTGTGGATTATCTTGAGTAAACAGTTAACATTTTCTGGAAAGAGACATTGCTGTTGAGCTTTTCAAATGTATTTGTTTGGCTCTTTAAGTACCACAAGCTGAGTGCCATCTAGTTCCATTATATTTAAGAGAAGGCAGACATCTCTATAGCCGATATCCCCAACACTCTGCAGCTCACACCAAAACAATCAAACTGATAAATAGCACTACAGGTAAGAGGAAAAATGTGTTTTCTAATTTTAGGTTGAAGTGTCTCTTTAAGTATTTTTTTTTCTTTCCCAGGACACAGTTTGAGAAGTCTGAAGTGGGTGCATCCAGCCGTTGATAGAGAGAGCCCCAACAATAGTGATACTAAAGCAGCACAAAGAGAACAAGAATTTCAAGTCAAGTCAGTGCAACAGGCACACCTTCATGAAAAACACAATGGGTCTTGTATTCCTTTCTATTTGTGTTTGTGTCAGTAGGGACTTCAATATATCATCTTAAACCACCACATTTTAATTTGGTATTTCAGCACTGGCTAAGACAGATGAAGGTTAACACACCAGATGTCTTCACTGCGCTCAAAATAGAAGCCTCTAAGTGTTTTTTTTTATCGTGATTTTTTTTTTTTTTTACCACATGGTGCAAAATTTATTTTGTGCAAGATGGTTCTAGTTCCAGATCCGTGCTGTAACACACGCTCTATTAAAGGGACAGTTCACAACAAAATCAAAAAATACATATTTTTCCCTTGTAGTGTTATTTATCAGGCTAGATTGTTTTAGTGTGAGTTGCTGACTATTGGAAATGTCTGCCTTCTCTCAAATATAATATAACTAGATGGCACTCAGCTTGTGGTGCTCAAAGCGCCGAAAAAGCACACTTGAAAAACTCAACAGCAATGTCTCTTTCCAGAAATCATGATCCAGTTACTCAAGATAATCCACAGACCTGTTTGTGAGCGGTTTCATGTGGGAACTATTTTGTTTCTACTGAATAACATCTGCCGACCATATCACCGCGCAGGAGGAAGTATCTACTGCTAGCTCATCTACCACTGAGCTAGCTAACATTACATCTTACATTTTGTCACGAGCATGAGACTCTTGTCCGTGAGGAGATGCACACTTCCTTCTGCGCAGTGATACGGTTTGCAGGTGTAGTTTGGTAGAAAGAAAATAGTTCCTGTATGAAACTGTTCACAACAAGGTCTGTGGATTATCTTCAGTAACTGGGTCATGATTCCTGGAAAGAAACATTCATGGTGAATTTTTCCGACAGATTTTTCTTTGGCGCTTTGAGCACCACGAGCCGAGTGCCATCTAGTTCCATCATATTAGAGAGAAGGCAGACATCTCTACAGCTGTAACTCACACCACAGCAATCAAATTGATAAATAGCACTACAGGTAACAGTAAAAATATGTTATTTTGATTTTGGGGTGAACTGTCCCTTTAAAACCATTTTAAAAAAATGTTCTGTTTTTGTATATTCATCTGATATATTTACATGTTTGCTATATATGTGCAGCAGTGATCGGGTTGCTCAGGTCTGGAGGTGCTCTTTTTTGTGAATTGTGACTGCTGTGTTTTATTCTCAATAAAACAAAAATAACTTAAATGCGGCGTGTTCTTGTATCTGTAATACGATCAAGCCTCATCTCGGATGTTTCAGTGTCTGTTTTTCTGACTTTGTCCTGTTTGACCTTTCTGCAGCTTTTTATTCTCAACGCTAGAGAGCAGCAGTGATCTAACTGGAGGCAGTGGGACCTTATATAAGCAGAGCTGCTACTGTATAATGAAGTATGCCAATGATAACTCAGCCCTTTTTACAAGTGGATTCGGCTTGTGCACACTCCATTTCCATAAAAAAAGCGCCAGACTTCGTAGCTTGGGATCCTTTTCTTCTGATTCTTCTGAATTTACCTTTTCGGTTGTTTGATCTCAACGCTGCATCTGACATAATATGACGCACACACATACACACACTTGGATGAACAAAATCTGATCTTTGTTATGTGTAATTACAACAGATTTAATAGATATATATATATATAAATACACAAAACTTGTCACAGGCCCAGCCTACAGTATAAAAACATTGATTTTTCTTCACAGGTAAATTAAATGAGAAATCTGTAAACCACACACGTGTTTGCCTCAGTGACAGGATGCATTGTGACTGTTTAGGGTATCTAGGTGAGAGGAATATATTAAACCAGCTAAGCATTTTGTTCTGGAAAAGTGCCACGTTTTGGAGGGGTGGGTGGCATGACTAATTGGGTTACCACTGTGCTCTGAAAACCCATCAGGAAAGTAACAGGCTTATGTGTTCACTATGGCAGCTTGTTATGAGGAGAGGGCCTACATACTTTTTGTATCTCATCTCCCCAATCGATGATTTGTCACAAGTCAAAGAGGAGGAGTTATGTCTCCCTGATTGCATTTATGTAAGAACAGCACCCCCCAAAATTATACTGGGATATGTCCGCTTATGAGCCAGTGCAGAGTATTTACAGTTTTCTGAATGAATAATTGTCTTATTCCTACAAGTTGCCAGCAAGTGTCTGTTTCTCATGTGTGCACAGGCCTCTGATAGTTTTCACTGATGACATTCAGTGTGAATTCATCCACCATGATATCAGAGGCGGTGGGAGACTGGGGATAAATGTCCGCAGAGGTCTCCAGGGTAGGAGAGGGTGGGGTGGACAGCCTGGAGCGTTTGACCTGCCCCATGCCCCTTAAGCTCCTCCACTCCTTCATCCACTGCTCCCTCGTGGAGGGCTCCAGCTGGTCCAGATGCCTGGCTTGCACAAGCGGGGAGGGGGCGATAGAGTTCCTCAGCACGTGAAACATGTACCTGGGGGAGAGAGTGTGGTGGTGAGAAAGTAGGCCAGTGAAAAATATGCGGCCCTTTGATGTAAATCAGAGCATTCCCTCTAAATATCAGCACTTTCAGACGCATCAGCAACCAGGAGGAAGACCGAGCCCGTGGTGCAGTCGTTCCTGGACTTCACAATTAACATTATTTAATTACATATCAGCCTTGACTGTCTATGCACCGCAGCAACCTCGTAATTACATAGCAGTTTGTGATCTGCACAAGTGAAAAATATTCTCCAAAATAATGCATGAATAACATCATTTTGAGGTTGATTAGGTTTAAAAAGGGGTGGACACATGGGTGGATTATGAGACAATGGGCCCCTGGGCACAGATATGCAAAAGGCCCCACCACCTCTCCAACATAGGAACAAGACCTTCCTTATATCCTTACATATAGATTGTTGTTTTGTTTCTAATAGCGTGATCTTATCATTCTTATTTTTATCTTTTATACATTTAAAATGCACTGTTGGAGGGAGTCTGTGACCCAAGTTTTTCAATAGCAATGACTGCTCTTGTAATTGTCGTTCATTTGACAATAAATAACCTCGAACATTAAAGACAAAAAGACAACAGTGTTTTGTTGTTGTTGTGTTTTTGTGTCTTTGTAATCATTTTGTGTCTCTTGGCAGTTCTTTTGCATCTTTTTGTGGATTAATTGAAGTCTCTTCCTGGTCGGTACATGTTCATTTGAGTAACATTTTGAGTCACATTTTGCAGGTGAAGTTCAGGGGGCCCCTGAAAGTTTGGGCTCCTGGGCCTGTGCCCTGTAGGCCCATTAAGTAATCCATCCATGGGGGGACTACTACTATCCTGTACTTCAGTAAAAGTAGACAACAGTGAAGAAATATTGCAAGAAAAAGTCATACATTAAATTTTACTTGAGTAAAAATACAAAAGTATTTGCATTAAAATACATGTAAATTACTGTAAAGGAAATATACTCCTCGTACAAAATGTCCCATTTCAGAATAATATTGGGTGAAAATTACTGGATACATTAATGTGTGAAGGTCGGGCCAGTGTTAATTACTTTATATATTGGCTGGGCACTTTGTTTGTAATAATACATCATACTTTATTTGTTGATTGCATTTTTATTATTAATCAGAATCTGTAAAGTAACTTAAGTTATCAGAGACATGTATTAGCATGCATAGCAGCATTAAATGGGAATACAAATGTCTCTAAATTGTACTTAAGTGCAGTACTTGAGAAAATGTATTTAGTTACTTTTCACCACGGGTGTGGAGCGATTTTTTTTCTTCAGTGAATGTTTTATTTGTAGGATTTTTAGGGGCCTAAAGGGATGAAAGTATCCCGCATTTCACAATAAAATAAAACAAAATAAAATAACATAATCAGATTAAAAGGTAAATATAAATATAAATTTCTCAAACATTTTTTTGTTTCTTTTTCCTTTATTTATGTTGGCACCACTCAGATTTATTTTGGGATAAGCTCTAGACTACAATACCCTCAGTTTATGTTAAATAGAAATATGACTGCAAACTGCTTAAATGGTGTAAAGACTTCTCTAACTTTTAGTTTTGTATTGATTTAAAAAAAAAAAAGTCAATTTATCGATTATTTAATTTGCACTTATTGTGACTGCTCTCCTCTGTTTTCACTCACAGTGGGGTTATGTAATGTCTTTGGGTTTTGGACAGCTGGTTGGACATATCTTCTGACATTTTAAGTACAAAATAATGAACTGATTAAAAAAGAGGTTAGTTGCAGCCCTAGTTACATGAGGTCAACTTGAAAGGGCCATTGAGGCACCCAGTGATCATACAAGTTCAAAGCAAACTTCAATTTAACATCCTCCTGACTGAATTACCGGAACAGCTGCATATGCTGCTTTTTAATAAGTACAATACATGATTAGACATTTCATTATGCATATGTTTGTTCCTTGTTTTAGTTCCAGTGGATGTCAATGGGAAAATTATTGACGTTTTCCCCTTTTTTAGGGAGAAGATGAGGACAATGGGATGGACGACCACAATCTGCAGCTTATATGCTTTTCAGTGTGCAAAGCAGAAAGAATTCAAACAAGCACATAAAAAAAGCTACTCTGTCACAATGACAAGGGCACATTAAATTCCCCTCCCGCCCCTCTGTGTGACAGACGCAGGGAGGATAACAGTGATGGTACCTGGGCAGCAGAGCCACCACTGTGGTGATGATGCAGAGAAGGTAGAACATGGGGTCAGCCATCTGGCTCTGGAGGATCCAGTACGGGTTGGATGGAGGGTTGCAGGTGACGCAGATGGCGCTGTAGGCAAGCGTCACAATGAAGTACAATGCCACACTGCCAAGCATGATTAGCCAGTGAACCACCGTCTGCAGGACAGATGCATAAAACCGCAATTAGATACATCGATGACAACCAATCAGTCACAAACTGTCTGTTAATTATCAGTTTTTATTGTCTTAATCTAAAAATACAGTGGATTAATGTCAAAAATGCTACGTTACCAGTTTCTAGATGCTACAGTTCACAAATAATTGTTTGGTAGTTTTAGATGCATGCTGATTATTGCATCATAAGAGTTTCAGCTTACTAGGAGTATATACTGTGATGGATATCTAGATATAGATATCCATCAGTTCGCACTCACCCAGGCTTTGATCTCTATTGACAGATGCAGCAGGATGGTAAATAAAGAAACTGTGTTCAAAGGAGTCCCAAAGGTAAAAATATCAATGTCTGAATCCTGGTAAGTCTGCAGGGGAGAAAACACATGTAGTCAAATTTTAGGGAAAAAGCATTAAACTGGTAAAATACCCGGTAACTGAGAGGACGCATCATGACTGATGCAACTTAGCACAATGTTTAATAAAAGACAGAATCCAAATGTTTCTCTCACCAGGTATGGGATAAAGAAGCACACCAGGCTCTGATAGAAGGCATCAAGGATGGAAACCCAGAAGGTTGCAAACGTGTACGTCTAAACAAGCAAACACACATTTAGATACACCCCAAAATTACATAAACTAGTTGTTGCATTTACTGCATTGCATTTACTCAAGAGCCAACTTGTTCAGGAGTGTCACTGACCCCTGCACCCTGTCCCGTCCTGTACAGTTCAGGAACACCCAGCAGCATCTCTGCAGAGAGGTCTCTGTCCATTATCCCAAACATGATGGGCGGTGCAGAGGTGAAGAAGAGGTTGAAGAAAATCATCAGCCAGTAGTCGATCATGGCCGTGCCAGAGAAGCCGCAGAAGAACTGATACCAGAACAGCAGGTTCACGTAGGCCTGGGGAGCACATTAAACAGTCTAAGATATGATGGCAAGATGATGATTCAGACAGCAGAGCTCTCTGATGTAGACACTCACCACATTCTTATAGAAGAAGTAAATGATCATGTGCACCAGCCGGGTGTAGCACCAGTGTCCGTGAACCAGGAGAAGTTTTTTCAGGTGTTTGAAGCGAGATATAGCGAAATCACTGGCCATGACCGCCTGCAGATGACAAAGAATTTTGGACAGTGAGAGCAGAAGAAGACACAAACAACATTTTCAAAGCTAAAGACCTCAGCTCAGACCTGCATGCCTTCCTGACCGGATATCCCGATGCCGATATCAGCTGCTTGGATCATGTTCACATCATTTGCTCCATCACCTGAAGCCACAGGGTGAATATCAGTTTGTTGCAGTTAAAAATGTATAAAAATCCACTGATTTTGTGAGTCTTGATAAATTAAAACAAATAAAACACATTTATTTGGGATTTTATGTGAGTTTAATGTAAGATACCCTGCATTTTTTATATTTATAAGCATATACCACGCCAGTTTCTCAATTAAAGGGCCAGTGTGTAAAATGGGTTGAAAACAGTGACATCAGTGGTCAAATTCTAGATTGCAGGGCTCACTCGCTCATCCTTCCTGTTGGGTAAATGACGGCGGCCTCGTAGGGACAAAAAGCCTTGCGCACGAGTTTTTCAGGAGTAGGTCTATCTAGCGACGAGGTGAATATTTATTTAGAAATCTAAACCATGTTATGATATTGTAATGAATCACTCACGAGCAGGAGACCAGAGGAGCGTTCGGGAAAAAGGCCTGTTTATTTGAGCACTCCAAAAACTCTAGTAACACTCCAGGGGGTAAAAGACTCCGTCCCAAACTCTGAGTCTTCTAGCGTAACAGACACACTCCATACACACATACTCGTTTACCATGCTGAGTGGGGACCCCCCTCCCCTCTCTGCTCCACCAATCTCCAGCCCGCACACTGACTGACAGCGTAGCCGGTAAACAGAGCTCAGCTGTTTATTTAGCCTAGCAATATCTCCGGACTATAGTAGCTCCAATGGACGACTTTGAATGCGATTTTGAAGAGTTTCTTGTAGCGGACACAGACCCAGAGCCATACCTGTTTGAGCCGGAGCATACAGATGAGGAACTCCATGTGTTTGATGCTGAGCGGGCGAGAAGAGAGGCTGAATGCACAGAATGGGATTCGGTGCTGCTGCTGCCATCGTTGGGGAGATATATCATCAGGAGGAAAAGCGCCGCAGAGAGTGCATCACAAGGAGTGAAGTTGCGTCTTCTTTTCCTCGCAGATGACGGTTCGGGTTCATTCTCTCCTGTTGCGTGGTAAGTGTGGTCCATTTGCAAACTTTATAACTAAAAAAACTTTTCACTACTCTCTATCGACGAACTACTAACACTCTCTGCTGTTTCCTCCTCCTTCTTCCTTCCTTCCTCCTGCTGTCTTCGTTGGTTCATTTATACACGCAAAATGCATTCTCTGGCTGGCTGGATTGTCCACTCAATCTGCTGTACATACATGGCGGCGCAAGATGGCGACCTCTCTAAAGCAAGGCCCTTGCTATATATATATATATATATATATATATATAAAAGCATAATTATACGGCTACGAAAACCAAACGAATTTTATTTTATAGCAATTATACACTTGTATAAACATATTAATGGGTAGAATATTCAGATTCAGATTCAGATTGACAATAAACCATGCCAAATATTACACACTGGCCCTTTAAGGGACTAGATGTCTTGCAAAATTAAAATGTTAAGTCTGCCAGGAAACAAACTTCAGCATTGGTATGCACAGTATATTCAGGCTGTGGTTTGATTTTTCCTTCCTTCAGGGTAGATGAGGATCCCCACACTCTCTTGTCTAATGTCCAACAATAAATTTCTCAGGAGGTTCAGTGACTCAGAACAGGACAGAACCAAGAACCTTATAAAAACCTGAAAGAATGATCTTTCTGTTCACCCACAGCACTAAGAAAACCATTTCTTTCCCGTACAACGCCTTATGCTTTCCTTTTCTCAGGTCTTTTTCCACAGCGGACATTTTAACCTGTCATAGCCCAGGTGTTACTAATAACATTAACAATGGCTCCGTTCTTTTCAACTGTCCCAGTAAACCATGACAGTGAGCCAGTATGCACAGTACAAGAACCCTTAAACTGAAGCTAAATGGACTTCAGCCACCACTATTAACTACCTGCCCAGGATCTAAAGGTGGAAAATAGCAATTTGCTAAAGGCCGCTACATTACATCTGTCCTTGTTTTAAATAAGGTTCATGTTCTTTGTGCATTGTCACTGTTCAAATAGTAATAAACATACATTAACTGGATTATTTACACTTGTGCTTTTCCTACTTTGACTAAAAACTAATGCACATAGCCACCGTGATTTCACCCATTGGTTTGTGAACTCCTGTTTTGAAGCCTCGAGTTCGACTGTTGCCACCTTGTTTTTTTGGAGCCAGAAGTGACCATATTTGGACGAGAGATAGGAGCTGTAGAGGAGCGAGGGGTGGATCTGAATGGAGGCCAAGGACACTAGCGGCCCCGCCATTTAATATCTGTAACTTTGGGTCTTCATAAAATGTAATTAAAAATTCACCTCCACCACCTTTTTGGGCTGCTTCTAGTGGCCGTTCAAAGAATTGAGGTTTTTGGCACCTGTCAAACATGACATGTCAAAATGTCTGCTGTGAAAAAGGCTTTCATAAATCTAAGAATCCTAGTATCCCAGCAGTGCACATTGGTAACCAATTTACTGATTATCTGTTGAAAATTGGCATGCAACAGGGGCCCACTATAGTCTTAAAGTGCCATCTAAGTAACATTTTGTGCGGTAATTAAGTTAAAAGAAAGACTTGACTTGCAAAAACATCTAATTTGTCTCTTTAATTTTATACTGTTTTTATAGTTTATTGTATTTATACAACTGTTTTTTCTGTTTTCATTGGAGTCTGAATAAAAGTCCCAGATAAATGCATTTGGAATTAAAATGTATGTGAACAGCTTAAGACAAGTTTCTTACCAACAGCAAGTGTCATGACCTTGAGTTTCTCCCTGACGACCTTCACCACTCGACTCTTCTGCAACGGAGTGACTCTACAGCAGAGCACAGAGCGGCAGCGCTTCGCCAGATCCACAAACTTGTCCTGCAGGTCTGACGACAGAGCCATGGTCAGGGTTCGTCCGTCGATCACCAGAGAGATGTCTGGGGTCGTATCCACATTGCGAGGGTCTTCACTGTACCTCCTCACCTCCTCTAGTGTGCAGTCCAAGATGGAGGTGCACGCAAGCTAGAAAACAAGATGGGTTTTTTGCTGATCATTTTTTGTGAAGCTTTCCAAACCAGAGCTGAAACAAGTAGTTGTGGAAAATGACCATTCATTCAACCATTCAGATAATCGATTGATAATTAAAATAATTTTTCAGCTGGTTCCAGCATCTCAAGTGTGAGATCTTTTTAAACTATTTTCCTCACACTGTCTGTGCTGGATCAACCTGTGTCTGAGATGCTCCGTTTCAGTGCCTGTCTCTTAAAGGCCCTCTCCCAAAAAAGCCCTGTCTGCTCTGATTGGTCAGCATTTTTGGATCTTCCACATCGCATCATTGCAGCCTTGACATTACTGTGACAGAAAATAGTGGCACTTTTTAGTAAGAAAATTCATCAACAGAACACAACCAGATAAGTTCCAGTAGGAATATGTTTGAAAATTGGGGAAAATTTTACAACATCAGCAACCAAGATTACATGTTTCCTTGACATTAGCATGTAGCTACATGAAACAGTGTATGTCAGCCCGTTTTCATTCACAGGTAGTCTAATACCAACCCTTTGTCATGCTGTTCGGTGTGTGATATCGACGCCTAAGGCTGCCTTTGACCTCTTTATGAGACGCACCAGGGTTTATACTATCTCTAGTGTGAATCCATCCATGGCAATACCTGATGCTGAGAGCAACTGCTGTAGTTTAAAGAGCAAGAAAGTCCATGTAGGGTGGGAGGAAGCGTAGGGGGATAGATCAAACAAAACCGGACCAGGAGACTGCAGTTCACATCCAGTGTGAAGCAAAACGCCAATGTTGTTTTAATGTAACTTTATCTAATTTACATATGGTTGTCAGGCGCTGACGTCACTCACATCACAAACGCACTTATTTTAAGCCAAAATACCTTTTTTCTAAACCTAACCAAGTCGTACTTTAGTCGCCCAAATCTGACTGCGAGCATTCTACAACCTTAATGATGTGTTACAAAATGTTTCAGCTTTGTGTCACCTAGTCAGGCTAAAGGGTGTTCTGTGTGTCACTATGAGACGCTGAGGGGCGTGGCAAAGCATCGGTATTTAACCACCTGGGAATGAAAACGGGTTGTGTATGTTATGTAAACACTTGCAGTAGTGTGTCTGGAGCAGATGACTGAGGTTCTTGCTCGCAGGGATTACTTTTATATACTGTATGTTTACTTTATTATTTGAAACTTTGGCCACATTTGATGTATTCCAACTTTGTAACATTATATGTATGACAGCAGATAAAGAAAATCATAGTAGACCCCTAATACGGTACATGCTAGTGAATGAAACAGCACCCTGATGTTGAGTCATGTTCATGATGTCTGACTAAAAGCAGTTACGAGGCTCTGGTCCCATCAGACTCATCGTTGTCTGTAAATAACTCCAGTCTCTTAGCCAAAAGGAAAAGGTTTTTCACCACCTATCAAGTGCTGGTTAAATTTCATTCGGTGTGGTAAGGTGATGACTGTGTGAGTGCATCCCTCAGATGGTCATCGAGTTACAGTGGTGAGAAAAAAAAAAAGTTCATTACCAATATGAGCAAAGGGGTATTTCCCCTGAGGGCTGAATATTAGACTGGTAATTAGATATGAAAGCAGTAGATATTGTATTGGGGGTATTTCACTCCATTCATCATCAATGACTAGTCCTATCTGAGAGGAGCATGGCAGTCCCTTTGTACCAGAAAGCTCCTCGTGTATCTGTTAGAGCCGACGGGTAATTTTGGTCTATTTAAGGCCGGGAATGATTAGACATGGTCAGGTTGTTATGAAGGGCTCCAGCCTGTGCTACTAGATCTTTAATGACCTCAGAGAAGCAGCACCCACACCTGACACCTTATCTTTCCCAGATGAAAATGTGAGGGTTTGACCTTTAGTTAAAATGTAAAAGTGGTCAAAAAGGTTTGGCCATTTAAATTGGAGGGAGACAAGCTCACAGGTCCCGAACTTACTGCTTGGGAGACACTTGGCTTGTCCTGAATGACCGTCAAAAAAAGTCTGTGCTGCCCTTGGAAACAAGCTGTATGTGATATGTGGAATATAAATCATGTCTTGCCTTAATCTGTTTAAAAAGGCCAATGTTCAACAAGAGTTTGTGGTGCTTGTTGGCTTTTCTTATTTTTTTATTTCATTTAATTAATTTCAAAACTTTATTCACCTCCTACTGTGTGGCTCAAATATTTAGCCATGTATTCGTGGGTGAGAAATATTTTAACATTTTGTATTTTTTAAAAAATTAAGAAATAAATGGACTTTAAGTTGGGAAGTAGCCCTATTAAATGTGACTTTCATTATAATTATTCTCATCAGTTTTGCCCTGTCTTCACACATTTGCTTTATCTCTTAAGCCCATTGCACATATTCACAGCACATAACACACTCCATTTTATGTCTCTTGATGCAGATGATATTTTACTTTATTTTCAAAAATCCTGCCAACTCAGTACCAACTTTATTCCAACTATTTGACACGTCTGGTAAGATCTCCTGACGTGAGATTAACCAGTAAATTAAACCTGTAAAACCTAAAATAAAACCTGATGTTGAAGAGTATACTAAAAAATGATAAAGAGATAGAAGTTTAAAGGAATTGTTCAACTTTGATGAGATGATCGACAACACTTTCACCTTCATATGCTAAATATGAAGCTAGCAGCCAATTAGCTTATCTTAGCTTAGCATAAAGCCAGGACACAGCTACCCTGCTTCTGTCCAGAGGTTGCAAATTCACCTACACGCACATCTGAGCTCACTAATTAATTTACTGTGTGTGTGAAATGTGTAAAAACATGGGGGTAATGTGGCTGACTATGGACCAAATCACTGTGATGTAACACCAACAATTACTTCTGGGTAGACAACTGGCAAATTATGGAGATATGTGAAACTGGCTGACTTGTTTATTTCTGTTGTCATTTTCAGCCATGACTGCAACAATGTTAATGTTATACTGTATAAACTGTAATGTACAATGATGTATATATAAACACGGTGTTTGACTTATCCGACATTTCTGCAGTGCTTATCTAATGTAGTGTGTCGCTAATATACTGACACAGAAGCTAAGCAATGTAGCCTACTGTGGTTGATGGGGGCTGCAGCAAAACGTATTTTAGCCTCATGGAAAAATCAGAATCAGTTTAAGTGTGCTGTATTTGAATTCTTTTTTCATCTTTCCCTCACACACTTACTAACCGAGACAGCAGTAGACCAGCAACTCTGGTGTTCTGTGAAGTAAAGTTAGTGTTTTTGTCAATGGAGTCTGATGGCTTTGAGATAAGGCTTCAGTTCCCGGTCGGAAAGGGCTTTCTGACAGCAAGGTAAAGTGGTGAAAATATTCTAAATATAGCCAGCCTTTTATAGGTGGCTAAAAACTAACCAACCGAAGCAGCGTTTGCTCAACACCAGTTTGTGTCGCAGAGGTTATTATAAACAAAAGATTATGATTCAGTCTTTGTTTTTGGACTAACTTCCTGGATCTTCTGCTTTTTGCCTGGCAACTACTGGTAGGCAGATTTAGTTGGCCTACCTCTGGATAAAGCCAATTTAGTTGTTTCCCCTTGTCTTCCAGTCTTTATTCTAAGCTAACTGGTTTATTGAGCTGATTTTCCAAAATGTTGCTTTAATGGTACGCCATGCAGGAATTGTCAGTTACTGTTTGTTACAGTATCAGTAGAGAAAGGAAGCTGAAGACAACTGAAGATTCACTCTCATATTGGAAGGAGCTTTGCCCACTTGGTTCTTTGCCACGCTATATTTGCATTTTTTTTCGGCGTTGTGTCTGATTTTTGTAGCTTCTGCTTGGAAACATGTAGCTTGTGGTCAGGTACCTGGTTGCCACCTTTTTTTAAAGTCTTGACCTCACCTGTGCACTCTGTGGGTGTATGTCCAGAAATGTCCCAAACATAGCAAAATAAAAGAAAATAAGAGAACACAGGCAAAGGGCAGATTCTCTGCAGATAAATAATGCACCACACACTTCTAGTGGTTCATAAGTGACAATTGTGAGGGATTACTTTTGTATGAATGCATTATTTTGTTGTTGTTTTTTTTTTTAAAAATCTGTATAGTCTGCCTTTAAGTACATTAACATTTTTATTTCATGTGTGATTTACTAGAACACTTCTAACTGTGGTGTAAGAAATGAATCAGAGATGTACGACTGTTTATCATCTCAAATAAGCAGTAAAGTAAAGCAGCTCGAGTCAAACAGCCAACCCTCAGTGAGGCAGACAGCGGCCTCCTCACCTTGTTTTTGCAGCTCATGTTAATCACCAGGTCTTCCTCTTCCAGTAGCCTGCAGGCATAGCCAATGTTGACAGCTGTCTCCGGCTTGTCACCAGTCAGCACCCACACCTGGATCCCTGCCTCCCGCAGTGCCACGATGGTGTCTGGGACACTCTCCTGCAGACGGTCCTCAATGCCCGTCGCCCCTGCAGGAGGACATACATCCAAAGCCAGGCATGATGCAAACACAGAGCTTATCACACAGATACACAGTATGTCAATAATGACTGATGTGTGTTTGGGTGATGTATGTTACCTAGCAGGGAGAGGTCTGTCTCTAGCTGCACAGCTGAGTCCATTACAAGCTCCTCTCTGTTGTCTATAGCAGCCAGAGCTCTCCGTCTGTTCACTGACCAGCTTTCATATGCCTTGTCACTCACAATCTGCAGCACACACAGAAAAAAAAGGATGAGACAGAGCTCCTCTAGTATCAGAAAATTATGCTGGTGAATATTAATATATTTGATTGTGAACCTTCTTTGTAAAGCAAAGTGTACGCAGCCCCTCTTTAGCATAGCAGTCGAGGTGATGCTGAGTATCTGCTGCTATATTCCTCTGCTTCTCACTGAGATGCTCTGAAAATAATATCACAGATATATTTCTATATGTTTATTTTGGTTTATGAAAGTACCCAGGGTATCACAGATATCTCACATTTAATAAATGTGTGTATGCACTCTCTCCTGCACATACCTGCGTACGGTGTACCAAGTAGCTCCATGATGGCGTAGTCTGCACCTTTAGTGTACAACACATTCTCTTTGGTGATTGGGTGTCGCACCAAAATAGACATTCTCTTCCTGTTGGAGTCAAAGGTCAAGGTGTCCAGCACCTCAAACACCAGGTCCTCCCCGGACGGGAGCCTCACCGTCACGCTGTCAGGGGTGCGGGCCAGCAGGATGGAGCCATATGCCTTGGCTGCGTACACCAGGGCTGCCTCATCTGGACTCTCTGCCTCATAGCTCAGATCATCTAAGGTCGTTCCAGGCTTGTCGCACTGGGATGGAGCGTGGAGTGAACATGTTTGGAGCCCATTGGTGTCTCCAGACTCCTCTTTTTTTGCCGGGGGGTTAAAATGGTCTTCCTCTACAACTGAGTCCTCTGAGAAGGTGCGATTTCTCTTCGGCTCATGCTGCCAGGAGGTGAAAACATTTTTCACCAGGTCGGAAAAAGTTCCCAATGGGTTGTTTGTCTGACTGGAGCAGGAAAACCCACTCACCTGAAAAGGTAATGCAAGGAAAATACAATGTTATATAGTCTTTTACGTCACCATATTGCCCAAACACCCATATGGTGCCAACGCACTCTTAAAACCTTGTCATCCATTTCCACTCTGTTTCTTTTTGTGCTTTTACCTTTAATTACAAACTCAAGGGAAAACCCACGTATTTCTCCCATCTGTCAGACCTGAGACAGCACAGAGCAGCGAGTACTAAAATTAATAAAGGCAACCCTGATTGCCCTTGCAAATCTCCCTTTACTATGTGGCTAATTTAGCGAGGGCTTTACAACCGGGGCCTTAAAGATGAGAGAAAATGAGTACTGACCACTGATGAGAGAGCAGAAACTTGAAGCTAAACAATTGAACAGAACTTTCAAAATTAAACTAAATCTTTGAGGTTAATAGGAAGAGTTTAAACTTAATTGTTATGTGTATTACTGATTAAATTGTGGAGCTTTCACTGCAGCACTGCAGCCAAATGGCTGGGCACTATATTAAGTAATGAATGAGACAGTTAATGGATTCTCCATAATGTTTTCTACAAGAAAAGTTTTCCATTTTTTATAAGTTTACACACTGAGAGTTTCAAGAGAACACATCCTTCGCCCATCTTTCCTCTCCTGACTGTGCCCTCTATCTCTACATCCAGTCCACAGTGGCAGTAAACGGAGTGCTCACCCTCTGTCTCTGAGCTGTTGCCATGGAAACCACCACCGTGTTGCAAATGGCGAGACCCAGAAAAAAGTCCAGGTAAGGATCTATCTTCTGGCTGCTGCTGCTGCTCTCTGCCCTGCTAATCTGCTGAAGCAGCTTCCTGTCTGGAATCACCTCAGTTTCCTGTTGGAGTAAAAGTTAATCAGTTTTTTAATTAAAAGCTCATGTTGATAAATTGTTTCTTGCTTACACTCAGCTTTCACTGTTTTTGACATGACAGGATTGAAAAAACGTTTTTAGCCTTTAACCTTTTCATCCAGTTTTATTTGCTCATGTAGGAGGAAAGATTACAGGAAGGACAAAAGGACAGAGGGAAGGTAGGAAGTTTTCATTTACACACACACATTCTGCTCTGTTAGAGACCCAGCGTGAGGAAATCCAAATATGGGCTCTGTACTGCCTTGCTGGAAGAAACACAAGACTTTTTTCTGTCTCAGCCTGTATCTCCAGGCCTCTGCTCTTTGCCCCGTCGACAAAAATAGACACAGAGCTACTGTACTGTATATCAAGACGCCGATGACTAATCTATAGTGCACGTTTACAGTTTATGTGACATCGGTAGTCTGTGCCAAATGGTGCCCAGCATGACCATATGTCCCGTCACAGACACAGGGGCAACTTTGAGCCAAAATGGATGTGCTTATCACTGACACCTAGCAGCTCGGCCATCTGCAGCGGGGACTGGGAACGTGAGGCCTTTTGACTCAAGGATGGGTGAGATTTGGGTAAACAAATGACAGTTTGAGGTCTTCTGAGTTTGTATGTAGACATGGGACTGCATTTTTAAAGTGGTTATAGGTTAAAAGTAAAAATGTCTTGAGCTTAGAAACGTGTATAGATGCTAATTATCGAATTAGACAGCAAATGTAATTAAAAGAAGTGGAATAAGTGTTGAGACCTTCGGGGTTCTGGGACTCACAGTTTCCAAGGACCTTAACCAAGGATGTAGGTTTTGTATCAATGCTGAGGGGGACACATATGAAATAGGGAGTTTCACAGTATATCACAGTACTATGCTGTATTGATTTTTCCCCCTACCTCTATTGTATATACTGTCATATCCACCTACCTCATGTAAATAAAGCAACCTGTTTCATAATCATTCTATATTTATTCCAGCACCCTTTCCAGTCTGCACCCTTAACCATGCTGGCGTGGATCTGCTATATCTGTACATAGTAGTCAAATCTTTACAGCAGTCTGTTTATGTTTACCTTGTTCAGCCTTGTTTTGAGCTTGTGTGTCTTTTCTGTGTATGTCTATTAATAGTTAAACGAAGAATCCTCGTACATGTACACATACTTGGCCAATGCAGCTGATTTATATATAGAAAATATTTCCGCTTCAGTATTGTAATAATTTTATCTATTCATATAATAATGACTGAAACTGAATCTACCAAATTATAACTAATATTTTTTTATCATAATGATCTTGTCAGCCTTGTGATAGACTGGATAGACTGGCATGCTTTAATAAGCTCCAGTTCTCCGTCACGGTGAGCGGGATAACTGGTTTAATAGATGGATGGATAGATAAAGTTACATTTCCATACTGACAAATGCATCCATAAGAATGCCTCTGTGGTAAGACACCATCTAAACTCAATATAAGGACATTATATTTCATTTCTCTTTACATTAGTACCAGACAGGACGTCTCAGTAGCTGTCCCATCTTCCTAATTTGAGCTTGATTGTAGTGGGCCGGTTCACATTGTGTATAAAGTGCACTGTCATGTTTGATTTTGAGCCATTTGTTTGTACTACTCAGTTGTGATTATAACTGCAAGGACACTTGTTAATCAAGAAGAATGAGTCTAATTTGTGGGCCCCTCGGGGTGGCCTTGAGTCAACTACCTGACTTCACCTCCTGCAGGAGTAAACAAAATGCTGACCACCATTTTCCCCACTGTGGCTCCCTGCGACCTGGCATTATATATCAAGACAGGCAAAACCCATAACCCCTCCCCACTCTATCTGCCTTTTCTTCCTGACTGAGCGATCATCTTACCAGTGGACTGCTGAAGGCCACATTGCTCTGGGCATTTCCCATGACCTTGCTCTTGCGTCGGTTGTCATGGTGATGGCGCTTGTCTTTAGGCTCGGTGTCTTCAGTATCCAGAGACCATCCAGTCTGTGGGGGTCGTGGCCTCTGGTTGAAGATAACCTCCTCGTCGGACTCTGGTTCATCAAGGACAGCTAGGCGGATGGCTGCAAATCCCAAAAAACATGTTGATACGTACAGCACGTACCATATATTATGTTCTTTATGTCAGGTCATGTCATGTTCAAATGCAGAGCCTTTAACCACAACCGCAGCGTCAAAGTACTTTAAAAACCTGGATTTAACAGTCATACCCACATGGAAGGGAGGTGGAAGGGACTGCCCCCTAAATTAGTCAAAATAAATGAACTTTGGGAAGAATTATATAAGTAGAAACCCAACTCCAGAGTAAATAGATCAGTAATACAATTAGATGGTGTAGCAAATCAGATTGAAGCTACAAATATGGAAGCAAAAAATCAGGATTCAACAACACAATATGGAGGTGAAAACGGGGATAAAATATACTGATAAGAGTCCCATACCTGTACCTTACCTGTAGGGCTAGTGAGCAGTATGGGCTGTTTTGGTGTGAGTTGCCAAGTGTTGGAGATATCAGCTGTAGAGATGTCTCCCTCTCTCCAATATAATGGAACTAGATGGCACTCAGCTTGTGGTGCTCAAAGTGCCAAAAAAATCTATTTGAAAAACTCAGCAGCAATGTCTCTTTCGAGAAATCATGACCCAGTTACTCAAGATAATCCACAGACCTTGTTGTGAGCAGTTTCATGTATGAACTATTTTTTTTTTTAAACCAAACTACACCCACAAACTGTATCACTACACAGAAGGAAGCATCTACTGCTAGCTCACCTAGCACCCCTGAGCTAGCTAATGATACAGCTCAGCCAAGGACGCCATTAATGTTTACATCATGTGCTGCCATGAGCATGAGCCTCTCATCCATGAGTGGAGTCATGCTTCCTTCTGCGCAGTGACAACAAGCCTCAGTTTGAAGCCAATTTTACATATTAGCCAAATGTGGAATTACAACACCTGTGTCTGTCACATGATGCCATAAGGCCCGTTTCCACCGCAGGAACTTCGGGGTAATTTTACGGGGCCGGGGCCGTTGGTGTGTGTCTCCACCGCAGGAACCACCCCCGAAGGACAGAGTTCCGGAACTTTTACGGGGGCTAAACAAGTCCCTGCCTCGGGGTAGGTACTCAGAACGGCCCCGAAAGACTCCCGGCTGGGGCTTGGGGATTACTTGGTGCTGATTGGATATACTCAAGGAGGGATGTGACGTCAACAGAAAGCAACAAAATAGCCGGCATTTTTAAAACTCAGCAGACGAGGGTTAGCTCGTTCATATAGCTTTCGCCGCCACGTAAAAAAAACTCACTAAATGGCCGGTGAAAAAATATTTTTTCCAGCGGATATCTTAGTTACAACATGATTGAGCTAGCAAAGCAGTTTTGTGTTCCTATGTGTGGTATTTATTCAGTTTTGGGAAATCACGATGTCTAGAAAGCAGCAGCAAAGCTAACATCAGCTAAAAGCCTCCCGTTGTCGGATACGACATGAAACTACTCCAGTTAGCTCAATCATGTTGTAACTAAGACATCCGCTGGAAAAAATATTTTTTTTCACCGGCCATTTAGTGAGTTATTACAGACACCGCTATCGGCTAACAGCGTCTCTACGTCGCTCCAGTCAAAATGGTCGCGCAATGATCACGTCACATCCAGAGGCAGCCCGTAACTTTACAGGAACCTTCCTCGTACTCCGCTCTCAGTGGAGACACGGTGGTTGAGAGGGCCGAACGAGAGGACGTTCCTGTAGTAGTTCCTGCTCCCCAAATAGCACCAGGAACTTCTTCAGTGGAAACGGGCCTATAGGCCTCAAAAAGACTTTACCCCATAGACTCAAGAGATATCTGTAAATCAGTAGATACATTTTTTTTACAGATATTTTTTGGGGCATTTTTTTGCCTTTAATGGACAGGACAGTTAAGTGTGAGGGGGGGAGAGAGAGGGGGATTGACATGCAGCAAAGGGCCACAGGCTGGACTCGAACCCAGGCCGCTGCGGCAACAGCCTTATACATGGGGCGCCTGCTCTACCACTAAGCCACCAACGCCCCAGTAGATACATTTTTTAAGCATCACAACCCCTGTGAAACTATCCATTTAGTCTGATTACATTCAAAAAGTCAAGAAAAATCATTTAATCCCCATCCAAGTTAGCAGAAGGCTATACTGGAATTTAGCTGCTAGGCCACCAAAAGTCTCTAGTGTGCTTGCTCTGTGGGCCCAGTAATATGAAAGAGCCTGGTAATTTCATACCACAGAAAAAGCTTTTTTTGGCTTCATGTGCCACTGAGCATCTTTCAAAGGAATGAACCACGCCTCCAGTGCTGTATCCAGTTCTCTTTACACATCTATGGGTGACACGTTCAACAGGAAACTGCTCACAACAGGTCTGTGGATTATCTTGAGTAAACAGGTCATGATTTGTGGAATGATACATTGGTGTTGAGTTTTCCAAATGTATTTTTTGGTGCTTTGAGCACCACAAGCTGAGTGCCGTCTAGTTCCTTTATATTCAAGAGCAGGCAGACTCTACGGCCGATATCTCCAACACTCAATAACTAATACCAAAATAATCACATGTATTTTTGATTTTGGGGTGAACTGTCCCTTTAACTCCTTTACGGTATGTGCAAGACAGAGTCAAAAATGTTGATCAGCTGATGCTGATCATGACACAGCATAACTGGAAATTAAGTTTCATATGCAGAGCCAACCAGGAAGTGCTTTCCAGCTGAACAGGTGACAAACAGCTCAGAATCAACATGCAGAGGTATGTGAATGCTGGTGTATGCCAGAGTTATGTTGCTATGCGCTATGTTGGCATTAGTCAAAGTGTTGAAGTCAGTGCAGCTCAGTTGTTTATCAAGTGTTTCACAAGTGGTAAGTAGGCAGATTCTTCTCGATCTTTTAATGTTAGGCTAATGAGCAAGTTAGCGATTTATTCTCTGGTGACATCTGTGATTGTGCTATCCAATTTTTTTTAATGATTGTATATATAAATACATAAGTGTATACGATGAAAAGCAGTGGCGCTGCAACAACTCTTTTTGGTCAGATAAAATGTCTCAGTATGAAGGGTTACCATTCTCTTTGTGTGGGTACTCGGTGCCCATGATGGAGCATCTGCGAAACACCATCTTGTTCTCAGTGAGGGTGCCAGTCTTGTCTGAGAAGATGTATTCAATCTGTCCCAGGTCCTCCGTGATGTTCAGGGCCTTACACTGAATGCGGCTGTCTGTCTCCTCATCGTACAGGTCGATGTCATTAGTGATAAAGAAGATTTGACCAATCTTCACTAACTCAATGGACACGTAGAGGGAGATAGGAATCAAGATCTACAGAAGAGGAGAGGAGAGGAGAGGAGAGGAGAGAAATTAAAGGAAAGGAAAGGAAAGGAAAGGAAAGGAAAGGAAAGGAAAAGAAAGAAAGGAAAAGAAAGGAAAGAGGATAGGAGAAGAAAGGAGGAGAGATAAAAGAAGGAAGGAAAGGAAAGGAAAGGAAAGGAAAGGAAAGGAGAGGAAAGGAAAGGAAAATAAAGGAAATGGGATAGGAGAGGAGAGGAGAGGAGAGGAGAGGAGAGGAGGAGAGATAAAAGAAGGAAGGAGAGGAAAAGAAAAGGAAAGGAAAGGAAAGAAGAGAGGAAAAAAATCAAAGTATAGACAAGAGATACAGCAGAGAGTAAGAAAGTGATCGGAGAAGGGAATGAAAGGAGGTAATGGGATGACAAATTTGAGAGGAGTGAAAAGTGGACAACAGACGGAGAAGATGGAGTTTAGCAAATTAAAACAAATTAACAAATTAACAAATTTGAGAAAAACACTACATATGCTCTCTCAGACACAGACAGACTCCTCCACCTGCAGCAGGATGATCATGGTGAAGAACATGTAGAAGCCCAACAGACTGGGACTGTCCAGGTGACCGTTGCTGTCAGGGACCAGGTAAGGGGGCACACCAGGTAGCGCCTGCAGCAATACGTAGTGACCTGCATGTGTAAGGACAGGAGAATTAATCACACCGACTGTCGCGCAGAGAGGAAGGCTATTTTTGGCACCACACCTTCCCTGTCTCCTCCCTCTTCTCCTGGTATGTGTTTGGGCCTGTGGCCAAAGCGACTGAAGTTTGTGTTTTTTTTTATTGGAAATTAAATGTCCCCTCATAAATCATTAATCATGAACCAGTCTGTGTAGTGGTTATGTAATTCATTACTGACCTACTGCTCCGACGAGACACATGGTGAGGAGGAGAATGACGCAGAAGATGACGTCTATGTTCAGTTTCCGCTCTAGTTTGCTGCGCTTGTATCTTGGCCCGTTGTTGTTGAGCATGGACTTGGTTTCATGGCCTTAAACATGGAATCAGAGGGTGTAAATTCAGTTACCAGTCCGCACTCCAAACTGTCAGTGAACACCAATGGCAAGTGATGACTTCATCCTTAAATGTGCTTATTCTGGGTCGGCTAGTACAAGGACAAGAAACAAGGCACTAGGCAATGAGGTCATGTCTTCTGCAACACTTCAGGAAATGTTGGGGCTCATTATTACACACATTAAACACATTTTAAAGACTTATTCTGATTATTTAACCATGCTAACGGCATGGATCTAGAGATTGCATTGTCAGTCTCTCAGACATTTGGTCCACACTTTGATCCAGACTGAAATATCTCCAAAGCTGTTAAATAAATTGTCATGCTCACTAACCAAAGGGTGAATCTTCTTTTTTTTATACAGTCTATAATTATCAGGTCAAAGTTGTTGAAAATTGTTTTATACTATGGTTTATATACAAATACTTGAAAACTAACATACCCATCATATTTTGTGTTTAATGCTAATTAGCAAATATTAGCATGCTAAAATATGATGCCTTCTAAACATCAGCATGTTAGCATGCTGACATTAGCATTTAGCTTGAAGCATTGCTGTGCCCAATTTCAGCCTCATACAGATGCTAGCATAGCAGTTCACACAGCCTTGTTTGACAAATCTGGACAGATGTTGGGCAAAAACAGAAAAAAAAATCACATTGAAATCGGAGTAATTTTGTGCTCTGCAACATAATTACATAGCACCTGTAGCAGGTCATAATGTAGGCCAACAAAATGCAGGGAAGTGTAACAACATTTTTACAGGTAGTAAGTCAAACATTAAGGTGAGGTTGTGATGGGGAAATCTGGACTCGTGGCCTCAGTACAGCTAAAGTCGTAGTCCCTTGACAAAAACACTAAAAGCTCAAGGTCAAAGCGGTGAAGCAGCTTAGTAAATGGAGAGTATACCTGCATACACCACAAAGCCAACAGCGTAGTCCGTGTTTCTCACTGTGCAGCCTCGCAGCAGCAGACTCTCTATTCCAGCGCCCACCTTCTCCTTATCAGGTTTCTCTCTGCAGCAGGAGAAAGTGAGAAACCTCCTTTGTACTGTCAGATCTTGTTAGATATTCATTACTGCTTATATTCCCCATTAGCAATTCCCCTGCTTTACGGCCATAGCTGGACAGCATGGGTAGACCAGCTGTAAGAGCTGTGGTGCCCGAGGAAATCGATTATAGTCTATTACAGCCCCAATAATGCCTCTGGTGGCATCTGAAAGTGCAGCGAGTGGGTTGGAATTAGTTTTGCTCGGCTGCTCTGAAAGGCTCAAAGGAACTGTTTGGGGATCACATCCATGTGATCTGTGTATTTGATACTCACACATAACACTTGAAATGATTCAGATTGTTGTTGGGCTTTTCACACACCACGATACTGTTGAAGCTTTCAGGTTCAAATTCAGGATCCTAGGTGAGGAGAGGAGGTACAAAGTCAAAAAGTATGAATGGAAACTTTTAAAATGTAACTTGACCTGCACTTCCACACTGAAAGGTATGTTTTCTGTGTGTCACTAGACTTCGACTTACTATAAAGACCCACAGTTACCGCAGACGTTCAGGAAATGTTGACGTGTGTTTAACGTCAATCACAAGGAGAAGAAAGGTGAGGAAGCAAAGAGGTATGGGACAAAAGACAGCACAGAAATGACACCCAGAAATAGTAGGCATTCCTCACCAACACACAGAGGCCAGACATCGCCCTCCTCTGCTTCAGGTTGGTCTCTCCATCCAGGTTGGACGTCTCTATGTGACACACACCCTTGGGGTCGGATGTGTGCAGCAGCAGGAGGTCCGCAGGGACGATCTCATTGCAAACCACTCTCACAAAATCTCCCACTCGCACATCCTTCCATCGCCTCTCCATAAACTGTTTCTCTTTCCTGAAATAAGACATGTCAGACACCAACAGTCATTACAGATTATTTCATAAAGATACACAAGTCCCTGGGCGGCTTTATATTGATTTTTGTCACATTTCTTAACAATACTGGCACAGTGGGCGTATTTTGTCTATGTTCATGCAATCAAATGAAATATCGACTCGCTCCTTATGGATAAAAAAAAAATCATAGCAGCTGCTTAAGAAGGGAATAAACAACACAACCAAATGAAAAATCAATGCTGTTGTTTTTGGAGAGCGGCCCAGATGTGTTTTGTGTGTTTTAGAATAAGGAAACTTTTAGAGGAAGACACGCTGCAGTAGGCCTACACATTATGACCTGAGGCTGTTCCCAGGGTTTGAGGCTGTTCCCAGAAAGCCACTTGCTTTATCGTTTGAACCTGCATGTCAAGCTGGCTCACCACTGGTGACAGAGAGCTGCAGGTATGCTGCCTTGCATGTAGGACCTGATCGGGTGGCTGCCACATAACACCACGCCTCACCTCAAACAAAGCCAGGAGGAAGGGGTTATGTATTTTTAGTATGTTGTGTTTAGAATATACTTACCAGGTTGCACAAACATTGTTCATCTGTCAGAGAAGCTTTATTAGCACTTTTTATGTCAGGCAGCCTCATTAACAGGTTACACTTAGGGTGAGTACATTCCTCAAAAGAGTATTGTGTGTTCTCACAATGCATACAATACATTTCACCCTAGATGATGATCAGGTCAGTGATTCATCACCTACATATTTTTAGGAAGCACCATTCTCATATTAACTGTGAAGCTAAACCTGTTAGCTTAGCTTAGCACTCAGCTAAGACTGAAAACAGAGGGAAAAACTAGCCTGACTTTGTCAAATGGTAACAAAATCTGCTTACTAGCATCTTAAAAGTTCATTATTGTATTAAACTGTACAAAAACAGAAGTTTAATAACAATAATTTGCAGTTTTACAGGAGACTATGTGATGAACTTTTTCTTACCTGTCTCAGCCAGTTGTGCCAAAAAATAGGCCTAGTCCAGCAGCATAAATAACCCTCAGTAAAATGTCAAATTGTTATTTTTACACTTTGGTTTTTGTAGCGATTAAAAACAAATGTGTTTTTAGATTAATTACCATTGACAGTTACAGGCTGTTTGCTTTCTGGCCACGAGAAGGTGAAACGTATGATACTACTCTCATGTTTGTATGCTACATAGGATAAGCCAGAAGTTGGCTAGCTTAGCATTGCACTTAGCTAAGACTGGAAACAGGGGGTGTTGGTGGCTTAGTGGTAGAGCAGGTGCCCCATGTACAAGGCTGTTGCCGCAGCGGCCTGGGTTCGAGTCCAGCCTGTGGCCCTTTGCTGCATGTCACTCCCTCTCTCTCTCCCCCTTCACACTTGTCTGTCCTATCAATTAAAGGCTAAAAATATCTTAAAAAAGACTGGAAACAGACGGACACAGCTAACCTGACTTTTAGTTTGTTAAAAAGCAAACATTTAATGACAATAATTTAATAACAGGAGACTATGTGTTGGACTTTTTCTTGCCCCTGACCGATAAACATCTTTGAGTCTCTGCTAGTTGAGCCAGAAAACAGTTCATAACCTCAAATTAAATGCTACTTTGTATTTGTGTATAGATTAAACAAAGGTGTTTCTAGGTTTTGTTAACAATGGAGAGATCCAGGCTAGCTGTTTTCCCCTCTGTCCAGTCTTTGTGCTATGCTATGCTAAGCTAAGCTAACTAGCTAAGCTCACTTTAAAATGTATTTCAGTAATCCTGCACCTATATAGTTTGACTATATAGTTTGACCTTTTGGAAATACATTTATTTGCTTTCCTGTCAAAAGTTAGTTGAGAAGTTTGATATCACTTTCATGTCTTAACACTAAATATGAAACTAAAGCCAGAAGCTCGTTAGCTTAGCGTAGCTTAGCTTAGCACTGAGATAAGACCGAAAACAGAGGGACACAACTGACCTGGCTCTGTAACATAATCCACCTAAAAGCATCTCAGCTCACTAATTAGCATGCAGTATTTAATTATAGCCTATAAACCCATACAGCAACTGAAGTTTAATAACAATATTTTGTCATTTTACAGGAGGCTATGTGTTGAACTTTTTCTTGCCCATGACCTGTAAACTTCCTCGAGACTTTGCTAGTTGAGCCAAGATATACAGTACAGGCCAAAAGTTTGGACACACCTTCTCATTCAATGCGTTTTCTTTATTTTCATGACTATTTACATTGTAGATTCTCACTGAAGGCATCAAAACTATGAATGAACACATGTGGAGTTATGTACTTAACAAAAAAAGGTGAAATAACTGAAAACATGTTTTATATTCTAGTTTCTTCAAAATAGCCACCCTTTGCTCTGATTACTGCTTTGCACACTCTTGGCATTCTCTCCATGAGCTTCAAGAGGTAGTCACCTGAAATGGTTTCCACTTCACAGGTGTGCCTTATCAGGGTTAATTAGTGGAATTTCTTGCTTTATCAATGGGGTTGGGACCATCAGTTGTGTTGTGCAGAAGTCAGGTTAATACACAGCCGACAGCCCTATTGGACAACTGTTAAAATTCATATTATGGCAAGAACCAATCAGCTAACTAAAGAAAAACGAGTGGCCATCATTACTTTAAGAAATGAAGGTCAGTCAGTCCGGAAAATTGCAAAAACTTTAAATGTGTCCCCAAGTGGAGTCGCAAAAACCATCAAGCGCTACAACGAAACTGGCACACATGAGGACCGACCCAGGAAAGGAAGACCAAGAGTCACCTCTGCTTCTGAGGATAAGTTCATCCGAGTCACCAGCCTCAGAAATCGCAAGTTAACAGCAGCTCAGATCAGAGACCAGATGAATGCCACACAGAGTTCTAGCAGCAGACCCATCTCTAGAACAACTGTTAAGAGGAGACTGCGCGAATCAGGCCTTCATGGTCAAATAGCTGCTAGGAAACCACTGCTAAGGAGAGGCAACAAGCAGAAGAGATTTGTTTGGGCCAAGAAACACAAGGAATGGACATTAGACCAGTGGAAATCTGTGCTTTGGTCTGATGAGTCCAAATTTGAGATCTTTGGTTCCAACCGCCGTGTCTTTGTGAGACGCAGAAAAGGTGAACGGATGGATTCCACATGCCTGGTTCCCACTGTGAAGCATGGAGGAGGAGGTGTGATGGTGTGGGGGTGTTTTGCTGGTGACACTGTTGGGGATTTATTCAAAATTGAAGGCACACTGAACCAGCATGGCTACCACAGCATCCTGCAGCGACATGCCATCCCATCCGGTTTGCGTTTAGTTGGACGATCAATTATTTTTCAACAGGACAATGACCCCAAACACACCTCCAGGCTGTGTAAGGGCTATTTGACCAAGAAGGAGAGTGATGGAGTGCTGCGGCAGATGACCTGGCCTCCACAGTCACCGGACCTGAACCCAATCGAGATGGTTTGGGGTGAGCTGGACCGCAGAGTGAAGGCAAAGGGGCCAACAAGTGCTAAACACCTCTGGGAACTCCTTCAAGACTGTTGGAAAACCATTTCAGGTGACTACCTCTTGAAGCTCATGCAGAGAATGCCAAGAGTGTGCAAAGCAGTAATCAGAGCAAAGGGTGGCTATTTTGAAGAAACTAGAATATAAAACATGTTTTCAGTTATTTCACCTTTTTTTGTTAAATACATAACTCCACATGTGTTCATTCATAGTTTTGATGCCTTCAGTGAGAATCTACAATGTAAATAGTCATGAAAATAAAGAAAACGCATTGAATGAGAAGGTGTGTCCAAACTTTTGGCCTGTACTGTAGTCCAGAACAAAACCCCAGGGAAAATGTCTAATTGTCATTTTTACACTTTGGTTTCTGAATGGATTAAAGTGTTTGTAGATATTGTTACCATGTGACAGATCCAGGCTGTCTTTATGCTTGAACAAAGCTATCAGGATGCTGCTTTATTCATAACATTAAAAGACAAACACGAGAGTTGTATCAATAATGTGTTAGATGTGGCTAGCCGCAATAATTACATTTTTCTGCAGCTGGGAAGCCTGTTAACGGAAAAAAAACCTGCAACTCTGTTTACTGATAGGCTGTGGATAATCTCTGGCCACAATTTGCTGCTTAAAGTTAAAATATCCCCAACTTTTAGCACTTCACCACAAATCAAACGGCTGCAGCTTGGACCGGCCGCCGCATCTTTCCATAGTCATAGCGTGGCAGCTCGCCGCAGGCCATACTTCGCTGCTCCTTGGTGTGTTTTTGGTGCAAGGATGCTTTCACACCTATAGTTTGGTTCATTTGGTCCAAACTAAGAGGGAAATTATACATGGTTACATTTTAGTTCTGATTCGGGTCCTGTTTGCACCAACTTGTTACAAATAGACCAAGAGCAGCAAACATGAAGTCATAGAGACTGACAGGTGACTCGTTGATTGGACAAGTCAGGCAATTGGCAGTTGATAAATATAGGCCTACACATCAAAAGCACTAAAGTGCTGCATAAACTTCTCTCAGTCACCAGATTTTGCTTTCCCCACGAGTCCTGATGATGCAGGATGACAGTTGTCACAACTGTCCAATCAATGAGTTACCTGTCAGTCTGTAACTTCATGTTTACGTGTCTCTAATCATCCACTTTGCTGCTCTTTTGAATTTGGTTACCTGATATGTCTTTGACACTTAAGATAACCTGTTTGGTTTGATGGTAGATTTGATATGAGTCACATTCATACGACATATACTCGATTAAATGGGCTCTCGGGATTCTAAAACAACAGACAGGAACAGTCTGTGAGGTGTGGCGACTGCTTTAAAGTTTTGCAGCAAGCAGACTATAAATTACAGATGTTTAACAATACAAAAACATGAGTTAGGAGTCAATCAGTATGACTAACAGCTATTGTGTTTCGTGTTCGGCGTGTTTGAGCGCAGGCAGATTGACAAGAGTTTAAAATAGAGACAAGATAGATAGGATAACCCTGAAGATAAGACACGCTCAAACACACACACTTCACGCCTCTGTGAAAACAACATGTGGGTGAAAGGTGATGGGAAATAAAGATGTGCATCTGAGAAGGTCTGATGAATTAAAGTTAAAGCATCTGACAGCCTTCCATGTGGACCTTTAAATGCACTGTAAGGGCGCGTGTTCCTCATGCTGTCAGATGGATAAACTTCCCTGAGACAGAGAAAAAGAGGAAGTGTGTGGAATCCTAAAATGTATTCTCGAGCTTCTTCTGGAAACATTTGTATACTTCAAAGAAATCCCAGCCAATCGATTCTGTTCTAATCTTTACAAGCCCAAAATGGAGTTTTAGCATCCCCACCCAACGAGCAATGAGAGACCCACGAGAGCCCACTCGCCATGACTCAACAGCTATTTATCAGATTGCATGAGGCAGAGACGGCTAGTGTCCGTTAACAGGCCCAGAGGGACTGGTGCGTTCTCTGAAGAGTCCAAAATGCTGCATCTGGGGTCTGCATTTAGGCCACCTGGATCCTATCACCACACACAAATTACACAAACACATGATGTAGGCTTTTCCCCAGCTGAGGCTGCACTTCCCAACATCCCTGCTGACTTTTCTCTGGAAATTTGAAAGCAAGCAACTGCTGGTTAATGATAAACCTTTCCAGAGGTTGAGCATGTGCGGATTCATCATAGCAGTCGTCTCCAGTCTCACATCACATCCTGAGCAAATCCACATCCCCTCCTCCTCCTCCCACTTTGCTCCAAAATCACAGCAGCAAAAGGGTTGAAAATGACAGTGTTTATCCTCCTTTGTGAATTATTCATTTTTCACCAGTAATTCAAAAATAGATAACCGCTAACCTTACTGTCTCTGCTGACGCAACACCCAGATGAGGATTTCATCAAATGTGCACAATGCGATGGTGAGAGATATTGTTGTGAGGCTCTTCAAAAGAGGAATAATCTCCCACACATTTTCTATTTCTTAGTCAAAAATTCTCACGGGGTGCTGGAACGCAGAGGAGGAAAAAAAACCCACACACACACACATGCAGCACACAATCACACAGATCTACACACAGACATCAACATGCTGGATGATAAGAATCATCAACACAGATGTGGAGGTGCCGTTAATGTACCATGAGTGTTTCCACTTGCCACAGCATGCATGAACTAAACTGCTTCTATATTCGGTATATGTTTGTTTTTAAGTCAGTTACCTGCTGTAGATGAAGCATGGTGTGTTGTTAAGCTTCTTGTCTGACTGGTACCTCCTGAAGTCCTCCCAGGCATCCTTCAGGGCCGTCAGAGACAAGATGACACAAATGGGGATCAAAGCTACCTCGGGCTGAAAGGCGTTCACCACAGGGACAAAGTTCAGAATAGCCAGGCCTACAAAGTAGATATTGGCCAAACGGTGAAACTGCTCAAAGAGGTTCATGGGGATGAAGAGGAGGAGGGTGTATTTGGTGGTCTTGATGGCGTTGTTAGGGAAGTAGCGGTTCGGTTGCTTCCAGTTCTCCAGGCCCTCATAAGGCAGATTTGACACCAAGTTGCGAAGGTCCTTGTCCCGCGCCCTCTGACCTCTCAGAGCATCCCTCACCAGAGCCAGAGGACTTCTCCACGTCATGGCTGCTCTGTCTGTCTTTCTTTTCCTCTTCTCACCAGCTTTTCCTTCTCATCCTCTCAATACTTACAGCTCTGATGAGTTAAAAAGACTCCTCAGGCCCATCCTCTTCTTGAATGAGCGTCTGTGTGCATGTGAGTGTGTGAGGCCTAATGGCAGGTTGAAACAAATGACAACACACCTAGTCCTCCTCTGAGTCCGCCCTTTGCATTGACAGGTGTGTTTGCATTCCTTGCACTGGTGCTGTTCAAGTCTTGCAGAGAGGGGAATTAAGGCGGCTGGTTACAGTCAAAAATTTAGCTTAGGGTGCTCCAGTGACTCAGCTGATTTTTATTTTGCTGTCAATAATCTCATTTCAGTTTTCAAACTCTTTTAAGTCCCTCACACTGCAGAATCATGACTCAGTGACCTGCATAGTATTGTAGTCTTTACTGCCATTAATACATTACAGTGTGATGTTGTCCTTGAAATTTAAACACTTAAAAAAGGACAAATAAAAAACACTGATACGGTATGCACAGCTGACAATCTAATATTTGCAGAGCATAAAATTGGTGCAGTGGGTCATAAGGAGATTTGAACTGACAACACAACACAGAGCAGAGCGCAACCACCGCTCGGGGCAAACATATATGAAGAGTCTGCAGAGTGTGAATGAACACAGCAGAGGGAACTTACACCACTCATTCAGGAATATACAGATGGAGAATACAGTCTATGACACTGAAAGACAAATATGACCTTCTAAAATAGGGCTAAAGATGATAATTGATTCTTTAGTGGTGCATAATGTCTGTTCACTTTCATCCACTGAGAGGTCAGAGGTCTGAAATAATTGTTGAAGACTGAGGGCACTTTTTTAAACAGTTTGTTAAAGGTTTAAAGTTTGATCATGATTATGCAGAACTGGTTGAATGAACCTGCTTACATGTGTGTGTGAGTGAGACTACAACAAAGCAGCTTCTTGCACAGATGGCATGCATGTAGGATGCCTTCCACTTCCTCATGTTGACATATGTTTTCTTTTCCAGAGCAGGCTGCAGAACCTGTTTAAACAGGCCAGATTTACACTGGGTCACTCATTTATTGTGCTTAAATTTAAATTACAGCCATAGTAATGAAACTACACGTACCTCGATACACAGCATATAGAGGCATTATTGGAAAAATTGCCCCTAAATGGAGATAGATGGACCGTTAATGTTTTTTTGTTTGTTTTTTTAAAGGAAGCCATGCTCGACTTAACAGGTGATTTATTATCAATCAAAAAAAAAAAAAAATTAAATGACTTCCTGTCCTGTCTTTGAACAGCTGACACAGGCGGGTGCATCTCTGCTGGGGTAACTCAGCGTAATTTTCCATCCCATTCGCGTACAGCAGGGGAGTGGCGTGACACGAGTGTGCCAGACTCACCCTCTCACCCGTCACAGTCAGCTCTGGCTGGGTTTGGCTTGGCTGGCACACCGACTGCACAGTGGCGCAGCTGTGAGTCCAAACTGCACACACACACACACACACACACACAGGAACAAAACACACTCTTGGAAACAAAACACACACATGATTCCACAGAGCAGAGGTCTGTGCATTCCTAATTACTCCAGTGACATGGAAACACTACAAAGTAGAAAGCATCTGCCTTTCCCCCCTCTCTTACATGTCAACATTAATGCCCTTTTTGAAGAGAGGAAAAGAGAAAGAGAGAGGGCCAATTTAGCACAAACCATCTGTCTACTGTAGTGAGATAATACATCTGTTATAGTGAGAGGGAACAGTAATGTAGAGCTGATTTTTACCGATGCATGGAGGAACCTGGAACAAGGTTACGTGTCACGTTACATCAGTTTTTACACCACTTTGCCTTTTTGGGTAGTTTGCACTTAGAGTTTTTACACCTAGACACACACACAAACACAGGCCACACACAGTCCTATCTGGGTCTCTTCTGTTATCTCAGGAACAAACTCCAGCTATTAAATTCTCAAACATGATCAGCCTCTCTGTGTTACATGTTAATTTATCCTCTATTTTCCTCAACAAGAAAAGTCCACTACTGTATGTTTAAGGTTCTCTTTGTGTCTGAAGCTGAACTGAACCATTTAACAATCTCAAAAAGCCTCATTTCCTGCCTTTATCTTTACTTCTGATTCATAATGTTCATCAGATATTTCCTCAGAACAACCTCCATCTGTTGGTATCTCGTTGTGTTCTTCTGGTCCTCTAAGTTCAAAATCAAACATTAGCTGCACATTAGTCCCTGCTAGAACAAAATCCCTTTTTAAATATTAAATATTCAGTGTTTTGCACTATCAAATATTCAATAGCATCCATTTAAGGGCTGTAACAGTGGTCAGGTCAGGAATAAAGTGCAGTGCAGAGTGGAGTGGGTTTGCTGAGTGAGGGGAGGATGCAGGGAGAGGTCGAGGCATGGATGGATGAATGGATGGCTCTCTTTCTTGCCCTTTATTTTCTTTCTCTTCCTGTCTTTTTTTTTTTTTTGTAGCAGGCGCTTTGGCCCCTGCAGCCAGCGGGACACAGTTGAGTCCACAGAGTGCCTCCATATCTATGGCTCTCTGCGTTAATGTCCCCTGAGGCCAGGGCTGGCGCTCGGCCCTGCTCAGACCCCAGCCGAGCCCATCTCAGCCCAGACCACCACCGCGGCCTCTCGCTCTGCCTCCCCATCCATTATGCAGCCAAGAGTCCCCAGCTGCAGCCTCACATCTTTCTATTCACCCCTACATTTGCTTCTCTCGCTTGCCCACTCACTCCCCGTGCCGGGCTTAGTTGTTCACTAACTCATTCAGACACTCAATCAGCCATGAGCTCCGACAGTCAGTCATCATGAACAGCCGCACATTCATCCTGAACACATAAAACCGCCACCCGTGTACTCTGTTATTGAAGTGATAGACTGAATTGAGTTTTAATTGAATTTAGATACATCTTCATAATTGCTGACAATCATTACACAAGATATTTACAGTCATTATGAAATATTACAATTGGAATTTACAGAAACTTTGTACAAAATATGCCTGACTTCAATGCCTGGATAGTGGGGTCCTTGTTTAGTCATTTCTGGAGAACAAAACATTGACCCAAAAGTCACTGGTGTCTGGAAGTGCTTTAGTTTCAGCAAGTAGATGCTTTTAGAGTCCATTAAAAAGAAAGAAAAGAGAGAAAAGTCCAAAAAGTACAGAGTCAGCAAAGTTGTGAATTGTGTTTTTCTTTTTCCTCAGTTAAATTGCTCTTTTCTTTTTTTTCTTTTTTTTTTTGACTGAATGGAACATTTGATCTGTAATTCAACTGCAAAAACAACAACAGAGACCCATTTAAATAGAATAAATCCATAATATTTACACAATAATGTGAGTATTGATTTATAAAAATGAATCATCTCTTTTTCTTTAAACATGATTTATGTTTATCTACAGTTTTTCAAAACAGAAACCTAATCACAATGAAACGCATCATACTTCTATCATTCAATTCTACTGGTAATGATGATTGTGGATTGCCATATTTATGCAGCAACTCTGGTTGCAATGAAACTCAGCTCATCTATCAGCAAAGTTCTTACACCAGCTTAAGTCGTGTTAAAGCCATTCTCCGCCTCTGAAGCTCCTCACCCGATGGCAGAAAGTAAGGAGGAGTCAAATGTTCTCTTTAAAAAAATAACACGTGGTGAAATGGACTTGATTCTGTCAGCACAGCAAAAGCGAAACAAAAAACTTGGCCGAAGCGTCACTGTCCAACAGTCCCGCTCTTTCACTGGATGATATGAGACCTTCAACAACTGAGGAAGCTTTTCCTGCTCAGCATTGGCACCATTAAAGCCCCACAGGGATGTCCAGAGAAAAGAGCGCCCCCCCCCCCCCCCCCCCCCCCCCCCGCTGTCCACCTGTTGTCATCCAGCGATGCTCAAAACATCCACACTCAGGTGGGCCGTGCTAAACCAAAGCTGCAAAATGGTAACTGACAGACTAACCTCAACTAGTGAAACTAAAATGCTTTGCGCTCCATCATCATCATGACTGAGATGCAAATGAAATCAAACATAAGCATGCTTTTAAAGGATGTTTTTGATATACAGTAATTATAGGAAAATAGACTATCAAGGATGACTCCTTTAAAATCATTTATAAAGCTTTCCTGGATGCAGACAGCTCGGCTACGAAGTAAATAGATACTAAACAAAACAAATCCTTAAAGTATATGCAAACACAAGCATAAATATTTGATCCACAGAGAGTAAGCTACGAATGACAAATATTAGTGATATATTGAAATTCTGGAACAGGCACCGTTTCTGTCTTTTTAAAACTCGCTCTTCTTTTTCGAGTGTTTGTCAGTCGTTTTTAAGGTGTTTCCCAAATCCTAAAAGAGTCACTGCTGACTGAAGTGTTGGGTGCTGCTGCAGTCCATCCAAAAGTCTTTGCATTCTCTCCACTTTTTCTAAAATGAACCAGCTAAAAAAAAGTTGGTGCACTGTTTATCTCTCATTCTCTCTCTCACACACATCACCTCTCTCTCTTGATTTCTCTCATCTTCCCTAACCCCCTTCCCCCATCCCCCCCCTCTTCTTTTCATGCCCGCCACAAGCTGGCCACGGGACGCCGCCGGGTTTAATGGACGTAGTAGAGCCAGTAGACGACGTTGAAGAAGGAGAAGACGGTGGGGAAGATCATCCTGGACCACTTATCGATAGAGTTCACGTCGGACAGGTCTGGGATATTCACCTTGAGCTGGGAGGCCCGTCTCCGTAGGCGTGACTTCTTCTGGGCGTGGCGCTCCAAGGCGCTATGGCCATAGTTCTGGCGGGCCATGGCTGCCCTGCGGTACTGCAGTGTCGAGGTATCATAGGCCAGCATGGTGTTGCGGGGGTCTCCGGGTGCTCCCAGGCCCCGGGACAGATCCCCGCCACCACCCATCTCGTTCTTCATCTCCAGGGTGCTGAACAGGATGTTGTCGTCGGGAGTCATCTGTGTGAGGGTGTAAAAACAGGTGGAGCCATGAGAAGTTACTGCCAAGGGGAAATCTAAAAGTGTTTTTAAGTCTAATCTAAGTCTATTAATATTATCATTAGCTACAATGATCATTAAGTCATTCACTGTGTGAAAAATACTGATGAGGTGCTAGAATGGGTAATGCAAATGAGTCAAAAATTGTGTTACTTACAGTGAATAAAAATTTAAAGCACTTTAAAAGCACTAAGAAAATTATTGATCATCTGTCAATCAATATCTGAGTGATAATACGACCACAAGACTATGAGGTAACATTCCTGGAAGAGCACAACGCACTCCACAAACTAATTCTCATGGAGAAATCTTCATTGTCATCTCAGAATTTCAACCAGAGTGTGGTTAAAATTCTGTCGATTCACAAGACAAACTGAATAAAAAAAGAGAAAAGCAAAGGAAAAAAATGTGACAGGAGAAGGTTGAGAGAAATAGTAAGGACTTTGCAAAGATGGAGGAGAGGCTAAAAAGGTTCAGGGGGCAGGTCAGGAAAGACGTTGTGGGAAGTGAATTCGGATCAACATTTCTTCATCCATAGCCTGACTTCTGAGGAAAAACGTCCCTAGAATCCAATCCTGTCCCGCTGTAAATGGAGCTTGTTGTGTTTTGTTGCTTTTTTTTTTTTTTGTATAACTCACTTTGAAAGCGAAGCCACTTAGTTGGCACTATTCATCAAACTGCAAATGATCTCTTTCTCTTATCTGGCGATATTTTTTTGTTCAATTGCTTCACTTAGTCTTACAAGAGTTATGAATTTTGAGATTGTACAGTATTTGTATCTGAATGATATTGTAAGAGAAGCTACTGATGTTTTCTTCTCTCTTGCCGTATTTGTCATTTCCCATCAATTTAGATGTACAGCCCAAGATTAAATTAATGCCTGCAGAAATCAAACTGCTGAGCCATGTTTGTCAGGAAAATGCATGAAGAGCAAACCAAGAGAGGGAAAAAACACAATGGTGGGAGTGATGATCAAAGTTGCCTTAAAAATCTATAGAAATCAAAGAAATGCACAAAAACTACAGCATTTTCCTCTGATCTGGGTTGATTCAGATTGATGACATTGTTAGTTTTGACTTTCAAAACCTCCAGTACCTTATTTCTTTGCTCGCCTAGTCCTAATGCGGCATCGTCCACAAAGATGGGATCCCACATCGAGTCATATGCGTCAATTTCCCTCTGTTTCATTCTGGCATACAGAGCATCATCTCTCTGAACTACATTTCCCACCAGCCACTGCAAGCATACAAAATCAGCACTGTTACTTAGGGGAAATCGTAGCTTGCCACACTCAGAAGGAAAGGGTGTTTTATTTTTTATGTTGCTGTTGTTCCTGCTAACGTTAGCAGCTGAATAAAATTTAAAGGGAAGGCTTTGGCACCACAGCCAGAGATTCTTTTTTTTCCAAGGCGCCTTGCCCTTTGAGAGACACAGAAATATGGAGATAAAGCATAACCCAATCATTGCTTCTGCATTCACTCTTTCAGATCCTAGTCTGAGTCATAAAGTTGATACACAAAGCTAAACCAGTGAGAAACGGAGAGCTAGAGCAGGAGTAAAGAGTGCTGGTAAAGGACATCAAGCATTGATCACAGCATCACATTGACCTTGACAGGAGAAGAAGTCATTTGCTCCCACATAAACAAACACACACACATTAACCGACAGCACAGATACCTGTAGAGGAAGTTTGCCTGCACATGTACCTTGTTGGGGTCAGGTCTCAGCTTCTCATTATTGGCCGTGGCTGCTTTCTCGGCCGCCTTCTTCTGCCGCTGGGGGCCCTGGCCAAAGAAGATGTAGTTGACGAAGGCGTACTCCAGCAGGGCCAGGAAGACGAACACGAAGCAGCCCATCAGGTACATGTCAATAGCCTTCACGTAGGGGATCTTTGGGAGTGTCTCTCGCAAGTGGGTGTTGATGGTGGTCATGGTCAGCACCGTAGTGATCCCTGGATACCACAGGTCACACGTTTAGAAAGAAAGTGAAGTCATTTTTACCATGATCTGTACAGTAAAAAAAAAATAAGGTGGTAAAGACGACAAAAGTGTTGTGTTAGATTTTTAGCCATGCTTGCTGCATGGCTCTAGGTAAGGTCAATCTGTTGGTGCAACGCTTTGGTCCAGACTGGAATATCTCAACAACAACAACTGTGTGGATTAAGATGAATTAATTTTGTACAGACATTCATTGTCCCCAGAACACTTATCCTACTGACTTTGGCGATCTCCTGACTTTTCATCTAACATCACCAGCAGGTTGACATTTGTGGTTTTGAGTGTTGGTTGGATGGCCATGAAATGTAGTGCAAACATGGTGAAACTTGGTGATTCATTAACTTTTTATCAAACTGTCAGGTCACAGTTTTAATTTGTCCAATACCTAATGTCCCAGCTCGTCAAATACAGACGCTTGGTCAGTGGTCCTACATGTCAAACTATAATGCTCTATGTACCCCCCTCCAGCTTCAGTTTTAGACGCACTTTCTCTCTCTATATATGAGACGGCAGTGTTTCAGAGCATCAAAAAGTGCAGTTGTCCAGTGCATCTTATACCACTGCTAAAGAGTGCCCTGGTGTGTCGGTATCTGACACTGAGGGCCACTGACCAATGTTGGTAAACGACAGGTTAAGAATACGACCAGGGTAAAAGACCAGCAAAACTAAAGACATTCCCATCAGCCTCAGCTGTACTTTGCTAGCACACTAAACTATGACAAACACAGTAAACATTAGCATATTAGCATGTTCAGTTTCAGTGTCCGAAATCTGACTTTTTCACCTCACTATTCAGTAAACTGTTTCCAGTATGGAGTGGTGCAGGTATGATACCCGGAAGTTAGCATTGCCCTGGTTCCCTCGACAAAAAGCTTTTGGTATTTTTCCCTTGTGTTTTTCCCTTGTGCTTTAAAACTCACAAATTAGCTATTAACTGATGTATTTTATGTCATAGAACAAAACGTGAAAGTCTCTTAAGCTTGTCTAAACCACAGACCTTATTTCAGGCATGTAACCAAAAACCCATACCCATAAAAAACCCATTGCCTGCAATACGAGGTAACTTTAAGTGCTAAAATGCTAACTCATTCTCTGGTTGTAGGACTCATTCCTGCACTGCTCTTCAAAGTAAGCAGTGACTGAACAAAGGTGTCTCTTTTTTTGGAGTTGCTGAACATCAAAATAACTGAGATCAGGTGCTCATCTTCACAGAACATGAGTATGTGCTCGTGAACATGAGCATTCATGTTTATCATGTACATTTTATAGCATGTATTTATAGCAAACAGACAGGCGTGAAATAATGTGAACCCATATGGATAAAAGGATCCCTGGAAACCTCCTGAGACTGAAACTGTGTGTGAGTAAGTGTGTGTTTCACGAGGTTTATATCTAATCACGTATTCAAATGGCCACGGAACAAACTGTAGGCTATATAAACGCACACTGTAAACATCTGCTATTAGTCACAGCACAATTCACCTGTTTTTTTTTTTTTTTGACATACACACACTGTGTTTGATACATTAGTCATCTGCATGCACAATCTGCATTTGGTCAGATTCACACGTATTATAAATAACCCAGCAGCCAGCAGTGTCACTGTAGCTCGTCTCTCATTGGCTGCGTTGGCTTGCTGCACATTCTCAGGACACAGAGAGGAGGCAGATCTTTAAATTACGTTACCCTCTGAACGCACCGTCTGGGGCTCCAACCTGCATGTGTCCCACTCCAGAAAACAAATGGTGTGTGACAAGAACGACACACATAAAGCTCAAAGCCATCTCCTCTGCTGCTCTGACCTGTCATACCCAAGTTTAGCACTAAAGGGAGGTTTCATTTCAGCATCACCTGTGGTTTGACATTGGTGTAAAAATATTCAAATGCGTAAGGTGCATTTAAGCAAATGTTGCCACCTTTCACTCAGCTGTACAGTAATTTAGCTGTGATCTGGCTCTGATAAGCTGAGATCTCCGACCAATGAGAGGCTCCGATAGACAGACAGACAGAGAGAAAGACAGCACGCTTCAAGGTCGAGCTGCAGCGCATCTCGCTCTGCATGAGTCATGCATATAGTCATCTCTGAACAACAGACATTTAGCCAGGCAGCCTATCACACACTGCTATCACTCACATGCTTAGAGCTAATGAGGAATAAAGTAAACGCTGGGAAAATAACAGGTCAAAACAGAGATCAGGCAGACGCAGTAACGTACAGATCTAAAGCAAGTCTTAATGTTAAAGGCTCAATGTATGTTAAACGGCTCTTTTTATGCTCTCTTATCATTTAGCTTTGGGTTATTTCTCAGGGTCACTGTTCAGCGGTGGCGAGGCAATCCTACCCAGGGCCACTCTGGCAGCCGAGGCGTCGTAGTTGATCCAGAAGGAGACCCAGGAAAGGATGGTAATCAGGATGGAAGGCATGTATGTCTGCAGGATGAAGTAACCAATGTTCCTCTTCAGTTTGAAGCTGAGGGACAGGCGGGGGTAGGAACCTGAAGGAGGCACAGGGAGAGAGGAAGTGGGATGGAAATAGATTTTCCTCAATGACGCTCACTAAAAGCTATATTTTCCTTGACACCTGGGAGCCAGCCACATCTGACTTTTTTATTGTGTGTGTGGATTTTAATATTAAAGATTAAACAAAGGAGTGTTTTTAATTTAAAGTAATTGTCCTTTTTCCGAAATAACCTGTTTTCAGCTCAAGTGCACGAGGAAACCTGCTCCTGCAAAGGACCAAAGCTAAAGTTGAGTGCTGTACCTACCTGTAGAGAAGACCACGTTCTTAGAGATGAGTTTATAGTCCACAATAGAGAACTGTGGCAGCTCTATTCTGTCAACCCCGGACACAGCGCCATCTCCACCTCGCCAGTAAAACTCAATATCATCTGTGGTGTAGCCATCTGCAGAGACACCAAACAGAAACATTACCATCATCCGGTCATGGTTTAGAATATACATAATCTAGTGTAGAAATGTTGATAGTCAGTGTCAGTGGTTTTGTGTGTTTCATGTTTCATTCACATGGAATCAGGGAGACAGCAGGTGCAAACCGGATTTTAATTTAGTGGAAAAGAGCAGGACGGTGAAGTTGGCAGCTAGCAGAGAATGTTGGCAACAGTAACAAGTTGAATTATTTGAACTTTTTTGCCATCGTCACATGCATCTTAACATAAGGTAAAAACATGGGTTATCTGCAATTATTAGACATTACTAGAAAATTACATGAAATAATAAACACAATATAAATTTCTTTAATATATCTTATTCAATTCTCTGTAAACAATAGGGCATCACAATCGCAACATATTGTCATGCATGTTTTGTTTTACTGTCCTGGGTCCATTTTGGACTTTTTGTTTGTTTTTCCTGTGCTGTTCAGAAGCTGTTTTCCACCTGCCGTCTACAGTTTTCCTGATTCCATGTAAATGCAGCTCATTCACTACAAATACCCCTCACCATTTTCTACAGCAGTAGTTCCCAACAAGTGGTTACAAAGTACATTTGAGGGGTCAGAAGACAATTAATAAGTATGGAAAATGGAAAAACAAAATAATTTTGGCTACATTAAATTGCGTTTATTTTGGGGGGTGTTTCTGACAGCCCATTAGCCCAAAAATACACCCGTTTCCCCAACACCTCCCTCACACACTCAATGGATAAGGGAAGTCCTTAATTTTGTCAAACAGGTGCATAATGAGGGGCTCCTTACGAGAGCTGGACTTTCCAGATGTTCCTGAATGAATTATCATCTATTTTACAGACAGGCAGTTGTCCGATTAACAACCATTATATTACGTTTTAGTATTTAGTGTAATATTTATTATCATGCACATATTTTCACATATTTTTATATTTTAATTTTACTACTATGTTGTTTTGTTCTTTGTGTTGTTCTGGTCACTGATTTGGTTTGTAGTATTTGTCTTGTCTTAGCCCTGTCTCGATTTGTCTTGTTCTTATTTTACTTACTACTTACTTTTTTGTTGTGTCAATATTGGACTGACCAAATATAAGTGTGCTTTCTTTCTGCTTTGTTGGGAAAATCTCAATAAACAGATTTGGGGAAAAAAGAAAAAAAAAAACACACCCATTGCTCCAAAATCCCATTACACTCTCCCTGCAGTTAGTCTCAGTTTCCCAGCAACATTTGAGACTACGTCACACCAGTGTTTGCCAACCCATTCCCATTTTTCCAGTGACATTTGTGCCACCAACCATGGAGGTTTAACGCCAAAACACGATCTTTTACTGATCATAGACAAGTGTTTTACGTTCCTGAACCTCACCACATTCACCAAATGTACAATGCAATGTAGTTTTTTTTTTTTTTTTTTTTTGGTTTCTGGTTGTCTAACTGCAGGGAGTGTGGTTTTTTTTTTTTGAGAAACAGGACTTCAGAGCAATGGATGTTTGTTTTTGGGATAATGGGCTGTTGGAGAAATAAGCTTTGGGTCCAGTGGGGCATTTTTTTGGATAACAGGGCGTCTGAATTTGGGCTGTCGTAACAATGGGTAGTCCCCCCTGTAAAGAGGTGTCAAAAGTTAACTTGGCTTTGTTTTAAAGTGCTACAAGCCAAAAGACTGAAAGTCGCTGCTCTACAGCATTCACACATTCTTAATTGGTTTACATTCATTTCAAAACACTGTGAAAACCAACATGACTCTTCAGATTTGTAATCCATTACATAAAACATTTCAGTAACTTTTGTTAGCTGTCAGAGACAAACTATAAATGCATGTTAACACAGTAGCAAGCAGGTCATTTTTAAAATCCTTTTTTGGTGGTGTGTTCAAGTGCTCACAGGAAGCACCAGAAACATCACTTGCATAGGTGTAAAGACCAAAGAGAAACATGGCTTATATGTGTTTTCTCTCTTTGATTTTCCAACAACAGCTCAAGAACACAATATCATTCAACAAACTCTCATATCTTTCATGGTGGAGCTTCCTTGAACACACCAACAAGGAAGAGTTTTCAATAAGACCTTTGTTCTCCTCATCACCAACAGAAACAAACAACATTCACAAATAAATGTAGCTACATATTCACTGTGTTTAGACCAACATGTGAAGCAGGTTTGTTTTCATAACGTACTCTTATGAACTTGAAACAATGACTGTAGCTGCAGGTAGGACATTGGTTTCAAATATATTTTTGTATGGTTTGGAGAATGACCCTTAAAGACAATGTTAAAATGTGAAAATGGATGTATGGTTGTCACTTAAAACTATAAACCTAAAGACTAATGTTAGGAGCAAAACATTCTACAATAGCAACCCACATGTTGCTGTATTTTAAAGCTACATACCACAGCAGAGAATTGGAGCATCATGTTTTTGTCGCACATGCATGCAAACCATTGCAGTTGCATTCGGGTGACTCCAGTGTTGCAGACTGTCTCAGACATAAACAGCGTCGCAGGGAAACAGGGAGCAGCCATCTCCGCTCTCCCTCACATTGCTCCCAGTTCTACTCTGTCTGCGTCACACTCAAAATAGAGGCAGTGACCTATTCAGGTGTGATGAATAATTAAACTGCAAGGCTTTGATTTTTAAAAATTAACACACAATTCTTTGTTGCTGTGACATTCAAGGTGAAGTTAGTCATGGTGCTCGCGTTGGGCTGTTATTGGTTGGACAGGCAGCTAACTTCACCCACAGGCCTTTTTCACAGCACAGTTTGGCTTGTCATAGTGAGGAAAGCACGGGTGTTGCTAACAATATCAACAATGACTGCTCCCCGCATGAACCTGCATGAACAACTCCAGGACCCTGAAACTGAGGCCTGAACCTCTGTTTACACCCGTGTATTTCCCACTGAGACACGTCAAAATGTCTGCTGTGAAGAAGTTAAAGGTGGAGTAGGTGAATCTGGAGAAAGATAGCTGAATGTTGAGTTTTGGGTTGGTGGTTGGTCGAGCTACCTGCCCAAAGTGTTGGTGTTTGACGACCTGGGAATGAGACTCAACAATCAACCATTTTCCTTCAGAATCGCCTACTACAAAAACAACAATGCTTTATGCTGTCTCTTTACAAATTCTGCCTTACTTATCCTGTCTGTGGCACTCACCATCCTACTAAAGATGTAAATCTTGCACAACAGGTCACAAATATATAGTTTTATTTTGAAAACAGGCTAAAAAATTATACACAGCCAGACACTGTAGCTTTTAGTGAATGTTACTCAAACAGGAGTAAATTCTGAGTTTGTCAGGGACTATTTTTAGCTGCGGATTAATCCACATTAGGTGCTCTAGTGAGTACTTACAGCAGCAGGAGGTGTGTGTGTGGGACTGACTCCATATAAAAACAAGTGTGTGTGTTCATGGTAATGAAGGAGCATGTCAGCTGGTGCACTGGTGTGGCTCACTGATGTCTTTTAGTAGTTTTTGAACAACGGTGGAGGTCTGTGACATATGAGGAACAAACTAGACAAACAATACTTGTTAATAGTATTTATTTAGTATTTATTTAGCACACAAGTATTTGCTTTGTAAGTCGAGTAATGGTGTCTTGAGCAGAGAATGAAATCACACTCCCTGTGTGTGTTGTAATCTGAGCTTCTCTTTTCTTTGTTGTGGTACACTGGCCGGCCACGTGTGTACATGTTAGTGCATGTGACTCCCTGTGTGTGTAATCACTAGCTAGCTAATCAGCAGTCACTCTGCACTGTGCTCAAATGGCAATAATCACTGACAACACTGTTCCAACCTAAAGTGGCTAAACAATGTAGTTGCAGAAGTGTTATGCCAACCTTTCGGCTCCTACACATGTTTATAACATTAGTTCTGTCAGCACTGTTGCCATTGTTGGCACAGTTCACACTGTTAGCACTGCTAGCTGCTGGATCAGCCACCTTCATGTTGAGAGCCATGTGCAGGCGATCTCGGCTCAGACTCTGAATCATAGATAGGCTCTGAATGTCAAGTACAGCTCCAGGGAAGACATTATTTGTAGGCCAACATGGAAGTTAGCATCGCCCTGGTTCCCTCATCAAAAAGCCTACCGGATTTTTCTATTGGGTTTTGGAATTTTAAGCTCTGTCACAAACAAACATTAATGATACTTGCACGTTCACAGATGAACACCTCTTTTATGAATTTTGAAGCCTAAAGGCACTTGGCAAAAGTGAAAAGCTGACATTAGGCTATAAACAAACTAAACCATGGTCACATGACTTTAACGTTGCTACTACAACAGGGCTGTAAAACCGGGTTCACTGCAGTCTTATTTAGCCACTTGTTAGCAACCGTCTTTTTTAAGATATGTAAAGGCGTTAAAATGTACAAACAGGGTATTTACTGACAGATTTTATGTCACAGAACAAAGCATGACAGTCTCTTAAGCTTGTGTTAACCGCTAACCTCATTTCAGACATTTAACCAAAAACACATTCAAAAACCTGTTGACTTTGAGACGAGGGAACTGAAAATGCTAACTCATTTTCGGGTTTTAGGATTCATTCCTGCACCACTCCACTATTGCCGGGGTGAAATAAAACACAGAATACACCCTGGTGCAGCTGTGGAGCACAGTGTGGTTGATACTGAAATTGATAGAGTAAGCTTTCCCTCCATGCCTTGTGCAGCCCCACGTCATCCCAATTAGGGCCCGAGTCCACCATGCTGCTGTTTTGATATGCAGCTCAGTTCAGTTCTGATCATCCATGACCCGCTGAGATCAGGAGGGTGTTTTGGAGAGGGAGGTTTTGGCACAAAGAATGGCGTAAGGGAGCATTTTATGGCGTGTACATAACTGGCCAGTCAGTTTGTAGCTCCATTAGTTCTGAATCATTGTCTCCGTTTGGAAAGATGTCAATGTATTACATCACTGCATTCATCCTGGGCTGTCATGTGAGAGAGATACTGCAGCAGAGGCTCTAAGATATGCATATGTATGTGGGTGTGTATCTGCATGTGTATGTATGCACTACAATAGATGTTGTATTGGAGAGGTAGAAATCAATTATTGCTCGGTGCAGTCCAGCGTGTGAGACCAGTGGTCAGAGCCACAGCAGTGAGCTACTGATGTATCAGGGGATCTGGGGTTTTAAGACTTGTGTCTGTTAAAAATGCATCAAGTTTATCAAGGGAAGTGAGAGTTCTCTGGGCTCATTAGTCTGAATAAAATAGCATGCTCTGGCATGAAGCGATTCCAACGTTAAAACCATTGCCAGTTAATCCATATGAGAGCAGATACTGCCTGGTGATCAAAACTGGAGCTGTGTGTGTGTGAGAGAGAGATGGAGTGTGTGTGTGCATTTTGTGTTGGGCTGCCTGAGAGAGGAGGAGGAGAAAAAAAGAGAGCATGAGTGATGGAGAGAGAGATAAAAAGGCTGGGAGAAAAAAAAAAGACGAGGATGAGACTGTGCAAAGAAAGGAGATGAGAAACGGAAAGAGAGAGTGATGAGGAGAGAGATGGCGAGCATAATGGGAGAGGAGCAGCGAGAGGCAGTTCTGACCCGCGCTGTTTTTGTGCTGCTTTAACGCTGCTGGCAATAGCGTGATCAAACCCGGGAAGACTGAGCCCTACACCACATCCCAGCCCCATAATCCTTTTCTCCGGGGACCCAGATAAAACACGCAGAGGACCTCGTCTTTCCCTCTAATGTTCCTCCACACTCCCTCCTTCCCTCGACTCAAGAACGCCAGATCACGTACAATTACAAACTCCATGTGAAATGAGCTCTTTGTACTGTACAAACATGGAGGCAGTTTTCGGGAGGAAGCTGCACATAACATCCACTATCAGCACACCCCTGAAACACTGGACCTAATCAGGCTCCTCCACGCCTTGGGAAGCCGCTGCAGTTGGAGTTGAATTAATTAGGCTGGATGTTATCAGTCAGTGAGCCATTAGTGATGTTCCTCTTCTTGATGCGTATCTCTTGATATCTCATCAGCCTTTCTCAGCATTTTACATGCAGTCTTATCAACCTTCCTTCTACCTTGCCACCACCGGGCTGGCAGACTGTTTTCAAACCAGATTTCAGAGCTGCATGTGTACGTGGGATCTGTTTAATTCTACGTCTACGTGTGGGCGTGAGAGCTGGTTGTCAGGGACAACGGTACTTACAGCTTTCAATCTCCAGGGTGCAGTTTTGCTCATCTAGAGGGTAGCGGCGCAGGTCCATCATGCAGGCTGCAGTTGTGGTGATCCTACACATAGAGAGTGGGATGGAAAATATAGTGTTTGTTAAAGAGCCGGCCGAGGCAGCCCAGTTCATTTCATTTGACCTTCAGTGCAGAGTACGATGTAGCGGAATGATGACAAATCCATATAACTGAGGAGCAGCTGATACAGAAACAGATGAACAAAAAAATCAAATGCTGTTTTAAAAAAATCAAAGAGTCACCCAAGCAGGGCTGGGTATTGTTTAAAAAATTACAACACCACTACCAACACTAGTACCAGGGGCGTAAATGTAGACAGTGCAGGCAGTGCAGTTGACAGGGGCACATGTGGTGGAGGGGCCCGACTGCCACCTGGAAATATGCTTGTGTTCAAAGAACTCACATTAAAACAAAAATGGTGCTATTTTCCATACATGCCCTAAATAAGGCAAACCCATCTCCATCATGGTGTTCTGGTTTTGTAAAACAGTATCAATCTATAACAAATTATAAACCTATTCTACATAAACTGTTTAAAAAACTATAATTTACCAATAAAAAACTATCAAGTTAAACAAATATTTTCTTTTGTAGATTTGTCTTATACAGATATGTAATGATGATTGCTGTGTAATATGTATGTTAATGTGTCCAATATCAAGTATCTGCAAGTGGATGTAACGTAAAAGCGGCAGTAAGACACACTGGGCTCTACTTTCCCGGCGCAGCGCAGGGTGGCGAACCCCGCGCAGAGCTATTTTCGAGCAGCACAACCCGAGGCGCGCTCAGTTTAGTAGTTTGGCAGACCGAGGTGCGCTGAGATGGGTGTGACGGCGCAGCAGGGGGAGGTGTCGACAGATCCAGCTTGGCGCAGTGACAGTTTCATGCCAAAAGGCTTCGCCGAAGGTGCACTAAAAGCTCGACAACTGAAACCACGTCTACTGTCAGCGCAGGGGGAGCGCAGCCGGTGTAAGCCGAAGTTTGGCTGACCGGCGGACAGTGCGCACACGTCACCAAAACCTCACAGGCAGGTTTCCAGAATATCAGGCACATTAACGATGCAATAAATACCCAAAAAACACTATTCAATGCAACTATCTTCAATCAGCACATAAATGTATCTCTATACCGACTCTCCCGTCACATCTGATGTCAGATCAAAGGGGATTGGCACCGTTTGGCACGTTTGGCACACATAATGGAAACCCAACCTGATTTGATTAACACAGCTGCAAACTAATGAGTTCACATCTCTCTCAGCCAACCACAAACAGCCACAGCATCAGATAGGGAGTATTTATTCAGCATCTGCCATCTTAGAAAAGTCAAAGAAAAGAAACAGAGTGAGACTGCGAGAGAGAAAGAGAGAGCGAGCGTGCACGAGAAAAACGCAACATTGATTTACAATTGTGGTGACCTCCTACCAGGTTACCTTTGCATCATCAGCCCGTGGAGGTCTGCTCGCAGTTCCGTATATTCGGACACTGCGAGCTTAGACCTCCTGGACCAAAACATCAGTTTCCTCCTGGGAGAAGTTTGGCTGTCTGATGCTGCTGCTCTCTTCTGCCATGGCGAATTGAGTAAACTCTCATTACGCCTTCGCGCGGCGCATTTATGGGCGAGGAGAGGGGCTCATTTGATTGGCGTGATGTGAATCGGCTGTGTAATGCTGCAGTCTATTGGTAGCCGGAACCGGGATTGATACCGTTTCCGGTCCGGAAAGGTACAAAAGAACACCCATTCTACCTGGAGGTCTCGTCATCAAACTCGGGCAAGGTCCAGGTAGACCGAGTCGGTAGACTTGATGTCACAACGAAGATGGCTGCGCACATTGTGAATGGTAAACAAAGTTATTTGTCCTCAATTTGTCCTCGTATATGCTATTTAATTAAGTGTGTGTGTTGTAAAAATCATACAAGTACTTTGCAATGGCATTTCTATTTCCACAGTTGATTTGTGTTGGAAAAAAAGTCTGTGCAAGCCCATTGTAGCCTAAAGTTGTTTGAACCAGCAAAGTCTCCGTTGCTCAGCAAACATGCAAGCAAAAACAAACTTACGGCATGCCGCCATGTTTTCCGGACTGTTGCAATGAAACGCTTTCAGATCAGACATGTCATACGGTCATATAAATCTGACAAGGAATGACCGGCCTAGATTGCCAAACGAATGTGGCATAAAACCCACTCCACGCCTTCTCTCCTCCCTCTTTCCGACTTGCGCCAGTAGGAGGGACGGAGGTGGGATAGAGGAGTAGCTGCGCCAGAGCGCACGGTGTGCCAAACTTACAAAATCTGCCTGGCCACACCCAGTTGGCAAAGTGCAGGTGCCTCTGCCGCGCCCAGTCTGCGAAACTAGAGCCCACTGTTGCTAAAAACTGTGTGTGTGTGTGTGTGTGTGTATGCTTCATAACTTGCAACTAGGGCGTAATAGGGCCCCTCATAATAGCGTGCACTGGGGCCCATTGTAACCACCTTATGCCACTGACTAGTATCTTTAAAGTAATACCAATAGCATGCCTTGGGGAAGAAGTTTTTTGTAGGCCAACACAGAAGTTAGTGTCACTCTGGTTCCCTTGTATTAATGCAGATTAATGCAGAAAATAAGCTCTGTGGCAATGATGATATTCACATGTTTTGTACAACAAGATAATCTTCACAAATTAATACCACTATTATATCTTTTTAAAGCCTAAATTCAATCATCAGAGGTAGAAAGCTAAAGTTAGGCTACAAAGGAAATACACCACAGTTGCGTGACTTCACATACCTACCACAATGAGGCTATAAAGCCGTGTTCGGCGCCAAGATATTGTGTAGTCTTACTTAGCCACTTGTTAGCAACCATCTTTTATAAGAAAAAAAAAAGCTTCAAAGTTCACAAGTGGGGTAATTACTGACACATTTTATGTTGTAGAACAAAATGTGAAAGTCTCTTAAGCTTGTGTTAACCACAGACCTTATTTCAGGCAAAAAACCCACTGATGACAGAACAGTCAGTACAAAAATGCTAATTCATTCCTGGAGCACTCAACACAATCCTTCAGTTGATAGCTTTTTTCAACTTCATTCGATCTCCATGACCCGAATGGAGTCACTCGGTTGTGTAAAATACCACCAGACAACACAGGTGTGTCGCCATACTTTCTCACGTTTTGGTGACGTGAACTGCCAGCTCCACTGCGCTCGACTTCACCACAGACTGTATGGGCTGCAGCTGTGGCAGTGGGACAATCACGTCGCATTAAATCAAAGAACCCTTGCAGTGATTGGCTGCGAGCAAAACCATACCAATATTATGTTTTTATGTAGGTATGGTTTGACTGGAGTGGTTCCAATACTATTTGGTACTGATACATCCTTGTAGAAGATTGTTGACAAAAAAATACAATAAATAACAATATAATGATCGGCCAGTCACTTTGCTCTCTCTGCTCTTTTAATTCCCTGTTTTAAGGCTCTCTAAAGAAACCTCCTACTCATCATTGCAACTATACAATATTCTTTTTTCCACCTTGTATGTTTAACCCCTTTTCTGTGCTCTCCACTGTGTCTCAGCTCCTGGTGTAGGCTTTTCTCTGAGCCTTGTTCATTGCTGGTTTGATGCCCCTTGATCATTTTATCCTATATTTTATTTGCAGTTTTGTAAGTTTAAAGTTAGCTTGGTAAATTAAGTCTAAATGCTGGATTATCAGAAATACTTTATTGATCCTGGGGGGAAATTAGGACACATTACACTTCCTCTTATAGTATATATAAGCATAGAGAAATTATAAGAGAACAGAAAATAATAAGTATATGGAAAGGACCTAAAAATATGTCTGTTATTAATATTATCATTATTATTATTGTTAATATGTGTAATACCAGCTGCTCTCATTGGACTGCCATGTATAAAAAAGGGTTGAAATTATAAATAAAAATCAATTTTTGTAGCAATCGATCAAATGAGAGAAACATTTCATAGCTCTTTAACACTTGAGCCATGTCCTATAAGTACATACTACAAACTCTTTATAAGCAGGTTTGAAGTATGCAGTGCGTTCACAGAAGTGCCACAGTACAATAATAGCTTGCACACAAAAAATGCTTGATTTTTAAGCGTACACTAATATCCCACAATGCAATGCAATTCATTTTTATTGAGAAATTTAATTGTCATCCATCAGTACATGTATTGTATCATTGCCAGTTAGTACAAAATGCTATTGAACATATATTTCTTGTAAAGTAAATGCAAAAACAAAATGAGTCCGTGCTGTAAACATTTCGTTCTGGAATGAGGACATAGCACTGGTTTTATTTATAAGTAGATAAAACAAGAACAGGGTTCAACCTCTGGTCACAAAATCCTGTCATAAAGAGCTGCCGAGTGTGAGCCAGCCGCATCCGACAGGTTCACTCAGAGCGACGCACTTCCTGTTTCACACACGACAAGTTGGCCAGAGCTGAGACGGGCTGGCACCCGGCTGTGCCAAACCCCCGAGGCTGTCTGAGGGAGACTGGACACACAATATAACTACAGGGACTAAATCTAGCATCCTAGACTAGTTAGACAACCTCCCCCCCTCCACACACACACACACACACACACACACACACTGATTGATATAAGATGATAGCATCATGCGACCATTAACAATAATAGCAGCCTGTGGGAGAATTCCCAGTATAGGTTGGCGTATTTGCCATGACCTTGGGTTTTCCTTGTCATAGCAGGTTACTATCAAGTTATCAATTTATTGCTTTAGCGGTCCATTCATTCATAGTTGACAATGGGAATAGTCTGTGAGAGCTGTGAGTAGATTACATTGAAATGAGCTGGTAAAATTAGATTTTACGGGCTTATTATTGTCTGTTATTGCTTCCACATGCAACATCTTCTTAATTTGTGTGAAAGAAATCAGCCAGGAAATTATAATGTGTTTCTAGTTTCTTTTTTTTTTAGTATGGGAATTTTGTAGTCTTGATTGAAGATACTGAGACTCAATTCTAAAAATGACTGAAAATGTTTCGTAGTGATGGCCAGATGGAGCCGCTTAAAATCTTACACCAAAACCAAAAGCCACTCAATTTCAGGAATTCTATTATGGTGCTGTTGTAGTAGTAAAAAGATTAGCTAAAAAAAAACTAAAAAATAAATGAATAACACACTGATATTTTGTTTTGCATTAAATTTCTGTTAATTTTCCATTTGTTTAACAGTTAATGTTACTAATCATCTGATGTACATAGACACAGTTAACATTTTAGTTCTGTAATAATGTTTATGTATCAATACATGTCAGATGATTCATTGTTCCTCAAAAAGGCTGATTGTCCTTTTCCTTAAAAAGACTAATATATGGCTTTAATTTGAAGGGTTACATTGATTAAAAACAATTACTACAGTTTAAAAACATCACATAGTTGCCTCTCATACTGACATATGTTACATGAGAAGAGGGGTGGGGGGCCAGTGATTGTATCGGGCTGGCTGGGGCCCCCCTGGGCACCCCTTAGTGGCGCCCCTGTTAAGGCAACTAATAATAAAACTAATAAAGGGGCGGTGTGGATGAAATACTTAATTGAGGTATATGCCATTTTAGAATACTATATATATTAGGGTTGCAACAGTGAAGGATTTTCATGATACAATAACTGATGACCGAAAACAGGGATTTACGATAATGCAATGTACAGTTATACATCATTATTATTATTATTATTAGTAGTAGTAGTAGTAGTAAAACAGAGGGATATAATAATTTATTATATTTGACTTTATTATAATTGAAACTTGAAACCATTTTCTAAATCAAAGTGTGTAAATATACCCTAATACTTCAATTAAAAGCCTAGTCCCAATTAAACACCCAGCCCCTTTTTTGAGCCTGGTGTGGCTACACATTTTGACAAATATACGCCGGTCTCAATTAGACGCCTGGTCTGGTTGCTTAGCCTCATTTTTATAAAAGTAACATTCATATTAGTTTAAACAAACAGTTGATTATATTTCCTGATCTTTGCTGAACAGCAGTTTTGTGTGAAAGGAATTAAAGGCCTGTCCCAAATATAGGCCTGTTGATTCCAGTGACTTGAGCAAATAATAGCCCGGGCTATTAATTGAAGTTTTGCAGTATATATATATATATATATATATACTACACCCACAGATGTTAAAGGGATCGCTGTCATAATATAAAAAGGATGACAAAATCTTTGATGCCAGAATAATTTATGTTGTCTGATGTTATTATCGTCACATTGGTCGGTGAGATGGAGATTATTATATATATATACAGTACAGGCCAAAAGTTTGGACACACCTTCTCATTCAATGCGTTTTCTTTATTTTCATGACTATTTACATTGTAGATTCTCACTGAAGGCATCAAAACTATGAATGAACACATGTGGAGTTATGTACTTAACAAAAAAAGGTGAAATAACTGAAAACATGTTTTATATTCTAGTTTCTTCAAAATAGCCACCCTTTGCTCTGATTACTGCTTTGCACACTCTTGGCATTCTCTCCATGAGCTTCAAGAGGTAGTCACCTGAAATGGTTTTCCAACAGTCTTGAAGGAGTTCCCAGAGGTGTTTAGCACTTGTTGGCCCCTTTGCCTTCACTCTACGGTCCAGCTCACCCCAAACCATCTCGATTGGGTTCAGGTCCGGTGACTGTGGAGGCCAGGTCATCTGCCGCAGCACTCCATCACTCTCCTTCTTGGTCAAATAGCCCTTACACAGCCTGGAGGTGTGTTTGGGGTCATTGTCCTGTTGAAAAATAAATGATCGTCCAACTAAACGCAAACCGGATGGGATGGCATGTCGCTGCAGGATGCTGTGGTAGCCATGCTGGTTCAGTGTGCCTTCAATTTTGAATAAATCCCCAACAGTGTCACCAGCAAAACACCCCCACACCATCACACCTCCTCCTCCATGCTTCACAGTGGGAACCAGGCATGTGGAATCCATCCGTTCACCTTTTCTGCGTCTCACAAAGACACGGCGGTTGGAACCAAAGATCTCAAATTTGGACTCATCAGACCAAAGCACAGATTTCCACTGGTCTAATGTCCATTCCTTGTGTTTCTTGGCCCAAACAAATCTCTTCTGCTTGTTGCCTCTCCTTAGCAGTGGTTTCCTAGCAGCTATTTGACCATGAAGGCCTGATTCGCGCAGTCTCCTCTTAACAGTTGTTCTAGAGATGGGTCTGCTGCTAGAACTCTGTGTGGCATTCATCTGGTCTCTGATCTGAGCTGCTGTTAACTTGCGATTTCTGAGGCTGGTGACTCGGATGAACTTATCCTCAGAAGCAGAGGTGACTCTTGGTCTTCCTTTCCTGGGTCGGTCCTCATGTGTGCCAGTTTCGTTGTAGCGCTTGATGGTTTTTGCAACTCCACTTGGGGACACATTTAAAGTTTTTGCAATTTTCCGGACTGACTGACCTTCATTTCTTAAAGTAATGATGGCCACTTGTTTTTCTTTAGTTAGCTGATTGGTTCTTGCCATAATATGAATTTTAACAGTTGTCCAATAGGGCTGTCAGTTGTGTATTAACCTGACTTCTGCACAACACAACTGATGGTCCCAACCCCATTGATAAAGCAAGAAATTCCACTAATTAACCCTGATAAGGCACACCTGTGAAGTGGAAACCATTTCAGGTGACTACCTCTTGAAGCTCATGGAGAGAATGCCAAGAGTGTGCAAAGCAGTAATCAGAGCAGAGGGTGTCTATTTTGAAGAAACTAGAATATAAAACATGTTTTCAGTTATTTCACCTTTTTTTGTTAAGTACATAACTCCACATGTGTTCATTCATAGTTTTGATGCCTTCAGTGAGAATCTACAATGTAAATAGTCATGAAAATAAAGAAAACGCATTGAATGAGAAGGTGTGTCCAAACTTTTGGCCTGTACTGTATATATATTTCATTTCAAATTTTTTAAATATATAATTTTTATTTTGTGACTGTGCATATTCTAGAAACATTTCTTTACTGTTCTCTGCTCAGCATAAGAACTAAATCACAATATCCTTCCTCTCTTAACTTCATCATAACTACAAACTTATCTTGAAGAGTGCTTTGTCTTTAATAATTAAGAGCAAAAGTTTATTTGAAATCCGTCTACATAAGACTTGCAGCTCCCCTGGGCCCAGCTTGGCAAGTTTAGGATTTCATTTTTTGAGCTGTAGAGACGCGCAGTCTTTCTCTCTCCTTCACACACACTCAGGCTCTCTGTCTCGCTCTCTCTGCCTCCTTTTTCTTGCTCTCTGGGCTCTTATGTAAGAGCCAGTTAGCAGGGCCATGGTGCACTGGGGGATTAACACAGGAGTCTTATATCTGTCCTAGTTTACCCCTTTTATGGCCACAACTTACTGGGATGTTGTGCTCACCAGCCAGCCACTCATCACTCACCATCATCACCATTACCACCACTAAATCATCACGGTGGTAGAGGAAGCGCAGGGGAAAAGTGGAAATGAGGCCAAAATGGCAGGGGTAAAAATAACAGCCTATTTATAGCCCACCTACATCATCAGCAGAAGTCTCGAAGCTTTTTTTGTCTGAGACTCTGCATCAATGATCAAGAGCTGCTCCTGCATCTCCTGGCCTCGCCAGCATGTCCAATACCCACGTTAACAATTAATAAACAGCTTATAACGAGGGAGGAGGAGAGAGAGATGAGGATTTCTCTGCAGGATTCCCTCACCGTCTTCGCCTCTCCTCCTCCTCCTCGTCATCTCCGCTGCAGCGAGAGTCTGCCGTGAACCTCTGCAGCAGCAGCAGCAGCAGCAGCGATCATGAAGCACAAGCTTGTTTGCTCTTCATCAACATCAGGGCCGGTCCCTCTCTCTCATCCCAACCTGCCGGAGGAGAGGCCACGCTCTAACAGATCACGCAGATTCAAACACGCTACATTTGCTCTGCGTCGGAGCTAATAGGACACGGAGCTCTAAAAAAAGGCTGTTTTGTTTTTTTCTTCTGTGCATGTTCCCTCACAGTTGTGTGTGTGTGTGTGTGTGTGTGTGTGTGTGTGTGTGTGTTTGTGTGTGTGTGGACCCCCCCTAAGGCAGCCTGTGCACCTTTATTCCAAATGACCTTGTTTACGGACATAACACAACCACCACGAATTCCCAGACAGAATCTCATTTCGAGGGAGCGTCACAGCAGAGAGCAAATGCAGAAAGAGATAGATTTTTTTTTTTTTTGCAAGCAGGTTGCAAACCTGCACATCCCTTGATTAAACTGACGTATTATTGCATGGGCATTGTAATGGAGTTAGAAGTTAAATTAAGATGGAGAAGCTTCCTCCATTTTGGATAGAGAGCTGTGTTGAGCTGAGGAAACATGGCACGCAGGATTGTCTCTCCCTGCTCAGGCACTGTTGCCAAATTTGAAAATAAAATGTCTGCAGTGGAAACAAAAAGAGTCCAGCGTGTGCCAGAGCATGCCAAATCAAAGCAGAGGTTTCTTAATTTCAAAGTACAGGCACATCCAAAACACATACAACATGCAAAGCACCCTGCCTGATTAATAGTTTGAGAGAGAGATGGATAACTTTGAAGGCAATGCTAAGCTCATATTGATGGTATTGACAGACAAAAAAAGGCTTATTTAAATCCCTCTCTTCCACCACTCAGCAGCTTTCTCCTCCTGGCCATGCGATGTCATCTATTGAGCTGCAGAGTGGAACACTCCTCGCCCAGACAAAAGAGGACGTCAGTCTCCATAGCACAAGGATATGTCCTCTAACAAAAGGAGTTACAATATTCACAGAGAGACAGAGAGGACGGAGGGGGAGGAGAGGAGAGGGAGGGAGGAGGGAGAATCCTAATAATTTCTCCATTTTGAATGAAGTCTGACCTTCATGTCTCTTTCTTTCACTCTGGCTCTCCCTCCTTTCTCAATCCCTCCCTATGATTTTTGAGCGACATGCATTGGGAGTCATGTACCGAACGTCTTTGGTCTTTCCTCCTTTCCTGCATAAAATGAAAGGCTAAGTGGGAGTTTGTGTGTGTGTGTGTGTGTTTTCTGTTTTGTGTGTGTGTTTCTTTTCTCGCAGCCTGGGCGGTATCTGTGTTATTGGCTGAGCCTTTTCAGGGGCTGGGTAATTAGATCAGACTGCCTCTCCCCGAGAGTCAACCAGAGCTCTAAAGTGACAGTTGGGAGCACTGTTGTAATTTTCTGCTCCTCCTGGTAATTGAAGACTGGGATTTGGCAGGATTGGGATGCACTCTATATCCAGGGAATAAGGAGTAAACAACACCCTCACCCTTCCTCCTCTGCATGCACCCCAAAAATAACATTCGCCCACTTGCACACATCCACCCACAGACACAGATCCTACACACAGACTCACACACAGACATCTAATGCCTCCTGCAAACTAAACAACACTCTAATCTACTGGTGTTCCCCAGGTGCGGTGTTAGCTAAATTCAGTTAGTTTAGCACAAATCCACGCTCACCTTTGAGGCCAATAATATGTTTACTTTTACCGCTTATTATGCAAGGATTTAGTCAGACAACATCACATCTTATGGCGTGACATATTTACTAGTGTTAGAGGTCTCAAAAAAGCAAACGAGCAATTTGATGTTGCAGGAGAATTGATCCGTAACACACTGGTGCATAATTTCAAAAAGATATTACCAACTGTATTCTGAAAATGCATGTACATATATTGAATTTCCATATGTAAAATATATGTGCATATGACGTGGAAACATATATGTATAAACTATATATGAAACCTGTTAGAATTTGGAACAATTTTCTATATGGACGTATATGACAAGCCCGTACAAATATGTTTATGGATGTATAATGCATTTATCACCACATATATGTCACGTATATAATTTTTTTAATACATATATTAATATGTATGTAAATGCACACATACATTTTATAGGTTAAAAACATGTATGTATAAAAAATAATTATAATGATATTTTTTATATATGCACATATATATATATAATATATGCTTATATTGTAGACATATAAGTTACGTACATATATACATCCCATAGCCTATCAATATATGTTCATATTATATATGTAACTATAAAAAATAGACATGTGTGTGAAAAAATAATTTAAAAAACATATGCAAGCACACGGTATTTTTCATATATGTAGTTTTTGTAAACTTGCATGTGTAAATTAAATATATATTGTTTACATATATGATTGCAACATACAATACCGTATAGAAAGTCATCATATAGTTATTTTAATATATGTACATATACAAATTTTACTATGGGTATTTCATGTATGTGTTGAACTTTTATGTTCATATGTCCAGAGGATGTATGTATGTGATAATAATACAGGTAACATGTGGCAACATGACTCTTGTTTAGGGGCATATATGTCATATATTACATTCCCATGTGAGCTGTTTGTACATCTTTAATAGATGTTTGGTTTTGGAGTGCAGAAGGTGTTTATACTGAGTAGAGTTGGACAAGAATATACAAGTTATTATTAAGTATTTATTGTATTTTTCAAGGTGTATGGGTGTCTAGGTCTCGACTCTTTGACAATAAAGGTGTACACCAGTAATTTAATATTACACTCACATAAAGATAAGGTGACTCAAGAGACACTAATTTAAGGAAGAGTGGTTCAAATCTAAGCAACAGAGGGTCAACACATCCTGCCTTTTTGTCTTTAGCATGGATGAACCTCTAAAACCACTGCCTCCTACATTTCCCATGATGCATCTGGGCACCATCTTTTCATTGGACCTTCCGTTCTGCATAAAAACACCATGTTTTCAAACTCCATGGCCCAAGTTTGACACACAGGATTTTTGTTACATGTTATTTATGTTATTATTAAATTATTTTGTGTTATGCCTAGTTGGCCCATCCTGCATGTGATTACAAGACACCATTATGCTTTACACATCATCTAGTCCTACACATACAGCACATGTGGAAAAGAAAAGAAGCACAAAATAAAAATAAAACAAACACAAAATCCCAAATGGCATCTTCATGTAATGAACTACCAGATATTTTCAGATTATTTCAATAAAGAGCTTTTCTCTCTCTTCTCCCAGGCTTCTTTAGATGTTTCATATATGAATAGTCACCTCAGTCTTTGAGCATCTATTTTTAACTTACCAAACAAAGAACTGCACAGTTCACAACAGAAAGGACAGTAGAAAACCAAATGGAGCCCATTTTCTGTATCGTTAAACAACACAATGGATCCGCTTTTCTTCTTCTGGAATAACATAGGCTACATCCAGTTTCAACAGTCAGAGGTAAAACACCAAACATCAGCTGAGTTGTCTCAAAGCCTAAATTAAGAACACCCTGATGACATCACTATAACATTATTAAGGCTGACAAATGCATTTAATAAGACAAAAAAAGTAAGATTTCTTTTGCTTCAAATGAAATAGTCTAACAAAGACTGACCTTTGGTGATGGAAAGCAAGTACCGCACTTTATTACAATTTTTAGTACTTCTATTTTGGGCTACTTTACACTCCATTACATCTCAGAGGAAAATATTGTGCTCATTACTGCACCATATGTATTTAACAGCTGTATTTACTGTGATTAATTTACATATGATGATTCCGCAAACAAAACAGATGATTAATTTATAAAATGTGTTGCATGTTTTTTTTATATGCAGTATGTAAAGTAGATAACTATAGCACCACACTGATCATACACATCAATAAAAGGCTGCTTACATGTTTATGCATCAGTAAAAAGAATTAAATTATATAATATTTATAATTCTCACAGAGGTCATTCTGCAGCACAATGAGAGAACATTTTACTGCAGGACTTCTGGTTGTAACAGAGTATTTTTACATTGTGGTATTGCAGCTTTACTTAACTAAAGGATTTAAATCCTTGTTCCACCACTGTTGACCTTTACACTGACGATAAGAGCTAAAATTAATGAATAAGCAGACAGATAATGACACAGTCGTGCCCTAAGACACCCTGGCAGGATGTGTTTTCACATAAGACCTGTTTTCCCGTCGAGGACTCTGAGCCTCCTCTCAGTTAGCCATCCCCTCCACATCCACTAAAGCCCTGCTGCTGCAACCAGCCGGCCCGTCTCTACAGGTATGTGTCAGCGTGCTCACAGTGCACAGGCATCTGGCCGGGCTGACTCTGACAGAAGCTTGTGTCTGGACTTGCTAGCATCAAATAAAACCTGGACTAAACCCACGAACCAAATAATGGAGGAGCCGGGAGGCACCGGCACTGACAAGGACAACGTATCTGAGGTAACAACCACATCTCTCTGCTGCACGCACACCCTCAAATTCACAACAGCCTTCTCCTAGCCTCAATTGCTGTTTGACTGTTATGCAAAAATATGTGTTTGGGCTTATATAATTGAGTCAGAGCGTTATAAATTACATTTCTCGACTGCTGAAACAAAATGTAGCGATGAATAATCTGGTGCAGTGCAGATACTTAAATTTTTTAAGCAGTCTTTGCACAAGAAGGGCATCTGAGTGTAGAGAGGGAGAATGACTGAACGCTGCAACATCTTGAATTAGCAACAATAATCTCATCTTTTAAATACAGACACTAATCTGAGATCATTTGCACACACACATATGAAGAGGAGGCGACAGATCAGAGGAGGCAGCAGCACAGTGATGGACGCGCTGGGCTAGCCTGTGAAGTCAAATACGCAGCATCAGTACAAATACAGATTCAGTGTTTGTATTGAACTGCTACATTATTGATTATGAGTTATCAATTATGGATGACAGTCTCCTCAGAGGCATCACAGTCCAACACCACAAAGAGACGTCTTGTAGACGGGCTGAACCATCCTGCACAATCACACTCAGTTCGGCTGTTTGCACCACCCTGCTTCATTATTGATCACAGCCGATCAATTATTGATATTGATGATCATCAGGGGATGTGAAAGGCTAAAACATGGAGGCGTAAACCTTTTCCTGTACACAGCTGTGAAAGGATGATTTCTCTTTCTTACAACGCAGGTCTTATTCTCATAGTCTTGGCCATAAGGTCTTTCAGATATGAAAACATTGCTGAGATCTGGAAACACGGTGACAGGCAGTTTAATAATAAAATGCTGGCTTCCAACCATTGTCCAAACACTCGCATATGTCCGTGTACTGTAACTAAAACATGATGGTCTCCTCACATTTCAGTTGTTAGACGTTCCAAAGAGATAAAATTATTCAGTATTTCTGAAGAAAACAGACAAAATATAAGAAAAATTTACATAGTTTGCTTTTTTTTTGCACTGTCTATATTTATGTCCCTGGCCAGTGGGTTTGTCAAAATACCCAGGGTCAGTGCCACAAACACTGTTGGAGACGACGCAAAGGGTCACCAAAAAATAAGCGTTGTTAGTCTTGCTTAGATATTACGTCATGATGCGTATGAAACGTGCAAATGAAACATATCTGTGATTTGCATTTGTGCATTTTCTTCTAACAGCTGGGCTGAATAATCCCTTATTGTTCTTTTAAATAAATGTACCAAACTTTTATGTTTGCCACTGCATTTTCTTAAAGATATATGCAGGGTTTTCTTAAATAAAATAAAAAATATAGACCTATATAAAAGTGATCATCACTTATGACCCAATATCTACAGAGACTCTTCTCTCTGCCTGTGTTTTACTAATTTCTGACTGTAAGCAGCATGCATACCAGAGGAAGCTACTAAAATCATGGACACAGTGCCAAAAGAAAGAAAACAAAATAGGACTATTTATTGATATGCACTGTATATAACTGAACTGTAATTTCCTTCCCTTGTTTGATCTATTGTAATCAATTTTATCTTATTTTTAGCTTCCTCCTTAAATCCTGTTCATGTGTGTCTCTTTATATTGCTGTGTGTTTCTTTTATACGTTGTCTTGCTGCATTTTATGTCATAAGCTAAATACTTTCCTGTTGAAAGGTGCTACACAAATAAACTCGCCTTACCTTGTTGTATCTTCTTTCCAATCTTGTTAATCATGTCAGAATTACCTTGCAACCCCCTGGGCGGTCTGAAACCTGCAGGTTGCAATCCCCGGATCTTAAATCACTTTTGTTTTTGAGTCTAGCACACCAAAATGTCTATAAGTGTCCCTCATTGTGCTGGAAAACTGTGTTCCCTCACAGCTAGGATATTGTGAGTACAGATGTCCAGTCATTTAACTGTGATGGATGCCTGGGTAATAATTTAGCTGTTTAGCTAACCTGATGATTTTTTTATCTTCTCTTGACTGCTCATGTTTCTATTTTTAGCAATGTTGCTGCGTTCCAAGATCTCAGCTGTTAAGTTGGTGATCAGAATATTATTATTACTGATAATAATGATGGCAAAACCACAAAAATAAGACCCAAGTTGTAAAGAAAAAACACAAGAAAAAAGATCCTTTGACTGTATGTTGTCAAGCTGAGCAGGAAAGAGCCACAATGGTTTAAATCCAAAGTTCATTAAAGAGACTCAGTCAGACACAAAGCGTCTGATACAGTCACATTACTTCATTATGCCTCCTGATCAATCCACTAATAGTCATGATGCGACAGGAAGGGCAGTTGTAAAAGGCTTACCTGAGTCCATAAAGCACCGTGCCGTCCGGGTGGAGACGGATCATCCTGTTTTTGACCGTGACACCATGAACGAAGGACTTCTTGTCATTCAGGAAGTAGGTGTCAGGGACCCACAGCTGATCCGCCACCCGGTTATCCAGAGTCAGGTTGTAGGCGATCTCAGAGTACGACAGGCGCTTGTCCCGCCACGCTTGCTGGAAGTACATCGTCAAGGTGTAGTCCTGGAGGGACAGAAGGGGGGTAGTCCATTTAATGAATCTAGTGCAGCACTTTAAACACAAACTCGTGGTGAGAATCAATAACGCTGACAGTAATTCCACTGTGAGGCCAAAAAGCAGTCAGCAGCATCCACCGACTAAATCCTTCAGGTGGCATCTTAACTATAGGAAAATATTTCATTTCCACTACCATCTCAAGTGGGAAACATGACAAGCACCAGCAGCATGTCACCCAGCGCTTACATCTGAACATGACTCCATAGATGTGTCACAGCACGCTGTATGGACTCTGCATAGTGAGAAGGTCAGCCAAAAGGTCGTCGGTGGTCTGAAAGGCCACAGCCTGTACTGGGGGCCATGGTGGCTGAGGTTGGGGGGTTAATATTCAACTATCCTCACTTAATTTTGAAGCTGTAACCAGAGGGGAACTTTCTCAGCTGGCTGACTATTGTCTCACGCAAAAAGTATCTGCTTGCACTCAAACAAATGACGCCACTTTCTTCCTTATAGAGGCAACACTCGGATGCAAATGGCCACTAGATTTCTGCCACCGGGGTTTCATCATCCTTGTCTCTTTGGGGGTTTTTTTGGGCTTAGTTTTGCTTCTAATTCTGCGTAATAAACAACCAAACGACTTCAGATTTAGGTTAGAGTTTTCCAGATAGAAAAAGCTGCATTTACACTTTACAGTTTGCTTTTACACATGCTCAGAAATGTAGCAGTAAACTGTATCTCCTCCTCCTCTCTCTCTCTCTCTTTTCTCTGCTTCTCACTCTTAAAAAAAGACTTACACCCACACAGCCACAGTAAAACACAGCACTGCAGTTGGATCTGCTCTGTTGCAGTGTATTGCAGTGCAATCGATGAGTAGGAAAACAAATTAAAAAATACGGTCCGTGAAACGAGGCCCTTGAGCTTTTACTCGAAGCAGCCATCATCATTACTTCCTGCCGCGTTTCTGTTTCCGAGCCTTTTTTTTTTTGTGTGTGTGTGTTCCCTATCACCACACATTGGTGTGACACTGCAAAAGCAATTGCCACTTTCGTTCTTAAATTCTTATCATTCACTGCATGCCGTGTGCGCGACCAAAGCACTGCGTAAAAAGGGCATCTAAAAATACATGAGCTGCTGCCATGTTGATTTTTTCAGGAGTGAAAAGTCAAGCGAGGACGGCCGCATCCTTATCCTGTTTTACAAGAGTTCCCACTGAACCCTCCTCTCACACTCGCTCCCTCTCTGTCTCATTATCAGCCTGTCGATCGGATATCTCTATCACCTTTGGGATCGTTAGCTGCTGCCTGCAGGCTCGGTGTACATCACCCACTGAGGCAGCATCTCCTGCAATACGTCCCTGTCTTGACTACCATCCTTCGCCATATTGATGAAGGAGACACAAGCAGCTAGGATCCTCTGAGAGGAAGAAGGTGTTGGCAGAAGCTGAACCTCTTTCCGAGTAAATTAGAAAACTGAAGCTAATAATATTAACTGTAGCCCTGTGGTAACAATCTGAGCAACATGAAGCAGAAATCATTTATCAGTACAGCGTCACAGACAATCTCTATGTTTTATTCTTTTTGCTCTGCACTGTTCTTTGGTATAACTGGAGTGAAACATAATTTGACATTTTGGTGGATATGGTGACAAGGGAGCGCGAGTGTGTCTGGTGTGTCACACACGTTTGCATTCAAAGCTCTAAATTTGTATATTACATTAACAGGGTAGAATTTAGGGCTGCAGCTGACAATTATCATCATCAATAAACATGTTTAATTAAGTAACTTAAGGCACTCCCGATATTTTTCATAGGGGTGGCCAGATGAGGTCACTGAAAACCCTAACCCTACAAAAAACAAAACAAAAGCCAAGCATATAAACTAGTTGACAACATTGTGAGAGTTAAGGAATTGCATACTGATATACTTTGTTTTTTTATTTCACAGTTAATATTACTAATTATCTGGAGTACATAGACTAATACTGGTGCAGTTAACATTTTGAGTTACACAACAATGTTATGTATCTGTATGTTAGGTGGTTAATTATTCTTTAAATAGGCTGGTTGTCCTTTTCTTTATGAAGGCAGATACACAGCTTTAATTTAATACACTGATGGCAAACATTTACTGGGAACAAGTCGACTGTAGTTTAAAAACACCACACACAGGCCTCTAATTATTTTCATGAGGGGGGCCCAGTGATTCGATCAGGGTGGCTGTGGCCCTGCTGGCCACCCCTTGGCAGTGCCACTGTCCAGGAAACTTGAAGATGCCAGTCCTGATTACCTGAGGTTTGTCAGGGCTGCATGTTTTGTTCAATTCCAAACCCCCAAAATATTCCATTTCTGATGATATGAAGCAGAGAAAAGCTGGCCTGGTGCGACCATCCTGATGACGTGAGCTCAACGTTCTGTTTCGTTCTCTGCATCAGTCTGCCACCCTAAACACTTTCCAGAAATTAAAATCCAATCGGGGCCAATTGGGAATATGCACTGTAGTTAATAACGTAAGCAGCTAATCAGAGACTGTGTTGTAGTTGATGACATAAAATGCAGCTTACAGAACAGTTATGGCGGCTTCTGCTCCTTAATAGAGTAAATCCAGCAATAAGTGAAGTTATTGCAGAAATAGAGTCAATGACAACAATTAAATATGAACAAGAGTGTGCATTCATGGAGTTTCTCTCAGGAAAAGATGTTTTTCGCTGCTCCTCCAACTGGATTTAGCAAAAACTTGATTTTTCAACTGACGTCGTTGGTGATGAAGACGTTCCTGGTGTTTTGTTTCACTGACTAGGTGAAGGAGTTTTTCTGTCAAGGTTAGTGCTCCCGCCTCCTGAAAGTGTTTGAGGCGGCAGCATGGGCCAGATTTATACAAAGAGCGAAACAGAACGTTGAGCTAACATCATCAGGACAGTCTTACAAGGCTGGAGAAAAAAAAAAAAAGAAAAAAAAAAAGAAGCAAATCCCGACATCTGAAAAGCTTGAACCAGAAAATGTGTTTGCTTGATAAATGACTTCTACACATCATTAATTGTCAAAATATGATGTTAATAATCTTTTGATTGACAAATTGATGAACTGACTAATGATTTAAGCACCAGTAAGATTTTTAGTTGTAGGTTGTGTCCAAAATCATCTGGGCGAGTATTCACTCACTCAACAGTCAAGGCAACTTTATTTATACTGCCTAATATCACAAATCACAAATCTGCCTCCAGGCGCTTTACATTCTGTGTACAGTATACAACACCCTAAAGAGAATTCAAAGTTTCCGTGCGCTTGTTTGTGAGATTCCACTGACGAAAACGTCTTCTTCCACGTATGTCCATGACACACACGTGGAACTTATTTTTTGTGACACATTCCAATCTAGTCCAAAAAACTGCGGTCAAGCCAGCCGCAGCCGCCTCACCACAGTTAGTTTAAAGTTGGATATCCAACAGACATTCACTCCAGACCCAGCAGCTTCTTCTTAGTTTCACATTCACCCAAAGACAGTCACCTCCCATCCCTCCCATTTACTGCTAGGCACTGATGCAGACCGTCGATGGTACTGCGAAGAGAACTGCATCGATGTGACCACAGATTTCCATGGATGTTCAATGTCTGTCTGACCCTTTAGACCTTCATTCGGATATGGAAAAACTCCCCAAGTAAACCCATTAACAGGGAAAAATGAAGATTCAGAAGAGCATTTGGAGAGCGTGGAACTCCGCCAAGGCCTGATAGTCCATTCATCTATATTTCCTTAATATCTCTGGTGGAGTTTCAGACAATTCACATTTGGATGTGAGAGTGTATTTAGCTGCATGCTATGTGTGTATTTACATTTCCATTTGACAGACATTCACTCAAGACCCTTAGCTTAAGAAAAAAGTGCTGTTACAGTTCTGGTAGTGCTAGTTCTCCCATGAAACAAGCGTCCATGATTAAACGACTGCTTTCTGTATGAGATTTGTGCTGCTATATGTTTAGGCTACCACACAGGATTATTGGTACCTGTGAGTGTGGATGCCAATAAAGTCATTGAATTTCTACAACTAGCTGTTTTGTCACTATTGAATGCTACTACCATTTGATGGGTTTTCAGATGTATGGCGCTTATTTCATCATGGCGAAATGCCCTGCCTGGAAATGTTAACAAAAATGAAAAATAATTTGTGTATCCGCCCCATGACTCAGATCTGCTCTAAAGTTTAGACCATGCTACAACCTTCCACCAAGTTTCATATAAACTAGGCAAGTAGTTTCTCCGTAATCATAATGTCAAACAGACAAAAACCAAATGAAAAACATTGTCTCCTTGGCGGAGGCAATCTCGGAATCCATCGGCTATCATCTGTCGACGATAAGCCTCTACAGGTAGCAGCAAATATTTTGGGGGTTACGGTGACGGTGTAGCCAGCAAATACCTGGACCAAGAATTCTTCCTCCATGCACGGGTCATTTCAGCTAATCTCTATAAACAGATATATGAATGCAGTAAACTTTTTCAAAAAGCTAATCATCGTCAGACAATAGCCGATGGGTTCCGAGCCTGCATTTTTACGTTCCGACTGTTTACCTGCTGCTCATACATAAAAGGTCGATACTACTTGGACTACAGATGGAAACCAGAACACTTCCGATGCCAAAATCTTGTCTAGTTTCCTACAGATTCTGCATACATATCTTTTTATAGGGATTATGGCAGAGGTAACAATCAGGAAGGGCAGCAGAGGAGGGATCTCTCTCACAGGACGGACAGTCATGTTTATTCAATGAACCAAAATAGCAAATTCACAGTATGGAAAATCCCTCACTGCTCCCAGTATAACAGACACTCAATATTATACAATATTGTCGTAATTTTTGCATCCATAAAATGTGGAGTGTTGCATTGTGGGAATATCAGCAGAAAATCAGAACATTCTTTTTTCACTCTGTTGTGGGAAATTTGATGGAACGACATAGTGAATAAAATTTACACTCAGAATTCAGACACTATAATAAAAAGGAGGAGAGTAAATATAATGCACTAGTAAACAATGAGTGATTTTGGACACAGCCTTGGACCTTTATCACAGCAGACGTTTTAACTCGTCACAGTGAGAGAAGCAGAGGTGTTACTAATAACATTAACGCTGGCTCTGTTCTATTCAAGTGTCCCAGTAAACTATGACAGTGTGACAGTGAGCCAGGGAAAACAACACCAGGACCCTGAAACTGAAGCAGCTAAATGGAATTCAGCCATCATTCATTTTAGTATTTACATCTGTGCTTCTCCTACTGCGACATGTCAAAATGTCTGCTGTAAAAAAAAAAAAATTGAATATAAAACCATTCAGTGTTTCTCTTGTAAGGTTAACTGAGCTTGGATTCAAGGTGCCTGCTCATGTGTGCGCATTAGTGTGTGTGTGTGCAGTGCCTCATTGTGTACGTTTGGGCGGGTTCAAGAGTATAGCGATGCACAGCTCCAACACAGCTCCAGCACAGAGAACACCTGGGCCTGCATGCTGCCTCCTGGCTGTGCTGTAAAATGGCAGCGTAATTACGGCCTCACAGATGGTGCTGTTTACCTTCACTCGGACATCACATGAGCTCAGAGAGGGACACAAAATACAGCTGCCTCTCCTCTCTCTGGCTCTCAGTACAGTTAAAGTTATTGTTCAAAGGAAATCTGCAACGCAAACTACTGTACTGCCAGGGAGTACATTTTGTTCTGTGACAGGGAGAAAGGGTTGTACTATTCTGGTGCTGTGCAGAAAGACAAAGTGGGGAAATCATGTTGTTTTCATGCAAACATGGCAAAACATTTTACATCTGCATGTTAATTTTTGATCAATTATTCGACTACAACTGAAAAAAATCTGCATATGTACATTTTATGTCAATGTGGTACAGCCCTGATGCTAAACAAAGAGAGAAAAACACCCAATCTACGCACCTTTTCACACAAAATATAAGTATTAAACCACATTAAACTGCAGAAGCGTGTAAAATGAGGAGTCTTCCTTCATTTAGCTCTTTGTCTCCTGGACTAGAAATAATCTCTGAGTTATAAACAAAACATCTAATGTGTTATGTACTGAGAGCCTCTTCACTCCACACACACAGAAGATGGAGACCGAGAATCAGGTGAGGAGGATTTCACAGCATGCAGCATCGAAAAAAAGCTGCAGAGAAGTGAGAGACAGACCGTCCCATGCTGGAGTGTCGGTCTCCAAAGCGACCTTCAGTCTCCTTGTCACAAGCGCTCCTCAGAAACTCCATTAACATCACACAGTGAGCAGCGAGCATCAGTGAGGGAGACATCTTGTGGAGAGCGCCAACATTTGAAAAAAAAAAAAAAAAAAGGCACTGACAGCAGTGAATATATAAAGACGATGAAGACACAAACAAGGGCCGGCTAACTTAAAAAACATCAAGGCTGGTTGCACAGTGACAGTGTCTCACTACAGATATGTTTCTGGGCTAACAAACCCCCATTAAGAATCTGACAGAGTGACAAGAAGTACATTTGTGTTTCCCTGAGAAATCTGACAGGCTACAGTTGTTACAAGACCTCCATTACAACTACATCAGCTGTCACAACCGACATGGGAGGGAAGCTGCCAATAGATGAGCTCAACACAATACATACCGCTCTGTTTGTAGATTTAGATCTGAAGGAACAGCTGACGTTAATGCGCTCGCTTTCTCTCTATAATAAAACCATCCTGCCTGTTTGATTTATTTACAGTGGTGTTTTATGTTTGTTCATAAAAGACGTGTCCACCAGAACAGTCTGTACCCTCATCTTCATTTGTAGTACATTCTGTACCTGAAATCTCACAGAGAGTTATGAGTAACATCAGGATAACATGAACTTCTTTTTGTGAGTGGCTTCTTGGCAAACAAAATTATTATTTTTTTTTAAATCTGTAGCCTATACTGATCCTCAGCCCACTCTCCAGGGGGATCAGACAGTATAGATAACCATAGCCCAAGGCCCAGGCCCATGCAAAGGTCTACGGCTGACCCTTAAATAGGATCAAGTACAACAATTCATTTACTGACTTTAATATCACTGACAATTTCAGTTATATTTATTTACATAACAAATACATTTATTGCTATCATCAAAACAAGATTTCAAGTTTTTAAAAAACACCCTTTATTTTCAAGTAAAGTGAATTTCCGGTGCCGAGCTTTTATTTTGAAGTGCCGTTTCCTGCTGTAGAGTGAGTGACTAACGGACAGCTACCCGAGAGAGGTGGAAAACTAGCTCAGCGACATGGCCAAATGCAATTATGGCGCTGAATATGTTAAACTGTGTGAACCACGAACTAATGACTGACAAGAAATCTGGACCCCATGGCTGCTCTGTCGCTAATTTCCTCCTTAATAATAGTCTGAGTGGGCGGAAGTTTGCTGCATAGATCAGCCTCTCATTGGGCGGAACAAGTCACCCGCTGAAGTCCCGCCCTACCACCTCCAGTTGCAGTTTTCAACACGTCCTTTACTAACTTTTGCGGTGTTTGATCTTGTGGGGATGTAGCCATTTTTCTGCCATGGTTCGCATCCTGTAGGCAATATTTTTGTGGGCGTGTTACACCAAAACTTGTTTCCCCCGGCAATATTTTTGCAAGCACACCGTTGCTGTGGCACCGCCCAGGACGATTGTGCTTGGTTGAAAGAAATACAAGCAGCCGGGGCGTTTTTTTCTCCAATCTTAGGCTGACCAAACGTCCTCTTTTGCCCGGACATGTCCACTTTTCACGTCCCGTCCGGGGCGTCCGGGGGGGGGTTTATAAACTGATGATAATGTCCGGTTTTCCGTGTGTTTGTGTGTGTGTGTGTGTGTGTGTTAGAGTGCGGCACGGGCCGCATATTTCTGTCCGAACCCGAACCGAGCCCGACATTATTTAATGACCAAAGCACTGAGTTTGTGTCACACAGTGGTTACAGGCTATTTAACAGGCCGGGCGTGCGCCGTGGGTGCTCAGCTGCGGAGAGGGAGACCTCCGTGTTTGAGACGGGAGCGGGAGGTCCGACGCTTCTAGCGAGAGGAGAGGGAGAAATAAAACAAAATAAGATAAAATAGGAAAAACCTGTCTCCCTCTTTTATTTTATTTTCAGCGTTTAATCAAGGCGGAGGCGGGCGGCTGGAGGTCCGAGACTTCCAGAGAGGGGAGAGGTAGAAACAAACAGTCAATGTGTGTCTGTGTGTGTTATGTTCAGGTGTTGTCACGTAAATAACAGTGCCCAAGCAATAAACAGGACAGACAATAGGATTTTATTTATTTTTAAATAATATTCGAGCCCGAATACAATTTATAGCTACATTTTTGACCAAACCCGCCCGACCCGTCGGGTACCGTCGGGCTCGGATCACCACACTCTAGTGTGTGTATATGTCCCCTATTGGGGCCTATCTGAATTTCTGTCTTTGAGAGATATTATTTTTTAATATAACTGAATTTTCTATCCATACATATACATTTTAAATATATTAAAATTATAAGGCATCTTTGAGTAAACTGCGAGTATCATTTAAGTAGGCTATGTCGTGGCCGCCGAGTGTCCTCTTTTTTGGAAATCAAAATATGGTCACCCTATCCAATCTTAAAGTGAGAGTCGGCGCAGCCAGACCTTTCTTTTCTTGAGAAAGGTCTGGTGAGCGAGACTACCTTAATAACAACCGTGCAGGGGTGACTTTTTATATCACTCAACTACTACATTTTATTAAGGCTTAAAGAGGAGATGGAACACTGAATAATATGACTGTGGTTTGTTTGAATTTTACCTTAGGCAAAATATGACACTGCAATCAAACTTGATGTCCACCTGGATTTGCTAGAAAACTAGACTGTATTTCATGTTCGCCAGCAGGATGCAGCCATCTTACAACAAGCTAGCTGGTGACATCACTGGTATGGTTCGTCTCTATTGTCTGCTTGTATGCCAGAAGGAGTTGCTGAGCTGGGCCTAGATATACAATACCAGGAGAAGAGCTATTACGAAAGCAGTGAGGAGCTATCAGAGTACAAAGTTTGGTTTATGATCTAAGGCGAACATCATCAACCAGCCTGATGTTAACAACTAATTCTGTCGCTGTGGAGGCAGCTCTTAGTTTCCAAAATTTTACCAGAGAGCCAGCAAGATCCTGGTGTTGTCTCCATGTCAGGGATAACAGTCTGTTATGTACACCGAGCAGAGGATGAGTTCATGAACACTTTCATTCATGAGCACCACCAACTGTCTAACCTGACACAAACACGGGAACAGGACAAATTTAAGTGACGCTCAACCCCAACCGTTCTTCTGAAGTTGGGTCAAAGTGGGTTTTTTTACTTTGTGCTTTGTGATGCAGAAGATGATGACATTTGACTCGGCTTCTGGGTGAGAATGATGATCACAATATAAGGGGGCTTGTGGACGTGACCTCTGGGTTAGGCTAACATTACACTATGATAGCTGCAACGTGATAATGTTAATGTAATGTTGTAAGCTTCTTGTTTGATGGAGACAGTGCAAGAGCACATATTTGTTGTGGAGAGGTGGTTTGTGTAGCCTGTCAGCTGCAGCAACCTGACAATGAATCATCATCAAAACTCTCAAAATCCATTATATTGATACTTAAGTTAAAAACTAGTCAAATTAGTCTGAAGTACAGATTATTACTGATGCTGTTATAAACCTGTAAAAAAAAAAACAACAACACTGGATTTGGAAGTGGTGATACATGAAGAGTTTGTTTACTTATAATTTGATCTTGTGATTTAAAGATATTATGCCCTGCAGTATTTTCTTCAATCACTGTTTGATTTAACTTCTCTCTAATCCTTTAGTCTTTTTTCTCTCCTTGATTTGTTTTAAGGTTAAAGTATGAATATGATTGTCAGTCTGTGATTTAAAATAACTGACTTGACCTTTTGTGTTTTGTAACCATACTACATAAACACTGGATCTGGAATTGTTGTAGAGACTTAGTCTGTCACTACAAGGCTAATGGCCAAGAGCTGACTTGATGTCGCCCGTGTCTGTATTGGAGCTAGGGGCAGGTGGGTGGCATAATAGCATTTTTTTAAACAGCCTGTAAAGAAATGCGACGACTCAGGCCCTTCATCCAGAACATGGTCAAACTGTACACTCCAGCCCGTCCACTACGCTCTGCTGATCAGCCTGCTGCTCCCTCATGAAGAGGGTCCAACTACCTCTGTACTACGTCAAAACGGTTTGCTGTCCTGACTCGATAATGATGAAACATACTCCCCGTTGACATCAGGACAACAGAAATTCTACATATCTTATATCACAGATTGAAAACTCATCTGTTCAGGCTGCACCTCGGCCCATTATATAATGTATTTGAAAAGTAAAAATAAAAACTCTTCCTGTTATTGCTTCTAAATGAAGTAGATGTACCTGCTTGATTGTTGCACTTCTTGTGGTTGTGCCCATGTGGTTGAATGCACTTATATTGCAAATCACTCTGGATAAAAGCATAAGCAATAAATGTATACAATTAGATGTTTTCGTATTTAGTGTGAGAACAATGCTTTACGTTCATTTCTGTATTTTGTCACCTTCATCAAATGTGCAGTCTGTAATTCTGCATATTGGGATTTAACAAGGTCAGAAGACAAAAAAGGGGTTAATAAAGGTTTATTTTGCATTAAATATTATTTTTACACATACAGCATTGTGGCCTGTAACCCAAGCAAAGAGAAGGTAAAGCAAATTTCAGCAGTGTCTACTCATGAGCTGCTGGTATGACATTTGGCATGTGTGCCTCTCTCTCTCCTCTGCAGCTTTACGGGACGAGACAGACGTCCACCATATTGCTCGACGCTTTCATCTGTTGTGTCCTGCTGCAGAGTGCTCCAGCAGAAGCAGAGAAGAATCTGCTGATAATAACAATGTCTGCTGTGCACGGCGACAAGGAGACGATTTGACGTTTGGGTAATAACAAGCTCGTCTGCAGACATCTCAGCCTCTTGTCTGTTTCCCTCCCATCTACAAGCTGGAGGAGACGCCACAGCATATCAACTGGTCAAGATGAGTTTATTCATTTGTTGTGCTCTCTGTGTCCGGTTAAGTACAGGCTTCAAATTAAATATTAGGGGTCAAGGAAGGAGTTAGTGCATTCTGAATGAGTTGCCGGCCATACCAATCCTGAGGGAAGTAACAACATGGACGCCTTTATGACTCTCTTTCCAATGGGTCATTTTTCAGCTACTTAGCTTCAGTGGAGAAAGTGCCTGACAGAATCATTAAGGGAGTCATCAGCACATTAAAGGCTTTTAATGGAGCTGGCTAACTTACTCCCTGTTTTAAGACACGCAGCTTTTTTTGTTCCCCACACCGGCCATTATGAAAGAATATTACAACCAATTTAAACTTGGCGTAATTTTGATCATGCAGTGGGACTCTGCAAGGGTAAGAGTTGATAATTAATCCAAATGACAAACCAGCCACATAAAAACAGGAATATTCTTTCATTATCTTAAATCGGATTGATTAGTCTTTGCGGTGCATTAGAGGAAATGCAGTTCAGAAAGCCTACATTTGGTTTACAAATGTAAAGAAATCAGGAATTAACGGGATATTCAGGATAGGATTTTTAAGTGACACATGTAGAAATGTGATTGATTTTATTAAAAACTTATCTTTACCAGTTTTAACTTTCAGATACACACTAATTATGTTTTTGTAAGAGCTCACGGTCTCCTCTGACGTCTTCAAATGAACCCAGCCTCCGCAGACTAAACATTAAACAGAGAACCCAGCATGCACGTAAGACAGCTGCAGGATTAAGTGTTGTTCTTGTGCTGTAATTATGCTGCTCACCATATTAATCTGTTACTCTGTGTGTCCACTCAGCATAACTAATGACATTGTTCTGGACAACCTGCATTCTTGTGTTAAGCTTTTTGGAAAGCTCAGCAGAGCAAACAGAATCAAAGCCGCACGAGACGAACAGAGAGACAAAATCTGCCTTGTATTTAAATGTTAAAAAAAAGTCAATATGTCTGTATGAAAATGTGCATGGGTCGAAGTTTTGATTAACATTTCTGCAGCAACCTCAGAAAAGCCACACAGGATTTTATAATATTTCAGATCCAAGCTACAGTTCTGTTGATTTATCATGCAAAAATGTCAAACATTTGCCTCCCAAATGTGGGATTTTCTTGTCTTTTCTCTGTTTTATATCTTTGTAAACTGAATATCTTTGGGTTTTAGACGTTGCTTGAACAAAACAAGCCCTCTGAATGTGGCTACGGTAAACTGTGATGAGCATTTTGCACTGTTTTCAGACATTTTATAGCGTAAAAGATGAATTCATTCATCTAAAAATAATCAGCAATTCAGTAACAAAGATAATGCTTAGCTTATAGCCTATTTAAGATATTGTAACCATGAACACTGTGGGAAATACCTCATATCATCAGCATTTATTAAAAGCTAAATGCAAAACAACAAAAATCCAGCATCCTTAAAGACAGAACACTCTGCACCTGCATTGTGAATGTTAAAAACCTTGAAAAAGCCCCTACAAAGAGAGGCCTTATTTCCTTTCCGTTGACTTCCCTAGATCCACCAAAAAAAAAGAGAGAGAGAGAGAGAGAGAGAGAGAGAGAGAGAGAGAGAGGCTACGTTGTCATGGCAACACTGAGTAAAAATAACACAAGCTTATTTTCCACAAGCTGAAAATAAAATGGAACAGGATCAGTTTGGACAAACAAGATCAAAATGGTTGCTAATTCACAGACACAAGAAGCAGCATCCTTCACACGGATGTGGTGTAACGTCGAGGCCCCGCGTCGTGTTCCCTCTGGTCAGCTCGCCCGTTATCTGACGGCCAGATCCCCTTACTCATGTAAAGAAACCAGCGCTTGTCAGGATAATGATCGTAATAAAGGGAACGCTCACGCCCCACTAATTCCTCCATCCCAGAAGCCACCACAGCTGGTTTGTTTAAATCTTTTAATTCACAGCCAGCTAATTAACATTCAGAGAACAGTATTATAGTACAGGCAGTGCCTCTTAACAACCACCAACCTCAGGTATTTTACATGTAATTAACAAGCGGGATGAAGAAAAGACGAGGAGTGAAAATACTCATTTACCTCCCTCCTTATTGCGGCCTCGGAGTGCATATTGCAGCAATGCTCAACATATGGATGGCATGCTGAAGATGTTATTATGCAGTGCTGATGCATTGCTGAGACAACAGACTCGACTTGTATTTAATCAGCTGCACTGGCTGTGTGCAGAACACTTTTTAATGCACCGTAACCAGGGTTCGGTTCCTGGATCTGTGATTTCAGCAAAAACAAACAGCATTATGCAAATGCAATTTCAGCTGCTAAGTGAGGGAGATGAGTGATGGAGCGGGATGCCAGCGCTGAACAGACAGACAGACAGAGATAAACAGGGGGGGTGGAGGGTGAGGTGGTGAGGGGGGGTCTTGGCCATGATATCATATCTGTGCCATATTTTGCACTAACCCCAGTGAGTCAGCACAGCCCACCCAGCGAGGATGTGTGGTCACACCTCGGACTCGGAGGACACTTCCCTCTCAAAATAGCACATTTGTAATGTCATGCAGGCGAGGCTGCTACCACGGCGCTGACTGACCCGCACATTTTTATTGCCCGACAACACGGCTGACCTTTGAGCCTCAACGGGCCATCGCTGTGGATCACAAGAGAATGCACCAAAAAAAGTGACTTCACTATGGCACGTACACATGTGAACCAGCCTCTTGCATGTCGACAAAGAAGCAACAAAACTACAAATCCCATCAAACCTCAACAACCATTCTGCCCTTCATGTCAGCACGGCAGAAAAAATGCCACAATGGCTTCAATCAGCCCCGACCAAAATGCAGAGTTCATTCTCCACCAGAGGCATTTTTATCTTTAATTAGAGGAGGGAGCAGCTGTCTACAACCCAAACCTGCTCACCGCCATGATGGCAGGCCTGCTCACAAACACTGATTTCAAACCCAGTCATATTCTTTCATTTCTGACAGCGGATGGCTCCATTTTCCTGCAGGTTCATATACTGTAGATGTGTGTTGTGATCATATGCGAAGGGTTCAGTTCAAACCTGACCAGCATTTTAACCAATGTGCCTGAATAAATAAAGGCTTTTCATACAACTTCTCTCCTTGATCTGACCAAAAAGCATTTTTATTTATGTGACCAGTGTTTTCTTCAAGAGCACCTTAAGGTTCCCTGGAGTTAACACATATGAAACTGACTCAGCACTTCATTCTACTTTTTCATCATGAAGCGATTTTATAAGAAAAAATGACAGTGAACTGAAAATCAAGGGTTTTGGACTTTTGATTGGACACTTGAAGACACTGACATGGACTCTAGGAGGGAACCTGTAATTAACATTTCTCACTTTTTGCTGACATTTGTTAAACAGAACAATTGATTAAGGGAATAATTAGTAGATTACTTGCAGCCTTAGATTGTTGAGTCATGTTTTAACTCAGTCTCATTCCCAGGTTGTCAAATTCTGACACTTAATCGGCCCCTACAGCATCTGATACTGACGTGCAAGGCACCCTTTACTGTGTGGATGAGATGCTAAAGCTATTTTCACCTAACTCCAGTGTAACCTTAACTGTGGCAATATTTGAAGGTCAGAGCAACTGATGTAGTACAAAGAGCAGTAAAGTCCACGGATGGAAGAGGCTGTGGTTAATGGATGGTTAAACACAGACAGCACTTTCACCCAGGAGACCGCTGTTTGTGTCCAGTGTGAAACCAAAAGTCAACATTAAAACCTAAACTATAATGTTTTTCTAAACATAACCAAGCAGTTTGGTTTCCTAAATGTAGCGCTGCAGTACTTTACTCTAAAAAACACTTTTTGAAGGTCTTGGTCTCGTCTTGGAATCGACCACATTTTTACTCTGTTTTGTCTCGGCCTCAGGATTTTATTTCAAGATGGGTCAAGACCACAACTGTGGGGGATATCATTGATGCAGATGGAAATTATAAAGACTAATAATAATAATAATCAACTGGTGACTCAATATGGTTAAATTTTTTTCAGCTCCTTGGTGTTTGTATTTGTTTGCTCACAGAAAACAAAGGAAAATTCCCATAAATGAAATTCACCTCTGCAATTCTGACTATTTTATCAAGACATTCCTCATAGTACATTTAAAGATACAACATTTCAGGACTTCATTTGTTTTCTGTGGGTGTTTAAGGGAATGTGGATCTTTCAGATCAATGTGAGGAGCGCCTATGGTTTGCATGTTCCACATTTCGTCGTAAGTGTGTCATGCAGTATGGGACCACCACTGGTTGGGTCTTTGTCTTGACTCGGTCTCGGCCCCTCGAAGTCTTGCTCTTGTCTCAGTCTCCATGCACTCTGGTTTTGGTCATGACTTGGTCTCTGTTTAGGTGGTCTTGACTACAACACTGACTAAACCTGACCAAATTCATTTGGAAAAGACACTGTAGGCATGTAAAGACTGGTAACTGATACGTCCAAAACTGACGCTAGAGAGGTATGTAGAGCGTCATAGTTTGAAGAATAGGACCACTGACCGAGCTGCCATATTTGACAAGTTGGGAGTGAAAATGAGTTACACATACATCCAAATATTGGTCCAACACACAGATTATTTTTGATTTATTATAGACATCCCAATGTTTTCTAAGATACCAGGTATTTCAGGCTAAATTTTGATGTAAATTTAAATAAAATGATGCACAAATGATCTGGAATAGCTCTAAAAAATGATTGGGTCTTGGTGTAGATATATCGCTCAGTCTGAACGTCATATAGCTTAATCTAGGAGCTGGAACGAGCTGCAAAAGAATAAATATGTGGTCGAGTCAGACAGTGTGGAATAAGATGTTTTTTCCAGCCTTGAAGCCACTTAAGTAGAAAAAAGGGAAACTGTATGTTGAGGGGTTAATGAAGCACTGGCTGCAGCTCACTCCTGGTAACACGGGGTCTGCAGTAACTTTTCCTCTGCCTCCACTGGGATGTAGATATCATTAAAGGAGACGGTTAAACTGACCACAGTAACCTTCACCTCTCGTCCACCCTGTTCTTCGCTGCCTTCATCGGTTTCATTCTTGCCTCTCGGTGTTGTTTTCCCTCTCAGCACTTTAATCTTAAAAGCGGCTGCTCCTGATGAGGAAGATCAAAGCAGCCCAGCGCCGAGCACAGGTCACCAACTCCATCCTCGTGATCACGGTGCATGGTGATATTATTGATTTCTCTGAGATCAATCTCGTCAGCTCCTGTTATCCTCTGTTGTACCAAAGAGAGCTGGACGTGAAGAAAGGAGGAGGAGGAGGAGAATCCGACCTATTATGTAAGTCGCAAGGAGGATTTTTCACAAGGTGACAACAACGTGTGGGTCCAGAGGTCCTGGATGTTTTTTATTTTAAATTTTTCGTCTAAATGTGTCCGTCATGTCAGAGCGACGCTTGTGCAGATCTGGCAGGAGGAGCTTTTCTGAGAAATGAGCGAGATGAACGCTCTCACATAGCCACAGGGAGTTGCATGTATGACGTCAGCCGCCATTCACTGTTTGTGCACAGTTTTGTGTTTTGTTACACACTCACACGGATGTATGAAGCAGTGTTTTTTTCCAGATGAACACTCGCATAGATGCCTAGTTCTTAAGTAAGATAACCCTTTGGAGCAAGGCAGAGGTGGATTACATGGCTGCTGAGCCCAGAGTCACAGCCAGGGATCCAGTCGAAGTGGTGGGAGGGGAAGAATGGAGGAGGGAGAGGGAGAAAGAGAGAGGCCAAAGTGAGTGAGGGGTTTCTATTTCAAATCTCCCCGGACCCCCAAGGCACTTCCGTTCTGGCTGCATCCTCAACCAAAATAAATCGTTTCCATCAAAGGGGACCATATTCAGTGCTTGTCCTCATCCAAAGCAAACTCACACACACGCTGGTGTATTTTAAAAAAAAACTCATTCAGTGCTGTTTAAAAATGACCACACACATTTGACAGGCGGCCAAATCAAACTTAAAAATGGCTCAATTAATAATAGAAAACACATCTCCTTCCATTCCTACTGGCAAACTTGTTTTTCATGCTCTTATATAACATCTCTATTATGTTGCTCCATGGAGAGGCTACTTTGTAAATGATCTCCTCTCACACTCTGAATTCTCTGCAAAGACATGCCCTTAATATTTTTCTCAATGCATCAAAAAATCCCATGAGCGAGACCAGTTATTCCACACTAGACATAAGAGTATATTTAATGCAGCAGAGCTACCCAAAATTGCAGCTTCCTGTGGGTTGCGGTCAGTCTGTCTGTCTGTCTGTCTGTCACACGGATCAATAGGTGGTGCTCTTGCATGCGCTGCTGAACTTTTCCCCCTGTCCTCTCCAAGTCGCACATGACGTTCATCTTTGTGCACCAGAGCCTTTTTTGTGTTGCAATGCTGTGTGACCAGACATGTATTATTAACAAATTGCTTACGTCATCTGACAAGTCAGGGGGAAGATCATTTACGTAGACGGTGATGATGTGATTGGTCGCTCCGAATTCAAAGCCTCAAAAAACACCAAATGATGCCAGTTTGGTGAAGAAGAGGTTGTTTTTATTCATTTTTTTTTTCTAGGTAACTGCGTGGAGAGGAGAGAGGAGAGGAGGGGAGGAGGAGGAGGGGGTGCGTGTCAACAAAATTACACCACCGAGGCTTGACAACGTGAAGCAGACACACACACACACACACATACACACATGCAGCTCTCCGCGCGCGCAGCCGGGGCTGTGCGTCCGAGTGCGCCAGTGAGTGTGTGTTTTGAATTCAAATGCAGCAACACACCAGAGCTGCAAATGCGGAGACTGAGAGGAGGATGGCGATGATGTGTTTGGGAACGGGAGCCTTCACATCTCCCCCCCCCCCCCCAGAAAAATGTATTCACACAAGATGCCTCAGCCTGGCTCACATTATCAAGGTTTCTTCTCAATCACACACACACGCTGACCCGTGATAAGTAGCCCACTTCATGGGTATTCCAGCCGTGCCAGGAACAATTGGCAACATTAAGCGGCGTAATAATCATGAAGATGCACCTACCATATTGACTTCAGAGACCATGTCTATGCTGGCTATGTCTATATTCATCCCCACAGCCACCGGCGCACCTGTGAAGGAAAAGAGGCATTAATACAAGATGTATGAATAATTCTCTCATCATGTAAATTTAACAAATTCGTGACGCGCGCGCAGGTTCCTCTCCCCTCCACCTACAGGAGACTTGTGCATCATCAGCCTGACCAAAAAAAAAAAAAAAAAAACCTTCACGTTTAACACGGAGCTTAAACGTGGTTAATTTCATCTTTTTAGTGGGATAATCAAACATTGATGAGCGGGATCGATCACGTTAAAAAGCCTGTCTTATCTCCTCCATCAAATGAAATATGCACATCGTTTCCCATAGCCTAATTGGAAAGGCCTATTTGGCTGTGAAGGGATGATTACGTAAATTAAAGCAGATTTTGCGATTCATTAAACATGTATTGCACGTCAGGAGGGCGTGAAAACATCCCGTTTTCCATTTACCTCCGAAATCTGGCCTCAACCGAATGTCGTATCCTTTCATCAGTCTGTCCACTGTTTCTTTTACCAGAGGCATATTGCTCGGATCTTTGATATCCTTGACGCTGTGGGAGGAAAAAAAAGGTGGTGTAATGCAAAACAGCTTATTAATATCACACGCCAGGCTCGCTTCAAACAGCGGCTACATGACATGCAGGACAGAGGAGCACAAAAAAAGCAGAAATCGAGATTACCTTTGAGCCCAGACAAAAGTCACTAGTAAAGAAAAAGTCAAAATCCCAAAGTGGTTTTTCCTGATCCTCCCCATCGCAACAGTTTTTGAGGCGGTTTCGGGATGCGAGTGAGGAGAGCGCACATCCAACTTACTCCAGACAGTGCAGAGGAGCCAATGAGAGGCGCATGCGTGCAGCCAGCCCAAGATCAAAGAGTGGAGACTGATGATGGTGGATGAGCAGTTTCCATTGCAGAGAAAAATATTAAAGGGACAAGTGGTTGTGCGTAATGAAGAAGCGAGCATTTATGCCAGGAGTGAAATGAACAACAGCGGTGTTAATTTCAGGCATATTTTATTCTTATTTTTAGTACACAGCAGATGAGTTTGTCTGTATCCTGACAAGGTCAAACAGTGGGGATCACTGAAGGGTTAAAGTGGTCAAAATGTCAAGTTAGATCAAGTTTATTCCTCCAGTTTTTACGTTACTGAGAGGCTAGAGAGAGAATAACACTCCATCCATTGCAGGTAGACACTTCATATGCAAACATCTGTGCCCAACAATCATGCAGCATCCGTACAAAAATAGAAAATTAATGTCATCAACACCCATGGGTTTTATATCCCACTCTTCCCTGCGATGTTTTCCGAGGACCTGCAGTAGATCTGAAAATGCAGAGGGAGCACCAGAGCGCCAGAGCAGAAAGGTGGGATGGAAAACACAATCCCACAATTCATTTTCTCAGGTTTGAGTACATTTTTGAAGCCGCGGGGAGGGATGCGAGCCTCCTCTAAATTGCCTTTGATCTTGTTGTAGTGGGAGCTGTGCTTCTGTAGAGGGCAGGCTTCTGAAAGCATTGGTTCACTGTTGCATCACCACCAGTTACAGCCATCATAGATTATATCATCCACTTCTTTTTGATGTGTTTCTTGGTTTGTGTGTCTAAGTGTGTGTCTGAGCGTCATGCATGCTCGTATGTGTGTGGCGTCTGTCTCGGTCCGGGGCACCCGAGAAGTTGTTGTGTGTGTGTGTGTGTGTGTGTGTGTGTGTACGTGGCGGGCTTTAAAGTGATTGAGGCCCCGTGAAGGGCAGCTCTTCAGCTACTGATCAGAACACAAGTGGGCAGTGGTCACAGCCTGTGAAATGAATAGATGTGCGGCAGGAGAATAAATGAGTTTCTGATTCATTTCCTCTGTCAGATGAGAGCAGAGTGACTGCTGAGAGCTTGTTCACACACACACACACACACACACACACACACACACACAGAAAGAGAGAGGGAGAGGAGGGTGAGGTGAGACTGGCAGGATGCTGAAGGTCTCTCCGGCTGCACGTGCCCTTTTCCAGGTCCTCTTAGTTTTCAAGAACCGCGTCCCTACAAGACCAGAATACAGCAGAGCACAAAATGTGAGAGGAGCATACAGATACGTCTCTCTTCCCACATTCAGAGAGACTCTCTATCTGCAGTGCACAGCCCAAACTGTTACTGTGCTCCCTGTCCTCTCAGTGCCTTCTTCAAAAGTACCGAGCGAGGGACGTGGCAAAAATATGTAAAGGGAATAGATGTGCTGCAGCTGTTCTCATGCTCTCCATCTTGTCTCTCTCATTATTCTGTAGAACGTTATAAACAAAACAACCATAAAAATTCTCTGACAGGAACATGAGAAGCATGATGAGCAGATTTGCACTCCCCAGTGTTGCATAACACATCTCTCTCTCTCTCTCTCCCCCGTCTCTTTCTCTCTCTCTCGCTGTCTTTTTTGCACTGTGTCTCTCTTTCTTTCTTGGACATGGAGCTTTGTGTTCTATAAGTGGCTCACTTATAAGCGGGAAAGTGAATAGTGGCTTTTTCGTGTGCTTAATGTACAAAGTAAGCTCTGGTTTCTTTTGCCTGTGAGACCTGCTCCCCATGGAGAAACAGTGTTGTCATTAAAACGGCTGGGGCTTTGCCAGCCCTCAGGTAAACCTTATATAAAAAGAGGAGAGAGCTTGATGCATATTTTTCTTCTCAAATTAACCGAGCACCCAGCCCCTTGTTGTATTGTAAATCCATGATAATGATGATAAAAGCCACAGTGCTGGCATCAATGCAGCATCAAACGCCATCTAACATCATTCTCCTCTTTTTTCCCCCCCCCTGCAACTCCCGGGGCTGTTTCAGCATTAGAAATTATTGATGTCTTTACTGCCTAGATAAAAGTCTTTGACAAAAACTGTGGGTAGTTATTGTTCCACTGAAGCTATCATAATTAGAGCAGAGCGAGACAGGTTTGTAGCTCTTTGAGATACAAAGTAAGTATGCATAAATATCCTTCGTCCATTGTCAGATTTTTTTCCTCCCCTTTTTACCTCATTTCTACAAGAGTGCTGGATACCTTCCAAGTATGTCTCTGCTATTTTTAATGTTTTGCATGAGAGGCTTTTTGAATCTGCTGCCTTGTCACGCACCACTTAAAAGTTTAAAGGTTAAACTCAAAAAGGGAAGCTTACCTGTAAGATGTAACCATCATCTGTACATATATATTTACTACATCCTGTTTACTTTCTGTTTAGATTTACTAGCAATACTGTCTACACAAATTTGTTTATATTTTAGGTGAATATTTCAACCTGCAATATTTTATGTCCTAGATATAGATATTGCTTTACTTGTGTGATTTTCTTTTCTTTTTCACAGATATTTAATGAGCATTGTTAGAGGGTGCCAAAGATTTTCATTGTAATTATTGTGCACATGATCAGAATAAAGAACTTGAACTTGGGTAAAAACACGAGTAGTGCGTCTGTGCTTCCAAATGGTTGAGCTGAGACATTCTCGAACGATCACAACATAAATCTTAAGGTTTGCAAAAATAAAAAGATTTTCTGTTACACAAAGTTATTGGTCTTTTTTAAATTTTCCTGTGATATACCAGACAACTGACCCTTTGCGAAGCCTCAGATCGGCCACTGTCCCATCCTACGTTAGCAAACGCAACTAAGCTCGGGAGGCCTGTCGAGTTTTAAGAACAAGAGAGAATGTCAGAACAATGTGCATAATATGGAACCTGCAAATCCTTCAGCATTTATCCTCAGAGTTTAGAGGTGTGTGTTGTATTTTTCGCTATTTCAAAGCCAAAAAGGCAAGATGAGAGATGTTGGACATGGCTTTAACAGAGTGGAAGACCTCACTCACAGTTGAATTCATTAAGATCAACAAAAACTCCTCTGTTATCTCCAAGGTAAGATGCTAACTCACGTTAGCTCACTATGGGGTGCCGTTTGTAAAGTGTCTCACGCTGAAAATAACATCAACATTTTGCCACATTTAGCTTCAAACAATGTTTAAAAAAGTATTGTGAATTTTTTAACGTCACCTTTTACCACATTTACAGCAATATTTGTTAACTTAGAAATATATTAAATAGTTAAATCTAAATATTAAATGTGGCACCTAAATGTTAAATGTTAAATCTAAATTCATCTTCATCTTCTAACTGCTTCATCCTCTTGAGGGTCGTGGGGGGGCTGGAGTCTATCCCAGCTGACATCGGGCGAGAGGCAGGGTACACCCTGGAGAGGTTGCCAGACTATCGCAGGGCTGACACACAGAGACAGACAACCATTCATGCTCACATTCACACCTATGGACAATTTAGAGTTATCAATTAACCTAGTCCCCAATCTGCATGTCTTTGGACTGTGGGAGGAAGCCGGAGTGCCCGGAGAGAACCCACGCTGACACGGGGAGAACATGCAAACTCCGCACAGAAGGGCTCCCACGCCCGGGATCGAACCGGCAACCCTCTTGCTGTGAGGCGAGAGTGCTAACCACCACCAAATCTAAATCTAAAGGTTAAATCTAAATATTAAATTTAAATATAAATATAAATATAAATGTTAAATCTAAATATTAAATCTAAATATAAATGTTAAATCTAAATGCTAAATATAAATATAAATATAAATGTTAAATATAAATCTAAATCTAAATATTAAATCTAAATCTGAATGTTAAATCTAAATGCTAAATCTAAATATAAATATAAATGTTAAATATAAATGCTAAATATAACTATAAATATAAATGTTAAATCTAAATATTAAATCTAAATCTAAATGTTAAATCTAAATGTTCTGGGTGAAACTAAATATTTAGCTAATATGCAAATGTTAAATGTTAAAACTAAATGCTAAATATAAATATAAATCTAAATGTTAAATATAAATGCTAAATATAAATATAAATATAAATGTTAAATATAAATATTAAATATAAATATAAATGCTAAATATAAATCTAAATGTTAAATGTTAAATCTAAATGTTCTGGGTGAAACTAAATATTTAGCTAATATGCAAATTCACACTGCCGGTCACCGGAAGTACCAAAATAAAAGCTCGAGATGGTCAGACTGTGTTTATAGAATCAAATAACGAATTAAAACCAACTTATCGGGGGAAATGGACACTTGAACATACATTAGCGTGATAATAACTACCTAAAATAACAAGAAACATGTTTGGAGAAATTTTATTTGACGTGTACTTTGAGTTGTTAGTGTCCCTTCGGAGGGACTAACAACCTAAGCTAAGCTAACAACCGTTAGCACCGTTAGCAGTGTCTGTAATGACTCATTAACTCTTAAACGGTCTGTGAAAAAAAAATTTTTTTTCCAGCGGATGTCTTAGTTACAACATGATTGAGCTAACAAAGCAGTTTTGTGTTGCGATGTGTGGTATTTATTCAGTTTTGGGAAATCACGATGTCTAGAAAGCATCAGTGGCTGCAGCAGCAGCAAAGCTAACAGGACGTCATCTGTTAAAAGCCTCCCGTTGTCGGATACGACATGAAACTACTCCAGTTAGCTCAATCATGTTGTAACTAAGACATCCGCTGGAAAAAAAAATTTTTTTCACGGACCGTTTAGAGTTAATGAGTCATTACAGACACCGCTAACGGGGCTAACAGCTAACGGTTAGCCCCGCTAATCTACGATAACCATGTTATTAATTTCAGGATGTGATAGTAATGTTTGTTCAATCATTGTGTTTATAGACTTTACAAACACCAGATTAGTCTAAACGGTGATATAGTGACGTGAAAAATGTGAGATATGCATATATATATGTAGCTAAACTCCGCTGGTTTTCTACCCGGAAGTATTTGTAAACAACAAGGTGATTCCCTCCGAAGGGACACTAACAACTCAAAGTACACATCAAATAAAATTTCTCCAAACACGTTTCTTGTTATTTTAGGTAGTTATTATCACGCTAATGTATGTTCAAGTGTCCATTTCCCCCGATAAGTTGGTTTTAATTCGTTATTTGATTCTATAAACACAGTCTGACCATCTCGAGCTTTTATTTTGGTACTTCCGGTGACCGGCAGTGTGAATTTGCATATTAGCTAAATATTTAGTTTCACCCAGAACATTTAGATTTAACATTTAACATTTATATTTATATTTAGCATTTATATTTATATTTAATATTTAGATTTAACATTTATATTTATATTTATATTTATCATTTATATTTAACATTTATATTTATATTTAGATTTAGCATTTAGATTTAACATTTAGATTTAGATTTAGATTTAGCATTTAGATTTAACATTTAGATTTAGATTTAATATTTAGAAATAACATTTAACATTTAGGTGCCACATTTAATATTTAGATTTAACTATTTAATATATTTCTAAGTTAACAAATATTGCTGTAAATGTGGTAAAAGGTGACGTTAAAAAATTCACAATACTTTTTTAAACATTGTTTGAAGCTAAATGTGGCAAAATGTTGATGTTATTTTCAGCGTGAGACACTTTACAAACGGCACCCCATAGCTCACGATAGCATGTTAGCAAACAAAGATGGTTGAATTTATTTATAAATCATACATTTTAAGTTTGAATTAGGTGGTCATACATTATTTGAGGCACTTTGCGTTTTAAACAAATGGAAATGTGTGATAATTCAGTTCTGCTAGCAATGGGCTAAACTACAGGGAGTCATAACCAAGCGGCAACCTCCGGGGCTGAAAAATGAAGCTAACAAGGAGATGCCAAAAACTGCAGTTCTTTGAACAACTACTTGAGGCTGGCTGCAGAAACCAGTGGGTGACGTCATGATAGCTATGTTCATTATCTGGTCATATTAATGGTCATAACAAAAGGTTAGCTTAAATAAAAACAATTTACTGGTTCACTCTGCTTTGCAACAACATTTTTGACCCTGTTTATGCTGTCAGTTGTCAGCACATGGGATGGATGAGCTTCACCCTTTATTTTAATGTCCTGTTCATTCACAGGACTTCTCAGACAAATTACAATGTGAATGTAGCTCCCAAATGCATATTGTAGTGCTTTCTGTCTACTTCCCTCTGTTAATTCAGAAACATAATATTATTTCAGAAATTTGCTATTGTTTCCTCTGAAATAAGGACTAAGGACTTAAGCAAATAAATGATGACATACAGTCTTGACGTACCATCATTGCATATAACACAGTTAGCTGTTTTCGCCATCTCTGTAGGCTTTTAACAAAAGCTCTATTTCCATTGTCCAATGTGCTCTCCATTATAATACATCCATTGGTTTCCTTACTTTGAGATTTGATATGCGCTCTTTTAATTAAGAAAACGTCATCTTACTGCACCCTCTCCTGCAATGGTACCTGACTAGAGAATTACCGCCACATTACATTTGCCAATTTTCTAACAAAAAAAATTGGTTAAAATTTCCACTACATTCGGATGGAAACCCAACTACTGATATCACTGTGAAGGCCGCATTGACATGCTACTGTAGGTGCAAAAGCTTGATAGGCTTGACAGCAAGGGAATGGGGCTTAGCAATTTTTCATCTTCAGTTCTCCAATATTATTCAGATTCAGAAGAGATCAGTATGGTCAACACATAAAACCTGTTGTATGACGTTACAGGTAGATATTGCTTTGTGTTAGGGCTTCACAAAACAAAATGGTGGGGACTGACATCTTGCAGTCTCCATTACCTACGGCAGAGAAACACTTTACGGATAAAGCTGTTGATATTCTATGTTTTTTATGTTCACGTCCAAGTAATATTGTAAAGCTAGAAATTGTAAAATTGTAAAATTGCAAAGCTTGTACAGCTGGACACTGTAGTTTTTTAGAAAACGTTACTCTAACAGAAGCAGATTGTGCATTTGTCAGGGACTACATTTTCAGGCGTGGACTGGTACACATTTTGTGATCACCTACGTATATATGGCAGCCAGACAGTGTGCAATATGTATGACTGACTCAAAATAAACTAAAATGTTCATCACAATAAAGGAACATGTCTCCCAGTGTAACAGTGTGGCTCATTGATGTGCTTTGAGGTTTCTGGAGCTCTATGCCAGTGGTTCTCAATTTTTTTTTTCCTGATCGTGTAGCTCAGGCATGTCCTAAGTCTGGCCCCACGGACTGATTTTAAATGACCCTCTGTTCTAAATATACTACATATGGCCCACCTCACAATATTGGTTAATCAAGCAAGATCACTTTGCATTTTTTCCATTCACCTCACGATGGCAGGACTGTCATACAGTTTAAAGTCATGCACCAAGCACAGGTGGAACTAGTGTGTTTTCATAAACAGACGGTACACGGCAGACAAACAGTTACCTATCGGCAGACATTTTCTGCAAGGTAGCAGGACAGCACAGGAGTCTTAATTCAACAGTGAGGGCTGCAGCTTTCAGGAGCAGTGGAAATTTTAATACTTTTTCATTGAAAGATTAAACAGTTGCATGTTCACATGATCTAATCTGGACCCCATACACAAAAGTTTGTACAGCCCTGCTGTAGCCTGTTTGAAATATTTTTTTCAGCCAGGCATCCTCTGACCAGCGCATAACATTTTTGCTAGAAAAAAGCCTATATCAAGAGGTACAATACAGCGCTGCACCATCGGTGTATGATTTACTAAAAAAACAAACTTAACTAAACTAAAAACACTTAACAGCAAATGCTATGTTTCAAATGTTTTGAATCATTCACGAATTTCATGGCAAACAAATTTTTTTTAATCATGAAATAACTCTAAGACGACACAGAAGTTGCATCGAACTGCATCTTTTTGATAATTTGCCCTGTCAATGTAGTGAAATAATTATTTTAGGAATTATGCAGGACTGATATTTTTTAAATTAACATTTCTTAAAATATCTCACAGACCCCCTGCAGTATTGCAAAGTACCCCTACGGCTAGACGTACCCCCATTTGAGGAAAACTCCCCAGAGCAACATCAGGTGTTACACAGACAGTTCTTGTTAGTACAACTAACTCACTGTTAGATTTGGATTTGTTGATGATAAAAAAATAATGAATATCATCATAACAGTACCAAGATGTAAATGTAACAAGATAACTGAATGTGACTTAGTGTACCTGGCCCTCTCCATGGAGTCCTTGGCCAGGTAGATGTACCAGTAGATTAGGTTGAAGAGGGCGAAGGCCAGAGGGAAGAGGATACGGGCGTACTTGTCGATGGGGCTGGTGCCGGCCAGCTGCGGGATTTGAGGAAAAGCTGAGCCCTGCTGGAGGAAAATCGGCAGTGGTGGAGTATCTCCTGGCTCACTGCGACACACTGAGTGGTTTCTCCTCTTCAGGCCTTCCTGAGGGCTGCAGTCCGACTGATGGGAGGAGGGCGGGGGTGATGTGGAGGAAAAGCAGAAAGAGATAAGATGGAGTTAGTGTGGTTTTTCTACTCAGTGAGAAAAAGGGGGGAAAATAAACAAACTGGGAATTTTCAGCCAGCAAGTACATGTGTGGTGGTTTGAACATGTTGTAATCATGTATATGTGGCTGGAAGTTATGTTGGTTCCCACAGGAGATTTCTTTCACTGGCATGCCAACATCCCTATAGAATGCAGCAGGTAGTTCGCTGGATGCCCATAGGATGGTTAGGAGATTATGCAGCGAGGAGAGCTAGAGTTCTCTGTTCTCACACTGAGGCTATTTTTAAAGCATCTAACCATGAGCCCTACACGTGAGACAGATCCCAGGAGGACGCTGTGGTGGCTTACTGTATTAGCATAAAGCATATAGCTAGAGATGAGAGCACTACAACAGCACGTATTACTATTTAATGTGTGGAGTGCCCTGAATGAGGAGAATGGAAGAGGCAGGGTGACTACTTGGAAATGCATAGAAAAAGACCTCCTATCTGTGGCATGATTTCTTTCTCTCTCTCTCTACATTTGAGTCTGGAGCTGCTGGCTTCCTGTTCATTATCAACATCACTGCATCAAACTCCCTGCAACAGTGTCTCTGTACCTCCACTTGCCATTATTAGCTATGTAAATGCATTTCAGATGCCATGAGATATGATCGCACGCCTTCTTCAAGTGATAGCGTAAGCTGACGTTATTTTACACCGAGTTTAAGAACAAAACCAATCCAATCAGCTCTTATAGAAAGCCTGTCTGTAGAGATGTACATTATACCTGTTTATAACCATGTTTTTTTCCCAGCCCAATAGAAAAACGTAACATATAAGAGATCACTTTCTATAATTTTTCCATTTTTTGATTTTTTTAAAAAATAGTTCAGCATTTTAGAAAATAATTTTTCACCCATTTGCTGAGCATTAGTCTTTACGCTAAATATGTTGCTACAGCCAGCAGTTGGTTAGCTTAGTGTCGCTGAACAAATTGAACAAATTGGTTTTCCAGTCACACTTCTGCTGTGTTCACACTACAAGCGTCAACGCAACAGCATGACCAGCTATAACATCACCAAGTCACTGCTGAATTGTTGGTCAAACGTTCGTTAACGTGTACGTCGAGACGGGCTTGTGTGTATTTGCTACTTGCCACAAAGCCACTCAACTGAATGTCATGTAAAGCTTGTATTTGATCAAAAAAATATGTCTGAGCCTCATTTTAACATCACATTTCAATACCCCATTGCATCCCTGTGTTAACCACAATGCATATAAAACTTGAATAGCATCAGCTAATTTAGCTATATAAAACAGTAACGTACCACAGCTAGAAACGAGACATCTAATTGGTTGATGCTTCATTGCATCATTGGAGCACTAATAAAGTTGAGGCCAGCTCAACTTTGATTTGTAGCATTTGTAGCTTCAGTTTTCAGCTTCATGTCACCAGCTTCCACTGAAAATGACTCGTAGTCTCTTGCTCTGTCGCTCGTAGTGTGAACGCAGCATTAACTTAGCATTAAGACTGAAAACAGGGGTAAATAGCTAGCTAAGCTATGCTAACGTAGGCTCACAGCTACTGGCTGGTGTTAGCTTCATGTTTACCATACAGAACTATTTCTGTAACCTTTAAAATACATTCAGTATATTGTGTCTTTAATGTATTAGTTTTACTTAAATATTACAGTGTTGCCTGAAAAAATAGGACTATTTCCCGACATACAAGGCTACTATTATATTTCTACTCTTAAAACCTTTTTTTTTTTTTTTTTTTAGCATTTTAGCCTTTATTGACAGGACAGCTGTAGATGCAAATGACTCAGTCTATATGGGGTGCACACTCTATCAGGTGTGCTAGAGGGTGCCCCTTAAAAACTATTTTTTGATCAGCATCTTACTGTGCAATGGCGTCCAACATTAACACAAGATTTTCTGCCACATATGTCACGAGAGACTTGTGCGGTTTTTTGTTTGCTGTTTGTTTGTCTGTGGTATTCTGTTAGGCTGACATCACATATTTCAACACACCAGTAAGAGTTTTGCTACATTTAAATCTTAATGTAATGGACGGTTTCGTTTTTATGTTGCCAGCAGTGTCTGTCAAATGTGAAACCACACCCAAATAATCTGAAGAATGAAATTTGCTGAAATTCTGACGGTTGAGCCACAGACTCTATTAAGGAAGTGGGTGTAGCCTCCAGGTCTAAAACATGACGCCAATGGTCCCATTTAGAGTAAAAGAGACAATGAAGCAGGGATAGGCTTTAGCGCATGGCTAACTTGTGATTGACAAGTCACTACAAGAGTCTAAATGTCTAAATCACTTCAAGACACCAAGATGGTAACGGACAACATGCCAAAACATGCTTCAAAACGTTACTCCACAAACCAGTGGGTGACGTCATGATGGCTATGTTTACTTGTTTTACACTGTCCATGTGCTGAACTCTAAACCTATGCTCAAAATGATGTTCATTTAGTTATAAAAACCCTGTTTTCAGGGGCTTTAAAATTTTAACATACCACCTACCAACTTCAGTTTTACATTGTTTTATGTGTAATATATGAATTGAAAGAGTAAAAATAAAATTAGAAGTTCTTTCGCATGTGCAAACTTAACTAATATAACTCACTTACTTGTTACTCTGGTTCTACAAACACTGATATAAAATTGGCACAGAAAGGCGTTAGGACATCTGATACACTCAATTAATTGATCACCATGTTTTAATAATGACATTATCATGAAGTCAGCTTCTCACCATTTCATCATCATCATCGATGCCAGCAGCCATCACCTCAAGCTTGTCTTGTCTAGCTTTCTGTTTCTTCAGACGGTTGGCCTGGAGGGTGGCAAAGTAGTTTACTGCTGCAAACTCGACGAGCGCCGACGCCACAAAGGCAAAACACACAGCAATGAACCAATCCATGGCGGTGGCATAGGCTACTTTGGGGAGTGACTCACGGGCGCTGATGCTCAAGGTGGTCATGGTCAGCACTGTGGTGATGCCTGGAGGGAACCATGTATTTATGAAACACACATGGAGAAGTATTACATCAGATATGATTAGCATGTATGAAATGGTGGGAAGAGGGGCATACCAGCAACTGTGCGTGCAGGAACAGACTCTTTGTTGATCCAAAAAGAGACTTGTGACAGCACAACAACCATTATAAGAGGGATGTAGGTCTGAATGAGGTAGTAGCCCAGCTTCCTCTGGAGGTGGAAATGGACCACCTGCACAGAGTAGTGACCTGCAAGATAAACAGCGCGTGTGAAGAGAGCAACCCCGAGGGACAGAGCAGGGTAGCACAGAATGGATGCCCTTGCCTGACCTTGAAACAGAAAAGCTGCTGAGAGAAACATATAAATATATTGCTGCTGTTAGAGCTGGAACAGCCCGCTAACTGTAAGACAGCACGTGTGAGACAAGAGGAAGGAGGAGAGGAAGGATGAGAAGGAGGAGAGAAGGAGGAGGGAGCACAGCAGACATTTGGAAATGGGATAAAGTCAAGAGGAAGGAGCCAGTGAGGAGGGGGCAGGAGGAGAGCATGCACTGTCACAATGCGTAACACTGCCCTGCTCTGTCTAAACATATGCATGCAGACATTCACAGACTAAAAACACGCTGCACACACACACATACAGAGGTTTCCTCTTTTTCTCTCCATTTTTAAATGGGTATCATCTCTGTGTTTTGGAGCCTGCCTCATCCTTTACCTCTCTATTCCAGGAATCTGCTGGGTTCACAGCAGGGGAGCACTTCTTCTGGTGAAAAGAGAAAACACACACACACACACACACACACACACACACACTACACCATCCTTCCTCCCCTCTGTCGGTGCATTCACTGGGCTTTAAACCCCATAGTTCTTTTTAAAGGCACACCGTACGCATTAGGCCTGACCACTTAAGCATCTTACACTAGATGGCTGCTCAAGGATGTCTTTGCTTTTACACTGGCTCTAGTGTGGGGGAGTAATGGACACTAGTGCAGAGTTTGAAGAGACTCACCTGACCTCTCTCTCTTGTCTCAGATTCATCAGCTCATGACAGTTTTTTTCAAATGAAACTTCCAAGTGCAGATATGACTGCGACAGAAGCGCAATGCGATAGCTGACAGTGAGCATTACCTGTGTTTGATTTGAATATCTCGCTGGACAAAGTCTGTCCCACCAGGTCATACTGCAGAAGACTTATGGACTCGGGGGGACAATCGACAGATGCTATTAGTCCCTTCCTCCAACTGAAAAGGATTTCACTGCTTGTGTAGGCGTCTAAAGATGCAAAGGCAATCAGAAAAATTTTTTAAAACTTAAAAGGTAGACACATTTATGAATCTGGACATTATTCTTCTGTCTTTTTATGAACACATCTATTATAGACCATTTCAAACTTGACAGCATTGAAATTACAAATGGGTCCTTTTAAATTCCTGTTGGATTTTTTGCAGTGTATGTGAATTACATCAGCTGACAGGAAATTAACACAGACCCAAGCTGCTGCCCAGCAGGGCAATTTGAGTGAACGGCTTGTACTTACAGCTTCCAAACCTGAGAGGACAGGAGTGGCCGTCCATGGGGAAGTCCATCAGCCTCATTGGACACTCTGCACTGATTGTCAGTCTAACAGCAAGAGAATGCACAGATATGGGTAATCTTTTTTTATAAAGCTAGTGTCCACAAATGGCCCCATCAGAAAAGTATACACTGCATGATCACCTCATGGTGTAGAGAACAGTCCCATTCTGCATGATGCGGAAAAGTTTGTTCGGCGTGGTCATGTTATGAGAAATGGACTTCTTGGAGTTTCGGAAGAAAGTGTCTGGCGTCCAGATCTTGTCCACCATGCGGTTGTTCAGCCGCAGGATTTCAGTGGGGCCCTCGAATTTTAGCCGCTCGTCAACCCACATCTGACGGAAGAACATGTCCATGGTGTACTCCTGATGCATGAACATGACATTTTTAGTGGATGTTAGACTTTATTTTCTACGATCCATACTACCCTAAATTTTAGCTTTAAAGGTCTAGTGTGTAGGATTCAGTGGCATCTAGTGTGCCAAGCATGTAGGAAAACTATGATGGCTGATGCGAAAACACAAATGGCCTATGTAGAGCCAGTGTTTGATTTGTCCTTTGTGGAAGACTCAAATAACATAGTGGACTCTGAGGAAGAGAATGTGCTCTGTATGTAGATATAAACAGCTCATTCTAGTTACTGAAAACCCAATGACTCTATGTTTCAGGAACTGGAAAACATAGTTATTATATTATATACCATTTCTGCCCATAGATGCCCCTAAATCCTACACACTAGACCTTTAAACTTAAATCTTTGTACACTCCAAACATGCAGTCCCTGTCATTCATCATTGTGCATATTAAGCTAATGGAGAGCCATTTCAACTTGCAGTGGAAGGTGAGAAGAGATGACGAGGCAGTGATGGATGCCACTCATCCCAGATAATCATTAATCAATCCATTCAGCCATTCCCTCTGTCTGACATGTTGTCATATTGATTTAGAGGCCATCAATAATGGAGTTATAAGGCTGGTCAAACAGATTAAAGCTCATTAGATGGTCTCATGGCAGATTGCCCATAAGGCAGGCATTCAGTGGTCACTGAAGCGCTGTTATCTCCCACAGTCAGCACATTTACATCTTCTTACAGCAGTGGTATCTTACCATCTCGACATCTGATACAGGTCCAAAGCTGGTGACAAAGATGTCTGTTTTCACCTCCGTAACACCACCTGCAACAGTGATTAACAACTGTACACAAAATGCACAAAAATAGTCTTGCACCATGTACTCAATTTACCTAAGTCTTTAGGAGCAAGGCTTTATGATTAAAGTCTGAATTACCTCCAGATCCAGGTCGCAGTCTGTTGTCATAACCATCCAAAAGTCGATCCAAAATGCGAGTGATGTTGTCTGAGAAAATCTTCTCATTCCCACTTACACTAGCTGGACTGCAGAGAAATAAAAGGTTAACCTCTCAGGCACATGGTATTCTTACCCATGTTCATGCAGAGAGGAAGACTTACCTTATCCAGCAGATAACAGTAACAACAGTTAATGTCAGGAGGGCCATCCTGAGCAGTATTTATCCCCAAATTTGCAGTCAACTCTCTGGGCAACTCATACTTTATATTAAAAACAGAGCTAGAGTCCTTTTTGGTGTTGTTAAAGTGAGGGGTTGGTATGCATACTGACACCGGAGGTACTAAGTCAAGAGCAGTAATCTAATTAACAGATTAGTAAATCCACTCCATTTTTAGACAAACAGTGAGTTCTAATGGCTTCATTAAAGCCAAAATAAAAATAATCAAAACAAAAATAACAAGTAAAGTCAATGCAACTCACCAGTTTACAAAACATTTATCTCTGATATCTATCTTATAAGAATTTATTTTCTTGTTGTAGTCCATTGTGTAAGACAGCAGATGGCGCTGCGGCCACAATGTTGTTCACAACCGGAAGTGAAATCCGAACTGAGAGAAGAAGAAGAAGTTTCGAGAGAGTGAGGGGCAAAACAACATGGCGAGAGATAACACAACTACGAAATACTGAAACTAATTAAACCTGAGATGCTCACAACAACAGTCCTTTAAGGAGTCGTAAGGATAAAGTGTTAGCATAACTTCTCCGTCAGTCACACACACTGTAAGTTAGTTAGTCAGCTGACGTTAGCCGACCTGTCAGCCGGTGAGAAGCCGCAGCATGTCGGTGCACTTCGAGGAGAGGAGTGGTGTTGTCCCCTGCAAGACACCCTGGGGCTCCTGGTACCAGACCATGGAGGAGGTTTTCATCGAAGTCAATGTGCCTCATGGGACTTCTGCTAAAGAGGTCAAGTGTCGTTTGGGATCCAGAGACATCGAGCTTCATGTCAAAGGGAAGGAAATAATTAAGGTAAACACCCAGTCAGCATCATCTTAACCAATAGAAGTAAAGGTAAATGAGGAAGATGCGAGATTCTCTTTTCTCACATATTTTCTCTTTGCACTGTCTGAATCTATTGTAATGCAGAATGTAAAAAACAGGATACTATTTGTTGTCTATCTGCTGTCCCACTGTAATAAAAATGTTAAAGGTCCAGTGTGTAGGATTTAGTGGCATCTAGTGGTGAGGCTGCAGAACTGAAACCTCTCCCTTGCACCAAGGTGTAGGAGAACTACGGTGGCGGACGTGAAAACATGAATGGCCCTATGTAGTACCAATCAGTATGTTTACATGCACAGTTAAGTCGAGCTATGATTATAGCTTGACCAGGCCACTTAATTGGACCACAGTCCTTGTCCCAGTATACTTGTACAGGAGGGTTTATTGACCAAATTTCTTGACCAAAGTATGTCCGACTCTGCTGCGATTGGTGGCAATACGCCCCCTTTCAGCTTGTTAGTATTGTATTAATATTCCAGTAGACCTATTACAGCACAGACCAAACAATCAACAAACAAAATAGCTATGGTTAGCTATCGCCAAACTGTTATCATGGTAGACAACTTTATAACTCTGTACATTTCACCCATCCAAAAACGCACAGCTTTGGATGCAGATTTCACCATGTTGTTACTGTGTTCCTCTTGTGTTACGCAATTTCTGGGTCAAAGCCCGGGCCGAAACTGTGGAGCATACGCAGAGTGCCTAGGCCAATTTGGGTCCTGTATACATGCAGGAGTGAGAAGACTCCCTGTCGCATCATCTGGGTGTTCGATTTAGATGGTTTCAGTCAGACTAACATGTTCACGTGTGTTATAAAAGTCCAGTTTTAGTCAGACTAACACAAAAAAATGTTTTTCTCTAATGTCATGTAAGCATACTGTTTGGTTTGTCCGTTCTGGGCCACTGTCCATAGATATATTGGCTAACAATTCTTTTTGTCAACTTTGTCGGGTAAAATCACTTCTGGTAACGTTACCGTTCATAGCAGTGCAGAGAACTGCTCAGGAGAGTGCCATTTAAGATTGTTTTGTTCATTAAGTCAACACGTCAAAATGCCAAAGAGCTTCTATGTGACTGGCTATATGACTGGCAAGCTCATTATTAGCAGAGGCTTGGCGAGTGTAAAATACTTTACTCATACTTGTACTTGAGTCATTTTTAAGCTAGTGCGAAGGTAGTAGTAGCATAAGACAACCTAAGGTATGATTCAAGGCCGATAAGGGTGAGTTTTCTCTCATATCTTGTCTCTTAAACACCAGAAAGGGCTTCAGAATAATCCAAGGCCATGTTGGCCTCAGTATTTATCAATCGAAATGTAGTTCAGTGTTATGAAATGAACCAGAAAGGATGAAAAACTGAAGGTCCCTCAAGACTTTGCACTGTGCAGACCACAGGATACACACCACCTTTCCTTTAAAAAAAGATGGCTGCAATGTAATGAAGTCGCATTGACTTCAGTTACACTGTTTCCACCAATAGATGCCCCTAAGCCCCACACACCGGACAAAAATCTGGTAGAGAAACATGTCTTTGCTTTGCATACAGGCTATAAAGACTTAAGGTTTTCAGATCTATAAACTTATACACTGAAAGTGGGAGCACTTGATTTTTTTGAATACTAAGTGAACACATACATTAACGTCTCTTCTTTTTACACTCTGTCAGGGTAAGTTGTTTGACACAACCATGTCTGACGAGGGCACATGGACATTAGGTAAGCTGCATGCCTCTAAGCAACATGCTCATGAACTTCGACTGTGATGTACAGAAGCCACCCTTATCTCACTCCTGTTTACCTCTCTTTCTGCTCAGAGGACAAATGTCTCATCCGGATTGTTCTGATGAAGACTAACAGGGAGGCAGGGAACTGCTGGTCCTCCCTGCTGGAGGGGGAGTACTGTGCAAACGCCTGGGTCCAGGACCAGATGCAGAGGAAGCTCACACTGGAGAGATTCCAGCGGGAGGTTAGTTTAATTAAGTGCCCACTGAAGGGTCGTGGTGTGTGTTGCCAAGACATTATTACAAGTCAGCAGACGCACACCTGTCTCCCTCTACATATGGCCACATCAGTGTGACTCTGTTAGCCAGGTAGATACCTCTTTTTAATAAGCCACCCCTAATGAATGGCTTAGAAGATGGAATGGTAAATGGACCTGCTTTTACGCTACATGTCAAATTCACCCATTCAGACATACATTCACAAACTGGTGGCAGAGGCTACCAAACAAGGTGCCACCTGCACACATACACTGATGTCACAGCCATCAGGAGCAATTTGGGGTTCAGTATCTTGCCCAAGGGATCGATTAGTGGACAACCCACTCAACCTCCATAGCCACCTGCAAAATCTCTCATATTAGTTGTGACTAATAGCTTTATTGATGGTTTATAAATGATTTGTAAGCTATTAATAAATGCTCGTAGATTTCTTACTTTCTAATAAGCCATCAAGTCTGTGGTGATAAGATGCCAATAAATTATTTTTTTTCACTAATTGGCAATCTGTTCTAATCAATGTACTTTAACTGCTCCATAAAGCACTAGTAAATTATTTATTAACAATTAAATCAATGTTTGAAGCTTTTAAACCCTCTTATGTTCCTTATTAGAAAGTGGTACTGCCAAATAGAAACTTGATGACATCACTTTGCCGCAAAAAAGACTTGGTGTGGTATGGAGATGTTTTGGATAAGGAAAGCAATGTGATGTGGTTTTAGTTCATTTATACGTGAACAATGAATTTATGCTCAGAGCATTACAGATATTAAATTGAGTGCAGGTTTGTTTGAGTATTGTATGAATGAACATGCACGCTAGCCTTGATAGGTGGCAACAGGGTTCCAAATAATGATTTACTTGCACTCTTCTTTGCTAGAATCCAGGATTTGACTTCAGCGGTGCAGAGATATCTGGGAATTTTGCTGGTGGTGGTCCAGACTTTTCCAGTTTACAGAAGTGACCGGTGTTGTGGTGCCAAAAACATGTTACATGCTGGAGATGTCACCTCACCTCTGCCAAATGAACACTACTGAGGACATCGTTGGCGTGCAGAGGACCAGTGGATTAATCAGAGCTCCTGAGAGAAAAAGATTTGCCTTCAGAACTTTAACACCAGGTGGTCTACAAGACTGTACTGTTCAACAGAGAGACTCTCTGGCTTGTTTAGGCCTGATTTGGCAAGTTGCAAGACTCAATATACAGGCAGAACGATTTAAAGAAACTGTTCTATCTGGTTGTAAGAAGCCTTTGTGATGTGTCTTTTAATAATGAGAAGAATGCACAAGCAATAGCTTTTCAATAAAGTTTTATTGAAAGGTACAAGAACATAGGTTAACAAGATGGTGTATTCAATTAGCCATTTTGAATTTGAGAACACATTTTATTTTTACCACTAAAGGAAACTTCTACTAGACGGGGAAACTGGCAAAGAAAATGCAATACAAATTCCAATCCACATTTCCACTGCAACAACCTTTTTTTTTTAGTGTTCTCTGCATAATTGACAACTGAAACCAATCAATACATGTGGTACTTCACTCTGTGTAACTGGTGAAAACAACTCATCTGTAACCACTTATGACATTTCAGCTCTAACAGTATGGTCAGCCATACAGACACGATCGTCAGTAGCCTCACTTCACTGGAGAAAACCAGAGCTCCGTCGTTGTATCAAAACAAAAACAAAAAAATCATCACCTTGGGTAGGAGTGTGCATTCAGGACAGTTTAGCAACCTAGGGTGGGAGTTAAGGATTTCGGGCCCGATTTCTTGGTTACATTTTTGCTGTTCACAAAATCCTTCTCCCTCCTCTTCCACATGGTGGACTGAGGACCTAGGTGGTTCTATACTTAGTAGCTTAAAACCAGCAACCCGTTCCAGGGAAATACCAAACACCTTGGTACGGATTTTTAACAAGAACATACTGTACACTTGTGCAAGCAACTCAACCAGGAAAGTAAAACTTAGCAGGATGGCAGTAGATAAACCTTTCTGACGAAGCATTACTCCTTGTCATTGGGGCAGGTAACATACAGTGTGCTTGATGAATGAATAATGGTGAAACAAAGTCAGGGAAAAATAACATTTTTAGCTTTTCCTTAAAGAAATCCATCATCACAGATGAAGATCTGTAAGGAAAATAACTGGAGCTGTACGTGGGTGACCATACAAAGGTTGAATCCAATCAGAGAAAAAAGATCATCTGGGGACAGCTGTAATTTTCCCCTGCATGTAAGGTCACCCGTTCGTACCTCCAGGTTTAACAAGCTGACTCAGGAATGGTGGGAAGATGAGTGATCTTATAGTAGCTGTGCTTCAGCTGACGTGCAGTTCTTCCCGAAATAGTCCAGCGAAGCCTCTGGCTGTTAGGCCTGGTGCACCTGGTGGTGGCATATTCAACCAGGCATTTTCCAACCAGCTCTCGCACACAAATCAGGTCCCCGTCTCTGATCTGCAAAAAAAAAAAAAACCCCACACCATACACCTGAGTGTCTGTTCTTTAACGCAATAGTAACCAATTTCCACACATACTCACAAACAATCTTTGGGCTCTGACCAAACATAACTCCCAAAAGCAGAAAGATTATTTATGAGTTGTCAATTGCAGAACACATATTTAAGATTGTTGACAGCTGGTGCTTACATTCAGCTGCTGCTGCAGACTGTTCAGGGCCTCTTGTATTTTCTCAGTGTGCTCAGGATCATGTTGTTCCTGGGCCTCATAACACAGGAGAGCCATGGCGAGCATAGATGGCTGCAGAGAAACAGAGAGGTTCAGCTTTTTGACTTTTAATCAAATGGTTAGGAAAGCAGAACAACTGGATCAATTTGACATTATGAAATAATCTTATACAATATAATTCCAACTGGAAATAGGCCACCGTTAAAATGCTGGCAGACCAGTTATTTTGGCCTACCTTTATTTTGGAGAAGACAAACGAGCAGTGACAGGCTTTCAGCTGAGCCTCCAGTCTCTCAAGGCTCAGTATCTTCTTGCTGTAAAAAGAAAATGCTTTTAGAGTCTAGATGGCAACGTATTTATAAGATGGATGTGAAGCAGAGCTCAAAAGATTTGCGATCAATCTTCCCATGTCAATTCAGTGACAAAAATGATTTATTTTAACTTAAGCACAACAACGTCATATCACTGGTAATGTTTTGAACATATTTCTATATTTGTTTTACAACACGTCACATGAATCTACATGATTTCACATAGGACTGTGCCTTTTGGCCTTAAAAACATTATTGGCTAGTGTTCTCTTTAAAGCCAAATATGAGAAGACACATTTTAGTAGAGTAAATATAATCTTGTTGAGTCATGGTTCAGCCCTGCAGGTTGATGTGACCGTCTGTCCTTACGTCTCAGTGTCGAGCTGCTCCTGGATGTGGCTGTGAAAGAGGCGGATGAAGCGGAGGGCTGTGGGGGCCTTCACCTTCCAGTACAGCTTCTCCATTATGATTTTCTCCATCCTCATCATGTCAGACACTGTAAAGCGATTCTGACTGATGCGGATCAGTTCGTTGGCTAGAGGCACGTTCTTCTCCTCTTCTGCGGACTTCACGGCAATGTAGAAGCAGCAGAGGCCCACGCAGGACAGGTGCTTTGGTTGAATCTGTGGAGGACAGGAAAGGGAAATTAGATTATACAACAACCTTTATTATGTCTAGTCAGGAAACATGATGCACTTTTATGGGCATTAATGGATTTACAAACCTTCATTACAGAAAGGAATCGATCCAACAAGCTGATGGCCAGTGAGAAGGTCTCTGAGCTGAAACCAAAGAACCTGGTCAGAGACAGCAGGTCCTTCACCTCCAGTTCTCTCAGTTTGGTGGTCATTCTGAGGCCATTGTCCTGGGAGCTCTCGATGAGCCTCAAGCCGCTCAGCTTTGGTTGATAACGGCCCTCCAGATCTGTCAGGGCCTTCAGCTGAACTGCAAAGGGCTGGGCTCCGGGTCCTGTCACTGTGTCAATCATCTGTACAGATAGGAAAGAAGAGCTCAATAATACTGATTCATTCTTGCAAAAAAATCTTTATTTTTGACTACAAGTCTCAGCACTGATAATGTGAAAAGAATAACATGGATATGATGACAAAGCAGGTAGACATAACCTGTTTCACTCTGTTGTAAGATTCAAATAAGTTACAAATTTGCATCCGTGAACTGAGACCAGAAAAAGACAGTGGCTGCATAATGTTAAGATAGCCAAAGCCAAGATGATATCTAGCCTTTAATGGTATATCAGCCAATCTCCTCGTCCTACATAAAATGTCATCTCTCCAATAGGGCTGCAACTACTGGAAATATTTTTTGTCAATTCATCTGATGACTATTTTCTCATTTAATTGGTTAGATGTTTGATCTATAACATTACAGAAGATGAAAAAATGTTGATCAGTGTTAACAAAAGCTTAAGATGGCATCCTCAGAGGTTTTGTTTTGTCCACAACTGAAAGATACTGTGTTTACTGTCAACAGAGGAGTGAAGGAAACCAGAAAATATTCACACTTGTGAAACTGGAATCAGAATTTTGACTTCTATTCTTTAAAAGATTATACAAATCCATTGTTTGTTCATCAGATTAGTTGGTGAAAATTTAAGAGGGACAGCTAATTAATTAATTCATTGTTGCAGCTCTACTCTCTAATGTTAGCAGCTGGGGGAAATACTATTTGAATGAAATGTAAATGACATCTAATGGTTGGTTCATTTTAAAACAGCTGTACTGCAATACAAATTATTTTTTAGCACATTTCAGCATATCACCTTGATGTTGTTTACTAATAAGAATAGACCTGGACGGGGGATATGAAATGCTCAGGAGTAAGTGAGACATGGGAGTGTTTCCAAATGTATAAGCTATCGAGTAACAAGCCTTCCCCCAACAGCTGTCATTGAACTGGACTCAACTGGACTTGGCAAAGGGTGGTGCTAACTTACAACATAGATACATAACGGGGGCAGGGACATGTCAAAGTTTCTCACGTGTTGAAAGAGTATAATATCATGTCTACACCGATACAAGTTCCTTAAAATATATAAATAACTGTGTTTTAGTAACACGTTTGATAGCCAGGGCACATGATCAGGCTTTATACCAGAGAAGCAGGCCATGTGAGTGGCACAGCCGGACCTGCGTCATGTCGGGACATGTCCCTGCCATACACACCAACGGAAAGCTAACACAGAGCCTAATGACAACAACCACAAGTCAGATAACACAGTTTAACAAATAAATCAGTGGCTAATACTACAAGACACAACACAGCGGGTGTTAAATCAGTTGATCGTTGTGCTTTATGACGGCGAAGGGAAAATGACAAACTAATCTGACGTCAACAACGTAACCGTTAGCTAACGCTACAACCACTAAAGCTAACATTAATTTCCAACGTTCACAGCGTTAGTTTAGTCTCTTTTCAGTTACGGACAGCCACGTAACGACGTGTTACAAGGTTTTAAATCCCCAGTCCCACTTCAGCTTTAATATATAGTCAGTTAACATGATATAGAAGCAAGATTGGTTAACTTACCTTGGACGAAGTTACGTTGTCTTTAATGTAAGGAAAAAACAGCGATGGGAAAAAGCCTCCACACGCTTTGGATAAGCGAGTGAAAAGAGGTTTAAAACACAAAAACGTGTAAGTATGTACTTTCAGTTAAGAAAGTTTTAAGCATAGGTTAATTTCTGCCTATGCACACCCCCCTACCCTTGGCGTAAGGCGACGGGGAAAAGGGCAGTCTGTGTATTAATGCGGGCATAAAACCAAGCCCATGACCAAACATGGTGAGCTTTCATTGGTCATCGACGGACGGCCTTCCGTATTCTAGATTTTGATTGGATATATTTCCAGTCATTCACAATTAAGTCCCGCCCCATAAGGATTGGGGGGCCAATCACAGGGAAGGAGGCGGGACATGGCCGTGACTTGCTATCCACTGTTACTTCATTATTATACTGGCAATAAAATAATGTTGCATTTACACTAAAATCACTTTCATTTTCAACATTAAAGCGGCACAATTTACGAGTTAATTCCTTATCCGTTTTAGCGTTCGGTGAAATATATATATCAAAAAATGTGTGCAACATTACAGCAAAGGAGGAATAACAGAGAAAACAGCAAAATTGTTGGTGAATCTTCTGGAAAACTGTACAGAAATTGTTAAAATGTCATGTACTAATTGTTTTCATAGGCCAGTCTTCATCCTTACACTCTGCTGCCTCTTCTTCTCTTTAAATGGACGCCTACTGGCAGGTTTCTGGAACAGTCTGGAGAGATCCTGACCCTGCTGAGACCACAGCTTACCACAACCTGTCATTTTCTGTCTACTTTTCTGTCTAAATGTGCAATTATGGAGAGATCAGGGCACGTTTTCAATAAAGTTAGTCTTTATTACATCAGGATATACAAATCTGTAAGCGGGCCGACACAGACCCACCATATAGATCTACTGACATAAGGAGATTTAATCCTGAATATATATACATCCAGGCTTTTTTCAACAGTATATGTACTGTATATATAGATTTTGCAGTTTAAAACTATGAAATACTTCTATCTAGCTGTTTGACACAACATAAGGGCTGACATGTTAGCATATGATATACCTTTTATGATGACAGTATCTGTACCATGACTGATTTAAAGTGCTTATAAATCATAATATAATGTACGATCAGTACAACATTTAACAGCAGTATCATGTCACTTTATAACATATATTTCACAGTGTAAATTGTCATCAGTCAAAAACTACAAGCATAACATGGCAGATAAATGAAGGTAGCACATCTAGTACAAAAACTGAGATTTTGGCAATGACGATCTTTTAACACTCTTGGGAATGAAGGTTAGGAGCCATGCAGAGACCATGCTACAGCTTAAAAGCTTAAAGGAGAGTTTAGTAGACATGGAAGACTTTAGGCTAAATCACTTCCAGAGATGTTAAGTGCATTTCTATAAAACTGTTATTTCACATTGTAAAAATAATACAATTGATAGTTAGTCTGTGATCTTTTGATGTGGTAGAAAGTCTTCTAATTCAAATTCCTTCCTGAGGTTAGGGAGTACGCAGATGGGAGACTAAAGAAGCTATGAAAAGGAAAGAAAAGCCAGGTCATTTATTTGAACAAGCAAATCTACATATTCAGCAAGGTTATTAGACAAATCTTAACAAGATATGAAAGTTTCGTGCAAATGATAAGTTTTGTTATTTGTCCTGTGTGCTGCCACTGAGGGATGCAAAATCAAAGCTGAAACTTGAGTTAAATGGATAATGCTTTTATAGAAACACTGTTAAATCAGACAAACATTTTTGATACATCATGATGACAACAAGTGCAGTATGAAATGCTTTGAATCACGCAAATGACTGATGAGATGGGAAGTCCCAGAGAACTGAGGGAGTTTAAAGGGAATGGGTTCAGCTGACCAACAGATGAATTGATGCTCTGTTTGGTTTTCCACCGACATTATTTATTTAAATACAAATTATGGCAACATATTTGCTCCATTTCCAGACTCACTGTAAATTAATTCAATTACTTTCTTTATAACTTTGCACAGAATGGTGTTAGATCGTTTCGTACCTCAAACTACCAATAACAATTATCAATATTTTCATGTACATTATTAGAAATTCTGTCTTATAATAACCTACTGGAGACCATTCAACTTGTGAAAAACTGCATGTTTGAAAGCACACAAATGCTTCTTCCATGTTAATACATAACACAGCTCACAGCCATCAGCTCGATTCAGTCAGTAACTAAAAGTCTCCCGTTCTTCAACGGGACACCAGGACGTGAACACACATTCATGGCAAGAACATAAAACAACACAAGCTACATGTTATGAAAACAGTCCATGGATTGTGCGTCTAGCAGAGTCAGCATTAGGGACAAATTAAATACACTGAGCAAAGCTACCTTTTTGATCCGTAAGTACACAGCGGCTTACAGCCATCACATTGTTCAGTCTGACATACGTGCATAGTCACTGTGACACTGAGTCCACACATACAGTGTCAGTAAGTCATGTCAGATATGACAGTCTCAGTTTCCCATGCTGATGGCAGACACAGTCCTGGTTTCACTGGATGTTTGATCCAAAAATCAACTGAAAGGGGAAAAGAAACAGGACAGAATACGGAAAAAAGAAAAAATGAAGGAACTGAGGAATGGTTGAAATCAAATGAATAAATGAATGAAATGGGAATGCAACAGTGTTTCGGTTGTAACTTCTTTTCAGCATCCACTTCCCTTCCATAGACTTATACATTTTACGCTACGTTTAGCGTCAGACATTTTATCATTTATATCAGATTGTTTAAAAAAACCCATGAAAACCAGTTTCTCCAAACCAGATTAAGAGCCCAGACACATGTTGCCCTTTTTGCACCCTCATTGTTGTCAGTGTTGACATACAGAAGGCCCCCTCAAAAGCAAGAGCGACACTGTCATGGGGAGCTTTCCCAAGCACAACAGCTGTGCCCTGAAGTGAACAGGCACTGCGTCCGATAATGCACACTCCACTACATAACTGATATGTGTCCCATCATTCAATATACTTTCATGTTAATAAACATTAGTATGTATTTTTTCTGATGCACTGACCTGTAATTTACCACATCACTTCTTGAGAACCTCCTTAACAGCTGCCAACCTAAGCTCTGCCAGTACTTTAAAAATAATGTTAAAACTATCTTACGTCTTCCAAATGAAATCTAACACTTCGTACATACTTACACTTAAACTGAAGCACAGTATATACTTTATTTATACAGTTTAAGATTACAGAGACAGTGCACATTAATAAACATGGCCAGTAAACATTTCTGTAAACGTGCCAGTTTAGCCAGCTTAGCTAATATTCAACTGTAGTCCCGGGGCAGGTGTGATGATGTTACAATGCTGCCTTGGTAGCTGTCTGTTATGAGCATTGTCCTGTAGTGCATTGCATTGTGGGATATTCATGCCATCATAAAGTCCAGTGTTTGCATACTGTAATATTTCTCTGAAAATAGTATGCAATTCACAGTCTATTGGTTTCATACTAAGGTTTCGGAGATACTAAAAACTCTCACATACTGATTAGCCTACTGAATAACATGTTCGTATGGAATTTCAGACACAGAGAGAAGTAGATTATATTAGTACAGGATGACCCAGAGCATTTCATCTGTCCAATGGACAGTATTTTGATAAACGCTTAGAAAACAATGCCTGGAAGAAGATCATCTCCGAACTCAGGATTTCTGCTAAGTAGGCTATGCTATTTTACATTGCTGTTAGCATTATGCACATTATGGTTATAGTCACTTCAACATCAGGCACAACCTGCCTACGTGCCCTTGATTGTTGGCACAAGACAACACGTCTGGTGAGCCTTGTGTTTTAACAGACGCAGCATGTCTCCCAGCCCCAGACTACATTCACAGGTGGGCTGAAATCAGATTAAAACTGAATTTGTCGAGACGTTTCTCAATCTGATCACTCAAATCAGGAGTTCAAACTGTGTTTCAGGTCAAATCAAACATGACACATGACACTGACACCATGTCTACACCACAGGTAACCAACCATGTCTGTACCAACAGAAACGATTGCATATAATAATCGACTTTTTCTGTCACTGCTGCTGAACACTAAACATACCACTAAATTTATTAACTAAAGCAGATACATTAATTCAGCGGAACATTTGCATTCTGAAAAACAAATCAGGTAGTCTGAACAAATTCTCACCTTTAACGTTTAACTTACACAGATGTATTTTCAACACCTGACAGCTTTTTTATCATACAGTCCTCATCTTCCTCAATGTCATAAATCTAAAGAATTATCATATTAATCCTTGTGTGCATATATTTAGTGTGCCTATGTGCAGCTCTTCTTTCATTTTTAAAAAAAAATACTTGATAATGTATTCATTGCTTTTATTAAAACTGGGTTATACAGCGTGGTCAGAAGGATCCTCAGCTACAGTATTTTAGAGGTAGTAGAAACCTGTTGAAATCATCTTTGGCCCTTTGTGGGATTACACTGGCTTAATGTTTCTGGCACTCTTTAACATTTTCACCCACATGGTAGGGTATTAAAACCAGTACAAACTGCCATTAATGGTCAAAGGCTTCCTTTTTTGTTTTCATTTGCTTCTGTTTTCCTAATCCTTAAGACAGCTTTGTGATTGTGGATTTTTCGAGGCTAATCTTGAGCATTGAGCTGTGTATATAAACTCTGAGCGTATGTAATCGATCCTGACATATAATGTTTACACCTGCAGAAATTATTGCGGCTCTATGTGGGATGTCTGAGTATCATCTGAGTTGCACATGGCGTGAGCAGCATCGGTGAGACCGGTCGAATGTAAACAGAAGTGCCCCTGCCTGAGATACAGTCTGGAAGGTCAGCCCGCAGAAACATAAGCATCAGGCTGTGTCATACAAGCTGTGACCCTTCCCACTATGTCTGGGCACACAGTGTCAGTCTGAATCTATCCCTGTATCAGTTTATGAGCCAACATGGCTTCTGGGAAAATAACACTATCTCATTAATCACGCTGTACGGCTCTTCCTTCTGTCTGCTCAGCTCTACATACACTGGCTTGGAGAATACGTGTCCATGGCTTGTGAATATAATGTATGTGTGACATTAACCAATTAGCCTTGAGTTGCCTGAAAAATTTTAGCGTTACTACTATTTAGTGGCATTAGCGCTTGCTCTGAAAACTATGGTGTATAAATAGGAACCGCTTGAGCAGCAGTACAAATGAAATCCATGCAGTAAAAGCAGACTTACTTCTTCTTGTCCTTGTCCTTCTTGAATGGTTGTGAGCAGCCTTGGAGTGCCTGTCCCATCAGTGTCTCAGCTGCAACCTTTCTTCTATTGAAGGCATTCATCTCCTCCTCCAGTTCTCGTCTTTTCTCCTCCAGATTCTTCTTTTCTTCTTGGTGCATCCGCTTGAGCTGCTCAAACCTCTCATGAAGCTAGAGATGATGATGATGATGATGGGACAGGGCAAAATGTGAGATTGAACAATTATGGTATATTTCCACTTATTTATGATCATGTTAACCCTCACCTCTTTTTCCTTTTCTTTCAGCTCTGCCTCTGTCTCCTTCACTTTGTTGACAAACATCTGTCTCATTTCTTCTTCTTTGCGCTGCAGATCCACAAGGAACTCCTTCCTCTTGGCTTCGTACGTCTCCTGAAGGCTGAAGATCAGAGTAAAAGCATAGTTAAAGGGACAGTTCACACAAAAATACCCTTATTTTCCCTCTTATCTCATCTGTAGTGCTATTTATCAGTCTAGACTGTTTTGGTATAGGTCATAGAGATGTCTGCCTTCTCTCTAGCATAATAGAACAGGATGGCCCTCAGCTTATGCTGCTCAAAGCACCGAAAAATTACATTTGAAAAACTCAACAGCAATGTCTCTTTCTACAAATCATGACCCGGTTACTCAAGATAATCCACAGACCTTGTTGTGAGCAGTTTCATGTAGGAACTATTTTCTTTCTATTGAACTTCACCCACCAGCCATATTAGTGCACAGAAGAAGGGATCCATCTACTCATGGACAAAAGGCTCGTGCTCGCAGCAGTGCAAGATATAAACAAAAATGGCATCCTCCTTGGCTGAGCTTTAATGTCAGCTAGCTTAGTGGTGCTCAGGTGAGCTAGCAGTAGACGCATGTTTCCTTCTATGCGGTGATACTGTTGGCAGATGTAGTTCGAGACTAAGAAAATAGTTCCTACATGAAAATGTTTGCAACAAGGTCTGTGGATTATCATGAGTAACTGGATCATGATTTCTGGAAAGAGACGTTGCATTGAGCACCACAAGCCCAGTGCCATCTAGTTCCATTATATCCGAGAGAGCAGACATCTTTACAGCCTTTATCGCCAACGCTTGACAACTCACACCAAAACAATCTAGACTGATTAACAGCACTACAAGTAGGAGAAAAAAAAATGTCTATTTGATTGTGTGTGAACTGTCCCTTTAAGGTCAGTCTAATGCCTTGTTGGACAGGATTAGTACCCAGGAGCAGGTTGATCCAGCTGTTTTTAAGTTCTGACTCATCTCAGATGTAACATAAATGTTAACTAGGTGGGGACTAGTCTCGCTCACCAGACCTTTCTCAAGAAAAGAAAGGTCTGGCTAGGCCGACTCTCACTGTGAGATTGGAGAAAAAAACGCCCCGGCTGCTTGTACTTCTTTCAACCAATCGCAATCGTTCTGGGCGGTGCCACAGCAATGGTGCGCTTGCAAAAATATTGCCGGGGGGAAACAGGTTTTCATCTAACACGCCCACAAAAATATCACCTACAGGATGCGAACCATGGCAGAAAAATGGCTACATCCCCGCAAGATCAAACACCGCAAAAGTTAGTAAAGGACGTGTTGAAAACTGCTACACAACCGGAGGTGGTAGGGCAGGACTTCAGCGGGTGGTTCGTTCCGCCAAATGAGAGGCTGATCTCTGCAGCAAACTTCCGCCCACTCAGACTAGGTGGGGACTGATGCATTGCAAATTAACAAGCAATTCTTATGTAGAGCTTTACTCAATTTTTACAGGAACTGTCAGGCATAGCGGGAGCAATAAAACTAGCATGTTAACATATGACCCATTTAGATTGAAGATCAAAAGAGGTAATACGGTCAACATTTGACCTGACACTTGATCAAAATGCAGTTTAATAATGATGTAAACTGGGAATATTTTAAATTAAATAACACAAAATTAAAAACGACAATGATTCCACTCACTCTAAAATACTCCACAGAGGCATACACGGCGGCATTACCTGGCTGCAAGGTCATTAGGTCATCAGCAAGAGTTAATGCAATACGTATGATTATGATGACCCCTCAAGCACTGGCACAATACCCTTGTGATCTGTGCCCATAGCAGCGGCATTTAACATCTATATTATATTTCTGCATGTATGCATATGTAATAAAATAAAGTCATATCTACATTTACAAAGGATTGTTGACCCTAAAAATTGTTATATCTGGAGGTTATTTTACAGTTAGGGATGACTTCCTGTTTAACTAGTTGATTGATTTTGATTGGATGGTCTGAAATTAGCTAGTGGTCACTAAGAACTTTAAATAGGCAGATCTATAAATAGCTGGTTAAACCTAATCTTGAACTCCGTCGGAGGTACAACATCTAACATATCATGTGTCATGACATAAACACAGGAAGTTACTGTAGTTTCTCCCCAGTATCAGGGAGATGGGAGTGACTAATCTTGACATGAATATATGACGACACTAAAAGTTTAGGTGAGTCAAAAATATAACCAAATACATCAATTAATTACACCATTAGTTAAATAATTAAACTAGAGTCTGGACATACACATATAAAGCTTTGCACTTTTCCTTTAAGCTCTAATTGGTTGGTAAAAAGGAGAAAAGCAAAATGCATCTGAAATTATGTAAACAATGTGTGCTGTTTATCAATAATGTAATTAATCGCCACAGTTTTTACATCTTAAAAGTGCAGGGTTTTTTATGGCAGTTCCACTGAGGTAAGCTGCCCACATGCATTACATCACTGCTATCCCTAATTTCACCTGAACGACTGGCTGTCAGGGTCTGTGTCCTTAAACCCCATCTCCTCTAGCTTGCAACGGCGGTAGAGCTCATAGTGTCGAGCGTGAGTTTGCTCCCGGAGATCCTCCATGTTCACACGCAGCAGCATCTCCCTCAGCTTCACAAAGTCGCAATGGTTTTCATTCTCCACTGGAAAAAAAACAGAAGCTTAGTCATGCTGCACTTACTGAGATTTTTAAATGAAAAGTCAGTGCTCACTGTGCTCATAAAGTATAGTGATATCATGTTTGCATCTCAACAGAAAAACTAACAATAGCTTGTCAGAAGGCTTCTGACTAAACAGCTGCTACTGTCTGGGGGACTTTTACGATGCTTGTCAAATCCATTCGGCAGACTCACCCTGTACTGAACCCCAGGGGTACAGCCTTGCTTTCACCATCTTGTTTCCCACTTTAACGTCTTCTACACTTCCAACCACAGCAAAGGGAAGATGAGTCTGTAACATGTAGTATTGATATTGTTACAATGTGGTTAAAAATGGTACGACAGTTGTCATATTCAGGACCGCATCCTGCTATTACGACATGCTTCTAAATATGTGTCTCCTATGGATTTAAATGGTGGTTTACATTGTTCTACTTCAACTCTTTTTACAAATGTCCTGCGTTTTATGCAACGTCAATCATAAAATCGTAGTATGATAATCAGTATTCTATCACTGCTATGCTATTACTCCTATACTAGTGATATTACTAATACTGCTGTACTACTATACTAATTGTACTACAGTCGTAGATCTTACTAGTATTTCTATGCTATTTGAATTGCTGAAAAAAATCTGAGATGTGGTCAACAATTCAAAGGTCTGGAACAGAGACTTGCACCGGGTCAGGTACCTGCAGGTACCAAACAAGAAACCTACAAAAAGCTGTGTAATGGGTAAAAATATGTATATATATAAATTCAAGAATACACGCACAGGTAAAAATGAACTACACACAGGTGGGCAGCAGGTGAGAGCAAATATATGTATATTATTTTTCACAGTAAATCAAATAAAACAGATGTGCAGTATATGTGTTATATTTTGACATCATATTATCAAACTGCAATGCCTTTTATTTTGAAAGTCAATGACACAAGTCAAGTCTTTGACCCCATCGTCACATCATCACTGAAGTGGAGGACTCTAGCGATGAAACTGTGCAGCCAGAGGATGGGATGGCAGCCTACATTGAGTTCAAGACACCCAACGGGGATCCTTTTGAGGTTTTATAGTGGTGGAAGAAGCATGCTAAAATGTCTCCTGACCTTGTAGTGGTTGCACGTACTGTTTCACCACGAGCTCAGCCCAGGAAAGACACTTTTCCTCCACTGGATTTGTAATTCAAGCACAGAGAACCCAGCTGAATGTGAGTGAGTGTAGCCTGTGTGTGTTTAATCAAAGGTGTGGGTCAGGTCGCGGGACTTTTATTAACGGGTGCGGGCGGTGTGGCTTTGACATAGACATACTGACAGGTAACTATTCGAGCTTCACAGGTATGGGCAGGTGCGGGTATGCAAAAATGAACCCATGCAGGACTCTGGTCTGGAACCACACTAATAAAATTCTTCAATAAATAACACCAAAAGAATGGTGCAGACTAATTAATACAGAGATGGAGAAAGTGAGAGCACATATTGTAAGATCGAGCCGTTTTCATTCCCAGATCGTCAAATACCAATGCTTTGTCACACCTTTTGGCGTCTGATAGCGATGCAAAAGGCACCCTTTGAGATTTACAAGTCTGAATGAGATGCACTTTCAGCTAACTCCAATGTGAACCCATCTGCAGCATTATTAGATGCTCAGAGCAGCTGATGTAGTATAAATGAGAAAGTCCACGTAAAGAGGTCTGGGTGAATGGATAAGTCAAACAAACACAGGTATTTCACCCAGGAGACGGCTGTTTGTGTCCCATGTGAAGCCAAAAGTCAGTGTCATGTTAACCAAATCATGATCTTTTCCTAAACCTAACCAAGTAGTTTTAGTGCCAAAACTAACATTTCCTGTGAAGATTAAAGTTTACTTTGAAAAGACATCGTATGCATGGAACGAGCGGAAAATGACCCATCCAAAACTACACTCGAGAGATACATAGAGCATCATAGTTTGGCGCGCAGGGTGAACGACAAAGCTGTACATCTGAACAGCTGAACATCCTGGGTGAATACATACAGCATTGTATTATGTAAGTGTGTCTGTGTGTTTCTAGGACTCACATTCATGGACGTGTTGATCTCTGCAACAGCTTCATCCTCTGTAGGGAACTGATAAATCTGCACTCCATTACTGACCAGCTCGCTCATTATCTTGATCTTTAATTTGTCCAGTTCGCTCTTGGATACAGTGTCCGCCTTTGCAATGACAGGGATGATGTTCACCTGCGTGGAAAAAACATAACATGAGTGACAGACTGAGGAACAAGGAACGTTGAATGCTGAAATACAAAGTGCCAGATTCTGCGGTCACCTTGCTGTCCAGTTTCTTCATTGTGACGAGATCAAGGGACTTCAGGGAGTGTCCAGTGGGAGTGATGAAATACAGACAGATGTGGATTCTTGTGTCATGGCAGTTGTACAAGGAACGTTTTATTTTTAGCTCCTCCTCGAGATACCTTTCAAACTGGGCGTCAATATACTCAAGAATGGGTTTGAAGCTGCACAGAAAGACAGCAAAATAAAAAATGAGCATCATTATCTTATCCTTACATGTATGAACAATAAACTTAACATCCCTTGCCTTGCTGTTTGAAAGACATGCTAGTGGCCTGGTTACAAACTCTGCAGCTACAGTCTCTCAGCCAAGAAAGCCTGCTTTTTTTTCACTCCCTGCTGTTGGAGCACTCAAATGTCTATTCAGATTGCATTAGTTCTACCAGTCATTCCCATATTCCCTCTCTCTCCTCCCAATTCACATGCCAGTAACAGGCCAGATCTCTTTCTCAATTCCATTCTGTGTAACTGTGTTGGCTGCAGCCGCAGAGCAAGAGGGAGAAATAAATAATAGCTGGTTCTGACCTAACCAAAAGTGTTGTGTCATTCACAAACGATTTATATAAAAGAACGAATCTTTTGGGTCATGGCTAGATAGAAACCCTAGACTTGTGAAAGTCTTGCGAGCTGCCAAAATGCTCCTGTCTCACTGTTTCATGGTGTGACAATCTGTGGTTACAGTCTGGTCAGATTCAGGCACAGAATGCACTTGGGTTAGTGTTAGTAAAATATAATGGTTTGGGTTGAAATGATCACTTGAAATATGAAACATAAAATCTTGTGGAAGTGTTTGCAAATCTAGGGTTACCACAAATGTGTGCCACAAAATGCAGTTCATTTTAAGGCCACTTGAGGCTGGCTCCAAAACAGTGTCAATCCTCACAGACCCCCATGTTAAAATGCCCAACTTTACAGGAGAAATAAACATGTTTACAGCCTGGTATGAAAAACAGTAGTGGTTCCATTTACATTCTATCAAGACCCAAATTTTTTAAATATGTGGTTGCTTGTGTGAAAGACTGCAAGGTGTTGCCCCAGTCTATGAATCAGAACCACCCCTCACTCCCCCACAGCTCCACCCTCTTGCCCAAATATGGTCACTTCTGGCTCTAAAAAACCAAGATGGCGACAGGTGAAATGCCGAACTCGAGGCTTCAAAACGACAATCTACAAACCAGTGGGTGACGTCCCCGAGGCTGCGTTCATTATCTAAACAGTCTGTGTACACAACCAATTTTTGAGTGAACGAAAGGATCTGTTTGTTTGTTTTTTAAATCTCACCACCTTTCATGGTTTACAAAGCTTTGCAAAACCTGCAATATGAAAAAACAGGTAGCTAAGCCTGAGTCTTTCACTGAGATAAACGGTGCATGTTCAGTGATGCATTCACTGAACATATTACACGGTCAGCCCTGTCGCCTAAAAATTATGCTTATACAACTAATTTGAAACATATATTTTAGGGAAAACAACCTTTTAGGAAAACATAATGCAGCAGAAGTTAAAAAAGTGTTGATACTAAACTGAACGCATCAGCAAAATGTTCACTGACAACGTATTTAGGTTGTTTTCTGCCTAAATAGGCAATCCTGTAATACACTATCCACTCATAGTGACTACAGCATAATTTTTGATACCTTTTTTGGATTTTTTTTATTTATTTATTTTTTTATTTATTAACAATTAGTCAAAATCACAATCATTCTCTAACCTTAACCAAAGTGCATTTGTTGCCTAAACCTGAGACAGGAATCTGGATGCTAACGCAAAGTTCTGGTGCCAAGATCCTGCACTTTGCATGCCTACTATCCTCCCCAACCACCTCCTACCGAAACCTACGCCGTAAATCAATGTATTGTTTCGTTACTTGAAAGAAACATTATGTCTGATCTGATCCATTCAATGATTATTTTGCCACAACAACATAATTAAGAAAGCAGTTTAGTAACATACAAACATAATTTCTAGGAGACAGGATTGACACAATGAACGTGTCGCTGTGATGCTCAAGTCTGCCCTCTCCCTCTGTTTCCTGTCTTGAAGGGTTGAAATAGGAAGAAGTACTGAATATGTAATTAATAATTAGGTGTTATGAAAATATACATTCTGTCAATAATATGGTAGGTATAGGAGCCAAACATGTTATTGGGAGGTTTGCTTTTAACTGTGTAATTCACTGTGTGGGCATTGGGGGGCACTGTCCTGTCACCTGGTGAGTTCAGGTATTTAGGATGTGACCTCACTATGGTCATCAGGTGTTTGGCCCAGAAGGGCAAATGGTTTTTGACCGCAATGGCGTGGACCGCTACAGTTTTGTTTGTGTGTTTTGTATTGAACGTCAAATGTGGATGTAACAGATGGACTTTGCCATGCACACATGGAATAAATGTTACGGTGATGCAACCCAAGAAGTTTCATGGACTCTGATTCAGCATTTGGGTAACGAAGCTAACGTAGCGTGTCCAGTAACAGGCGCGTCAACCCTGGTCAAATACCTCAGTAGCTAGTAGTAGACTCAGCTCCTTTAACAGTAGGACTTCAGCTTTCATTTGCAAATAGTATCTTTATCCAACTAAATTCTCTGTTCTCAGTTTAATAGTTAATTTGAACATTCAGCCATGTGTCAGTTTAGTGAGTGGATTTACACATAGTTGGAGCTTTGGTCGACAAGCACAGAATGATTCAGTGAATGAATATTTCTAATGAATGGATTCTAGTGATTCAGTACACTGAAAAGAACCTTGCCCATCACTACTAACAAAGAAAAAAATTCTATGAATTTTTAAAGATCAGTGGTGAAACAGCACTGAAAATTTCTGTGACAAGTTTTCTGTACCATCTTAATAACACTATGTATTCTTCTTCCTTTGTGCAGCACAGTTTCTTTTTCAAAATCTGGACAACACTAATAGATAAACAACAATCGATAAGAATCTGTACCTTTCATCTTTGTTGATCTGGTCTCCAAACCCCACAGTGTGCACAATGGTCAGCTTGAGGTTGACATTGCTCTCCTGCAGTTCGTAGGTTTGTGGCCGTAGCTGCACCTCACTCTGATAGTGGCTGGCTTCCTCGTTTTCAAACGTTGTGTTGAAAAGAGTGTTCATTAATGTTGACTTGCCTATCCCCGTCTCACCTTTGCAAAAAAATAGAAAATGAAACATGGAGAACAGAGATGAGGGAAAGATGAGGTGATGCATTAACGCTCCAAAATCCATCTAACTCATGTTACGGTCATAGCACTAACTCTGGGTTATGAACTCCTCCTGGGTGCAGACGTACCTACGCAGAGGATGTTGAAGCAGAATCCCTGTGCAACTGATTTGCTGACCAACTGATCTGGGAGACTGTCGAACCCCACATGACCACCGAGCTCCAGGTTTCGCTTTTCTTCATGCTGAGGTATTCAGAAAACAGGCAGGATGAAAAAAATATCAGACTCAAGAACCCTTATTTCCCCTTATTCATGTCATACCACTAAATATTAAAGGAGATAATGACAAAAATCAATATAAGGGCAGGGTTAAAAACTCCGTCTGTCAGATCCCATCCCCACATTCTGCTTTCAAGCTTAAAAGCATTCTCTGCAAATGAGGTCATCTCTCTCTTCCACTTAACACACAGAATAGTGTGCAGTGAATAGTTCGGTCTCCATATCACAGATTCCTCCTTTACAGAATCACAAATCTGGGAGGAAAATAAAAAGCTATGAGAATGAGAATGAGCACAGATGTCATAATTTGCATTGTGTGTCTTGTGTCTGTATGCAGAGCTTAAGTATAAGGCCTTAGCCTCGGTTTGATGATGCAGTTATGGTTTATATTTAGGGCTATACTAAAAAATATTTTCAACATCGATGAGTTTGTCAGTTATTTTTTAGGTTAATAGATAAGTCATTTACTGTTTTGTATGTCAGAATATAATCGAAAAGCTTGCTTGTTTTGCTCAACCAATTGTACAAAATCAAAATGTCTAATTTGGTTAATGATTCAAACAGAAGAAAAGCATCGCATTTAAGAAAAGGGACACACAAAATGTTTAATTACAAATCACTTTAATAGTTAATTGGTTATAAAAACAGTTTTCTATGCCCGAGACTTGTACATTTTCCATGTTACACATTAAGGTGTTTTAATCTACACAATAAAACATACTATACTGACTGTATTTTCCCCTTGGCTGTATAAACTGGGAAGCAGTTCATCTCCCATCGCAGAAACACCCTGGGATACTGGCATCTAGCAAAAAGCTCAACATGAGGATCAGGATGTGTTCAATGCAACAATCATCCGTTTCTGTCCCTCTCCCTTCACACAGACACACAAAGAGCTCTTTATCTAGATGTTGTTTCACAGGGTGGGAGGATATCCAAGCTGCTGGCTGCCCTGGTACCCATAACTCCCCTTACACAAACACACACACACACACACACACACTACCTTAACTTAACAACGTCCTGCATCATTTTCAGTGCAACCTGTGCACAGGACACAGGATACCAGGCACGTACTGTGAGCTAGTTATGATGGCTTTGTAACTGACTCATTGATCGCCACGAATTACACATTTGGCTAATACATATTTAATTTTTCGCTGAACCATCTCGAGGAGCTAGCTGCCACTTGAGGAGGCTGCTACTTATGTTTATCCTCTTAACTTAGTCTCTTAACTGCCTGCTGTCCTGCGTTTCATTCAACTGCTGGCACCCGTGTGCACCTGTCACAGTGTTGACATGGTAAACAGCACACGCAGTTTCATGCTGCACAGTTGGATGCAGAAGTGCACGTCTCCACAGACTGCACACATCATACAGCGACGACGGTGCATCGTTTCTATCCAATCCGTCTTTATCCACAACAAGCTTCCTCGACACCGCAGCAGCCGACCCTGCTGCATTTCCTCTACACAGCCCATCACCATCACCTTGCTCCCACACACACCTGAAAGCCACGTTAGTTTATATCTGCTCTGACGACACCCAAAATCATGAGTCACTGCAGGCCCGCAGACAGCACATCATCATACTTACTGCGAAGACATCTACCTCATTGGCCGCCATCGTCAGAAGTGGCTGTGTGCCGTAATTATCTGTCTTCAGCCAGACCTGCTCCCCACATGAAGCACGGACAGACTCACACTGCTTTCAATATGGCCACTTGGAGGCAACACCCCCTCGGTGCTGGAGGGCGACATTACAACAGCTCCACACAGCCTACCTTATTTAGTGCAAGCTCTTTTCTTTTTTAGTTTGTTTTTTTGGCTCAGTAATTTTTCAGATCACTGATTAGACTAGCTAAAGCCACTGCCACTTCAAACAACCAGCTAAAACAGGAATAGCAGCAATACTCTGTCACAGCTAACCTCCATTTTCAGCTCAGATTTTCTCCTCTTTCATCAACTTTGAAACAGCATGTAGAGCCACTGTCAGTGTCCCAGGGGTTTCATACAATATACAAATATTAAGAAAAAAAAAAAAAGCCATTTCCCATTTTAAGTGGGTCCAAGTTCATTCAACAGTCACACACTTGGAGACCAGCTGTCTCCTAGCAACGCAGTCCCGATGACACAGGAACTCAGCTGCACAGTGTCGCTGTGCATAAAGTGGGATAGACATTGTTGGCTACTTTATAATATTACTCACATCAAATTGTACTTTATTGATTTTCTCCAATACATTTAAGAGAAATATGTGCTTCTTACCCAACTGCATGACCTGACAATTAATTTTGAAGATCAAGATTTTGCATGCAAAATTTGTAATTAACATGTATAATGTACAGCTATCCACTATTGTGTAGAGCTTCTAAAATTATCTTCAACATCTAAACTGTAATGCATGAGTAATAAGGGACTGTTCATTATTTATGATGGGGAGGGATGGTGCAAAAAGGAGCACTAGGGTGAGACTTAGGAGAGGGGCATACAAACTTGAATGGTTGCATTTTGTTTTTATTTTAGTGCCAATTTTTTAAATTTTAAAATAAAAATTGCCAAAATTACACCATTTATCATGGCCAGAAACTGTAAAAAACAGAAATTATCATTGGATTTTATATCCCACAAAAGCTTCTGTCAGAAAAAGAAAAAAAACCATAACTATAAATCTGAGCTTTAAATAGTGACATTTCATTAAAATCACTTTATTCTACATTTCATTTGAAATTTGGCTAAAAATAAATGGTTTGCATGAACTAACCAGTATGCACGACAAGAGTGAAAGATCAAGGCTTTTTCAACTCCAGGATTTTGTCTTCGATTTTTAACTTTTAAATATCAAAGTGTAGTTTTAAAAATGTAATAGCTAATTTATGGCGGAGAGAGGTATAAGAATTTTCTGCCAGTCACTCAGGGAGGCTCAAGGAAAAAATATCTGTAGCTTATATATATATACATATATAAAGAAGTTACACCCCAGCAACCTCCCTCCTCCAACAAGTAAAGAACAGTCCCTAAAATTTAATAATATAACAGAACCCTCTGCCGTGGGGCAATCTGCTGCCTGAGTATACTACTTTAGGTACTATACTTTAGGTATGTTTTTTTGTGCTTACTTGTGCTTCTACAAATAGATTATGAATCTAGGACTGATGGTGTAACATATAAGTTTTACTTTTACCTATTTCTGCACCACTGCAGTATGGACAGACTACAAAAAGCGTAGCCTAAGTATTAAATACACTGAATTACATGGTTTTAACACTATTGTCAAGATGTTGTCAGGATACATTATATATCATTCATATGAAGGTATCATTACTGTGTTGTTATGTTTTAATAATAATCATCATTTGAATGAATTAATCCATCAATTCTCATAGATTTTTTTATCCATTCATTCATATTTATCATTATTTGGTCAAAAGTTTTTTCTAAGTCTTGGGAAAGTGCTTCATAGGTCACAAGGGAGTCAACATTTAGGCTTACTGTTGTACGGTAGAAGAATATGCATTTTTAATGTGACATACTATTGATTAAACAAAATATATTACATATAGAAATAGCCAAGTGCTTGTAGAAAATCACAGAAAATTTAGTTGCTGTATTAAACAAAACTGGAGACACAATGAACATACAAAAAAGTTGTCCTAAATATATTTAATAACATCTGACTCATATGTCTCTCCATGCAAATACCAAAAAAAATAAATGTAGAGTTTGTCTTTAGTTGTTTTAACAGCCTTGATATAGATACAGTAATTACAACCTTTGTTTTATTACTACTTTTTAAAGCATTTTACCGGGGCCTTTAACGGGGAGAGCCATGACTAATAAACGGGTGGATTTATTGGCGAGGCGCCGGAAGCTGCAGGTTGGTGGAGGACAACAGAGAGGGGAGCACGGACAGCAAGGAGATTATCCCTCGGGCTATTATCCAAGCGATCGCTTCCATCTTTTCACATTTTTACCCCTGTGGGACAAAATGGCTTTGACCCAGGAATGCATTTTGTCTTTTCTACTGGAGCACGGAGGCAAAGTGAAGAACTCGGAGCTGCTGAACAACTTCAGGAGCCAGATCAGCTGCAGTGATCCCGCGGAAAAGCAGCACAATAGGGACCTTTTCAAAAAGTTGGTCAACAGCGTCGCTGTGGTGAAGCAGATCGACGAGGTAAAGTTCGTGGTTGTGAAGAAGAGGTACCAGGACTTTGTCAATAAAGAGGTGGCGCATGATGCCTCGCAGAAAACACAGATGGATGACAGTGTCTCGAGCCAAAACACGAGCTTTTCGTACACATCTCCTCCCCGAGCCGAGCCAGCCAGCGTGATTTATTCTGACATCGAGAACAATAATGTGTGCGGCCCCACGAACATAAATGGGAATTATTATAGTGATGTTAAACGTGCGCCTGCGAGGAGCACGCAGGAAAGGAGACCGTTATCGAGAAGCATTAGTAGTGCGGATGCAACTACTGTTAAAGTCCTGAATATCTCGGGAGATCAAGCGAGCAGAGCAAGGAAATCTGGTGCTGTGTTTGCTGTCATAGCAGTCAAATCCCCTCAGAGAGACTCTGCACCAGCAGCACAGCATGGGTCACATTCCCAACTACACCCGCATACAACTTCAGACAAACCAGTTAGGTTGATAACTAAAGTTTCCGCACCATCAGTGCCAACTCTGGATCATACAGCTTGCAAGTTGGGTGCACCAAGTGACTCCCAGTGTAAAAACAGACAGACTGAGGACATGCAACCCCCAGGCTTCCCCCTGGTGAGGCCCCAGAACAAGAGAGATGATGCAAAGTATTCAGAGTCTGTGCCTTTGGAGCCACTAGCTCATGAGTGGTTGGTGAAGTGTGCAGCCGGACTGTGGGGACAGATCTATGGTTTGCTGCTGCAGGACACACGGTTGGCGCAGAAGAAGGACTTCATGTCAGGTTTCACAGCTCTGCACTGGGCTGCCAAGGACGGCAACAGTGAGATGATACACAAGCTTGTGGATATCTCAAGAAAAACAGGCACTCATGTGAACATCAACAGCAAAGCGCATGGAGGATACACACCCTTACACATCGCAGCCATGCACGGCCACACTGAAGTCATGGTTTTGCTTGTGCAAAGCTACGGAGCCAGTATAAATGAGAGAGATAATGACGGCAAGAAGGCCTTTCACTACCTCGGCAAAGGTGTGTCAGCTGAGGTCAGAGCACTTATGGGAGGACTGCAGCAGAGCAAGTGCAGGGAGAAGGCAGAGGATGGAGAAGACAGAGAGCACCAGAAGGGCTTCAACACAATTAGTAAACTGTTCCAGCCTCACATAGGGAAGAAACAAAAAACTAAGCTGGCTCATGACTGGTGACAACAACGTGGATCACAGGAGAAGCTGTGAGATGGACAATATTTAACAGATCTTAGTTTGTATATTATGTTAATATAAAACAGCGTAAACCATTGTCTATCCTTTAGTGTGTACTTGCATTGAATGTGTAGCCTCTCTTGTACAGTGTATCACTGTTAGATGTGCTATTTAAATATGGTATTGATAATTTAATCATCTTTTTTTCCATAGTTTAATCACATGTATGAACAATGAGTATGCTATTTTGAACCCATATAATTTATATTTCTTACTGATAACACAATCAGTGATATCCAAACATTTTTTTATTACCTAATATGTAATAAATCTGTAGACACTACCTCTTGATTCATGTCTTTTAAGTATGTGGAAATGTAAAAACAGACCACACCTGGGAAACAGTTGCTATCAACACTGGTGTGAAACGTCATTTGGTTGTTGGTGCAAAAGCTTGTTATTTTTGTGCTTGGCAGATCATGTTTTTATCAAAATTAAGTTCTTCAAAGTGCAGAGGAAACACTAAATATTGTTGCAGGTTTTGATCATTTTGAAAAAGCTGCCTCTCTCAGCTTCAGTATATGCAAACGGGACCTTTGTGGGGCCAGTTATGCAAAGCAGGCAACCAGACTGGCTGGTGGAATGTCTCCTTTACCATCTCTTTGTGAACTTTAGCCGTAATGGATGAGAAAGGCCTCCTTTTGTGGGACAACATGGGCGTCACTCTGTGGACTGCTGTGGCAAAAAAGACACAATTAGGACATATTAAGGCCATGCCCCTAATACCACACAGTAATCTGTTATTTCAGTATTGATTAGAAGGCAATCAGCAAAATACAAGTTTGACATGATTTCTCTTAACTGCATAAAAAGAAGCCAAATATTAAATTGTAGGGTGAGGTGTAATTCAAATGATAAAGAAATCATTTTAATGGTCAGGTTGGCATTAATGAATGAATTGCCTTGTTTTCTCAGATCAGACATGCTGCTTTTTACTGTGCAGTGCATAACACTGTTTTCTATCCTTAACTGACCCGGAGAAAAACAATCCCTGATGACATGAAAAGAGTCGGAGCTTAGACAATGAAGCCATAAGCAAAACAGTGCCAGAACAATGTCCTTTGTCTTGTTATCTGGAAAAGAAGCTGCTTGCATAATGATCCTGAACAAGGACAGCTATACTCGCAGCAACTGCTCGACACACAGCAGTTGACTGCTTTATGTTTTAAATCCCACCCCATAACTTTCCTTTGCACGGCAGCTGAACGATCACAAAAAGGAAATCTGCCACAGAAAGGCTTCCTTTGTCTCTTATTTAATGGTTCAGGCAAAATTTTGCAAACATCAAAGACTGTCCAACAATACTATGATGTGGTCCAGGTATTATATAATTTCCTGTAAGTGCAACATTAAAAAGTACTTAATTTTTCCTTATACCCTTCATAACATGGAAGTGCTGGGTGGCAAAACAACATCCTTTTTCTTTTTTTAGAACCTTGCAGGCAGTGAGGAAAAAAAATGTACAAGTGTCCTTTGGATGGTACAACAGGAAAACCATACCATCAACAAAATGGTCCATCCCCTCAAATCAATGTGCATTAAATCAACAGTTATGCTATCAAACGCTATCCTGACACCCACTGTACAAGGAGCTGTTTGCTGATAGCATGATAGTGGAACTTTGGTGTGGTGTTTTAAAACAAGGGCAGCAAACTAAGTACATTAAACACAAAAACTCCATCTGTGTCGAGTCAACAACATGAAGGCCATTAACAAGTACTGTATATCCACCACACAACATGAGCATAGCTTTAGCTGACGAGATTTAATTGTACTATCTTTTTTGACTTGTGCTGAAAGGACCAACTCTCTTTGGTACTTCATTTTTAGTCACTACATCTACATTACAATATGTTTTTAGTTTGTTTTAGATTATTTTAACAGAGGTTGGTTGGACAATGTTTTGTCCCTTTACTTGCTCTTCCTATTTCAAGCCAGTAGAGGGCAGGAAATGCTAATATTGTCAGTTATATTGGTCAGTGAAGTAGTCGTGCAAAGAGGTTTCTTTTAAGTTTTTTATATGATCAGTGCTCCTTTTTCATTTAGTGAGAAGACATATGATGGGAATACTAACTGGTTTAAACTGATATGTGTTAAAAGACTGCAGTTCAAATATGATAATGTATATACATGTATGTGCAGAAAACTCACATCAACAACAACCCACTAAAACTGTCTGATATCAGTGTCATGATGATATGAGAAATAATATTTTTCCAACATATAAAGTTGAATGAATGTACATAAAATCACATTAATCGAACTGACGTTCACTGCAACAAACACTCTGCATTAACATTTATACCTCTTAAATAAAATGTTAAATTTTGGGTTTTATTTTAAGCATAATTTTCCAAAATCATTTATTTAGGCTTCAAAATTGTGTAAAATTATTTCATCCTTTGGATAAGATCATGTCTCCTCCACGACATTCGCAATATTGATTCGCTTTTTCACTTTCAAATCCCGTCTGACAACACACTTTTTCAAGCTGGCATATTTGGTTCAATTGAATGGAGCCACACATACGGTGACCTGCACTGATGATGACTTTATGATGATGATTTAATACCTAATATTCATAATTACAATTGTTGTTGAGTCATTTGATTAACTTTTATTGTATATTACAGAATTGTTTGATTTGTTCTATCTGTTCTTATCAGTGTAATATCTGATATGTCCTCTATACGTGGACAACATATTAAATGGATTTCTAGCATTGGGTGCTCTAAAAGGGGCTTGCTCCAATCACTACACACATTGACCAGGTATTGCAGCACCACTTTTGGTTGGTGGCAGGAGGTCAGTCCATTGGGACTTGGCTGGATAGGTGCCAGCTCGCCTCCTAGGCATCGCCAAGATGCAAGAGAGCTCGGCACCGAATCCCCAGCTGCTAGGGGTGCCTGTCACTCTGACATCTCTCCATTTAATGCCTGTGTAGGTTCTGTTTGTGCGTGTATGTGTGTTTCAGGCCTGTGTGTATATGACAACAAAGTGAAAAATTGAATTTCACCTTGGGATTTAATAAAGTACATCTTATCACAAAAAGATTACACTGGAAGTTGACCAACTATGTAAATGAGTTGTTACTGTGCCCTACTGCCAGCCAAGTTGAAAACTGCAACAGTGTGTGCTTTTTCCACACAGCTCAGTAATCGGTACGTACTGTGCAAACTGCCAAAGATAAGCAAACCCTCCAGTGTACAATAAGACTTAATCAAGCTAAAGAAGTTTATTTGTAACTTCCAGTACATTTGGCAATACAATTAGTTCTACAAACTGCTGCCTGGCAGAGTATTGGAAACTTGAACAGTACTCATAAAACCACAACGATGAGGACATGGTTATAGAAATATAATGAAAGCAAACTGTAATTTGCAGTCATTTTTATCTGTTGCCTATGAATATTGTCAAGCTAACAACACTCTGTTAGTGTTTAACATTTTACAGTATTACTGCCATGTAAGTGGAGCTTGAGCTTTTGGCTAAGTACCTGTGTACAACTGTAAAGTAATAATATAGTAGTGACCTGTACATCAGTAAATTTAGGTATTCTTGCCAAGCCAAAACAACAAGATGGCAGATAACAGCTGAGTTCCAAACATTAGCTATAAACTGTATTTGACATTTAAGTCTCCAAACATTGACACTTTGGGTGGATATTTTATGCGCTCTGCAAATTTTTAACTTCTCCTCCAGAGGCTCAGTTTTTCTGTTTCACTTTGAATGTAGATGTGAGTATTAGCAGGGGAGGGAGCACCGCTGGACTAACTAAGTGGTAACTTCATCATCTGTCCCTTTTATATACTCCATGCAATACTCCACATCGCTTGTGTAATACTTACTTTCAGTTCACAATATCACAATCTAACTGTGTGCATCCACTGCAGAAAATATAAAAGTATGACTGATAAGGGATTTAATCCATGATACTTTGTGCCTGTTACAAGGCATATTTATGATGCAATAGTATATCAAAACTCTGTTGTGCAGTTTATTTGTTTTAAGTCTAATTTCTGCCCTCTAGTGGTCAGCAGGTTTAAAGTAGCTACACTTTATTTCAGTGTTTTTCTGGAGCAAACATGACACATTCATGCAACTACTGATTTATATCACCAACTTCATATTTTGCCATTATTTAGTATAGTATAGTATCGTATTTATTATAAGTTTTTCAATAGCAATGGATGTGCTTGCAGTTGTTGTTCACTTGACAAATGTTGAGTCACAAAAATTAAGACTTAAAATGATAGCTACCTGCTTTTGAGCCAATCTTGCACATCCGGTGGAAGATCATTACCCTAGAACAGGGGTGTCCAAAAAATATCTGGGGGCCAGCTGCTTCTCACATCATATGAGTTATTAAAAATAAATTACCTACAAATGAGACAAATACAACTGTGTCATCTTTCAGTGCAAAAGGATTCAACATTCCAGCGCTCCTGAAAGTGGTGGCCCTCAATGTTGACTCTCTGCTTTTTTGCTGTGGCCATGTCTGTTTATGAAATCGCATTAGTTTCGCCTTTATATTTCCAATGTGCATGTCTACAAACAGTGTGATAGTCCTATCATTGTGAGGTGAATGGAAAATATGCAAAATTATCTTGCTTTATTAACCAGCCGAGCCACATGTAGTATACTTTAAAGACAAGCAGTGGGCCATTTAAAATTGGTCCACTGGCCACAATTGGTCCCCGGGCCAGACTTTGGACATGTCTGCCCCAGAACAAATAATAGCCCATTAGAAATGCATATGTCTTTTCTCCCCCACAACTGTATGTTAATACTGTAAATTAATTGGAAAATTATATATTAAAGTTACACGTGGCTACATTAGTTAGCACATTTGGCTAGGGCTAGCTAGCCAGACTATGGATTATACGTGAGTAACTGTAGCAGTTAGAAGTTTCACATTTTAAATTAGCTAGTTGACATTAACATATCTAGCTTCTGAGGACTCAATAACTCAAAAATATATCAAAATATATAATATATTTAATATATAGGGAAATGACAATAAAGTTTTCTATTCTATTCTAAAAGAAGCCCAATAATTTAGCTACACTAGTCATACAATGTCAGTAACATTAACTTACAGTTCATAATACAGCGTTAGCATTCTTAGCATTAGCTTACTTTGTTAGCTAGCTAGTTAGCCACGCCCAACAACAAGTAATTCATCAATGTTAGTTTTTTTACAGCTTCAAAATGTGAATTAATATTTCTTAACGTTTTCTCCAAAATAACTAAGAATATTTCTTTCATACAAACGAACCTGGTTATATTTTTGTAGATATTACCTCCTCTAGTTGTTGTAAAGTAACGTTGCTCTAAAAAAGCGGACATCTGACGTCTTCAAAATAAAAGCCCCAAATAAATCGCCATGACGGTCCTTATTTTTGCTAGCCATAGCCTTTACAGTTTATGGCCATAACAAAGTCTTGTAACAATCTAAGCTAGGGGAAAACGTGTTTTAACCTGACTTCCCTTTTTTTATGGGACTCTACTTTTTAAATCTTATTTTCTATCTTATTGTGAATATAACCGGAAATGACTACTTTATTTACTACTTTTATTACAGAATTAATTCAAGTTTTACATTAAAAATATTGTCCACGACCTAACAATGCTATCATTTAAAACTAGTCTCTTGTGGTTTTTTTTAAATTAAATAATTTATTAATTGACTGTGTTACGATGACTGAACAAGTCCTAAGTTCTCTGGTCTTTTTCCTGATGAAGTAATATGAGTGAGTTGATTGCCCACACCTGCGTGTGTTGATCAGCGGCAGCACGTGCGTGGTCCTGTTTACCTCGAGCTCTCAACGGAGAGTCTCTCTAAGTTTTGTCTTGTTTCGTTGTTTATAATAGAAAAACAAATGCTGATGTCAGCCGTCCTTCGTTATTTCCGCACGGTTTTCCTGCTGCTGCTGGTCACCTGCAGCTGCCCGCTTTTCAGATCCTCCCTGGCTGCCTCCAATGCGCTGCACAACCTGGGCGACTTCACCTACCCTTACAGCAGCATCTTCTCCCCGCTGCTCAAAGCCCTGTCAGAGCACGGAGGGTCGAGGTGGAGCCCAGGACTAAGGAAAAAGATGAAACCTGAGCACAAGTACATGAAATATCTGACGGAGGTGTATAAGAAGTCCTCCAGAGTGCAGAGGAGTGTGGACGGGAATAAAGTCTACAACACAGTCCGACTGATCAAGCCCCAGGATGAATGCCTTGCACTAAGTAATAAAGGTGAGCAAGTAAAACAGCGCATCTGACTGTGCATTGCCTCACACACAATGCAACACATAAAGCCTTCACAGTGCTGAGGCTAGATGGTAAATTAAATGATTAAAACTGGAATTCCTCTTCAAATATACCATAATATGACACCCACTACATTTTATTAAAAAATGAAGATAAAGGGTAACTAGGTCACTTTTTTAAAGCTGTAGTGGGATAAAACTGTATTACAAACTGCTTTGGTGTCATAGACCTCCAAATTCATTGTGCTTTGATTTGTCATATAACTAACTGTTTATTTGTTTGGTGAATTGCATTTAAAATCAATTTTCTATCACCTTGACTTGCACAGAAAACCTGAGACTGGCTGTGATTATTCTAGTGTAGGTGTTCATGAGGGGCATACAATGAAGTTGCAATGTGTAGTCTGCTATTTTGTCTGTAGGACAGTTTACCTCAAAATCATACATCATACTTATTTTGTGGCTGACCTTACATGCTATTTGTTAATGTAGATTGTTTTGGTGTGAGTTGTTGGAGATATCAGCCGTAGAGATGTTTGCCTTCTCTCAGATATAATGGATCTAGCTGGCACTCAGCTTGTGGTGCTCAAGGCGTCAAAAAATACATTTGAAACACTCAACAGCAATGTCTCTTTACAGAAATCATGACCTGGTTACTCAGGATAATCCACAGACCTTGTTGTGAGCAGTTTCATGTCGGAACTATTTTCTTTCTACTGACCTACACCCACCAATGGTATCACAGCACAGAGGGAAGCGTGCATCTACTCGTGGACAAGAGGCTCCTGCTCATGACAGTGTGAGATGTAAACATATATGGCGTCCTCCTCGGCTGAGCTGTAACATTAGCTAACTCAGTGGTGCTAGGTGAGCTAGCAGTAGATGCACACTTCCTTCTGTGGTCTGATGCAGTTGGTGGGAGTGGTAAGGTAGAAAATACTTCTTACATGAAACTGCTCACAACAAGGTCTGTGGATTATCTTGAGTAACTGGATCATGATTTCTGTAAAGAGACATTGCTGTTGAGGTTTTTTTTAAATGTATTTTTTGTCACCTGAGCACCACAAGCTGAGTGCCATCTAGTTCCATTATATTAAAGCAAAGGCAGATATCTCTACCGTCTATTTCCAACACTCACACCAAAACAATCTGAAAACAGAGGGCAGTGTTTTGCCTCATTTTCCAGGTTGAATGACATTTTTCTTTAAAACTGTGTGAAGAGGTGCGTTTGTCCACATTTAGGAGGTGTGTCAGTGATGTGTATGTAAATTGAATTCTGGTAGAACTTCACTTATTGTATAATTTCTGCTTTAAATTTTACAATTGCATTGGCAATCTAAACATATGATACAATAAAGTCCCTTTTAGCTGAAGTGAGTTAGGTTAAACCCAGCAGTATTAAAAGGCATTGTGACTGTATAAATCAACAGGGTGTTCAATGCACCACTGTTTTTGTTCAAACAAACATTTTTCTATGTTTTGTCATGGCTGAATGCAGCCAAGTTTTAATCGCAACATTAGTGGGGTCATGATGACACTGGTGTGTCAGATATTGGTGAGGTGTTAGACTGAAATGTGTGTGTGTGGTGTGGTGTGTGTATGTAGGACATTACAGCACTCAAATAAAAAGCTGCTTGTCTTTTGGTCCTTTTAACAGATTTGACTAATTCTCAGACAAACACATTAAAGTTGGTTTAAAAGGATGTTATTTTCAGCCCTGTGATGTCACTTTAAATATTTTATTAAAACTGCAAAAGATATTTTAAAAATTTTAGTGATGAAGAAACGCTATGTAAATTTAGTTGCAATGTGGGTACATTTGGTACTAAATTATCTGTTCTACACTGCTCAAAAAAGAAAATGAAGGGAACGCTTAATCGTCACCGTCACAGTGTAACACCAAGCCAGTTAAACTTCAGGCATATCAATCTGTCCATTTAGGAAGCACAAGTGATTGTGAATCAGTTTCAGCTGCTTTTGTGCAAATGAAAGTGACAACAGGTGCAACTGAGAGGACAAAGCAAGACAATCCCTAAAAAGGGAATGGTTTCACATGTGGTGGCCACAGACAGTTGCTCTCCCCTTCTCCCTCCTGACTGATTCTTCTTTAGTTTTGTGTTCTGCTAGTGTCCTTGTCACTACTGGTAGCATGAGGCGGTACCTGCAGCCCAGTCAGGTTGCACAGGTAGTCCAGCTCCTCCAGGATGGCACATCCATACGTGCGGTCGCAAGAAGGTTTGCTGTGTCTCCCAGCACAGTGTCAAGAGCATGGAGGAGACACCAGGAGACCAGCCGTTACACCGAGAGAGCTGGACAGGGCTGTAGAAGGGCATCAACCCAGCAGGGTGGCGTGAGGGCCTGACGTCCTCTAGTGGGACCTGTGTTCACATCCCAGCACCGTGCAGCCCGACACGCATTCGCCAGAGAAAACCAGAATTGGCAGGTCCGCCATTGGCGCCCTGTTCTCTTCACAGATGAGAGCAGGTTCACACTTTATGCTGCCTGTAACATCATCCAACATGACCAGTTTGGCTGCGGGTCAGTGGTGGCCTAGCGAGGCATATATCCTTGGAGGGTCACACAGACCTCCATGTCATAGCCAACAGTACCCTGACTGCTGTTTGGTACCGGGATGAAATCCTCAGAGCGATTGTCAGACCTTACGTTGGTGCAGTGGGCCCTGGGTTCCTCCTGGTGCAGGACAAAGCCTGGCCCTTCATTTTTTTTGAGCAGTGTATTTTTGAATCTTGCTTTTGTACAACGTTTGAAATAAAAGGAGAGAAACAGGATATCTCACAACGGACCGGTTCGATCAAAACTGGCATTTTGACCTGTGGTGTCTGGATACTTCACCCCATGACCATTTGTGTAGTAATTATTCACCCTGTGTTGTGCTGAATTCGTGAAGAAAACTTTGTTTTTCTCACATGCCTCCACAGTGATCCAAAAATAGAGATAATTCTTGATGAATTGGAAGTCATGGGTGACTGCTTTTAACAACAGCGCTGTACTGAAACATTAATTTACAAACTCTCAATTTGTGCAGTTTAATCCAAGTCTCATTTATCCAGTTGGATGCTCAGTACTTCCAAAACATACAGCCCTTTCTGATGATGGGGAACTGAACCGAAAGTGAAACTTATCTATGCTCTCTTCAAAGCCAGACTCCTTTGACCAAAACAGTAATTATAGTTTTAAGTATTCTTCACGAATTCATCACAGCATGGGGTGAGTAATCGATACACAAATGATAATTTGGGGGTGAAGTATTCCTTTAAAATTCATGTGTTGTAAAGGCATCAGTGACATTATGCTCTTATGTGTACAAGACGGACATATTTGTTCTGGTTAATTAGAAGTAATTGTACTCATGAATATGTGGACATTTGTGAGGCTGACATGTAATGTTGACACTTTTTTCTCATATTATCTTTCAGAGAGTTTTATGCAGGATCTCTCCTACAGCCTTGATCAAGTCAGAAGAAAAGAACAGCTCCTGAAGTCGGCCCTCTTGTACAGTTTTGACCACGACCATGTATCACCTGTTAACTCCGTGTGCTACCTCAGCCTCAAAGAGCAGGAGCACTCAAACCAGTGTCGGCTGTGTCCTGGTGTCCACCACACTGTGAACTTCACAGTCAATGCAGAAAGGCGGAGCAGGAGGGACTGGCTGGAGGTTGACGTCACCACGTTTCTCCGGCCTCTCTTAAAGTTTCAAAAGAAGAACATACACCTGTTCATCAACGTCACCTGCCCAGATGGTGATGGACACAAAGGCCCGCTGAAGTTCACCCTGAGGTCTCCTCCTCTGCTTCTTTATCTCAATGACACCAGCAAAGTTGCCCACCAGAGGTTTCTGGTCAGTGCCAAAGCAGGTCAAAGGCCAGCCACTGCGGCGAACACATTTCACAAGCAGATGGTTTTCAAACCAGAGCAGAGGGCTGGGCGAAAGAGGAGATGGAAGAGGGAATCTTCAAAGATTAAACGAGGCGATAAAAGTCTGGATATCCACCTGCCTGAGCTTCTTCCAAGCTCTGAGTTCCCGACAAGCGACTGTGCCTTGTATGATTTCAGGGTGCGATTCAGCCAGCTCAAACTGGACCACTGGATTGTTTTTCCACCAAAGTACAACCCCAGGTACTGCAGAGGCATCTGCCCCAGGACCATGGGCTTCATCTACGGCTCACCTGTCCACACCATGGTGCAGAACATCATCTATGAGAAGCTCGACTCCTCTGTGCCCAGGCCCTCATGCATCCCCTCCCATTACAGCCCTCTGAGTGTCATGATCTTTGAAGAGGACGGCTCCTATGTCTACAAGGAGTTTGAAGACATGGTTGCCACCAGGTGCACATGTCGCTAAGCCAGCCACCAACATGTCTGTTCTGTTTTCCTCCTTTTTTACAGGCTGAACAGAACATCACCACAACCCTCGTCAACAGTCATCACAGGTGGACTCTATCCAAGTGTTGGATATTCTGACCAGGTTCAGTGATTTCATACATCTATAAAATCGTTGTGCATGAAGTTTGATCTGGAGCAGGTGTGTTTACTTAATCAAGTGTGTTTACTTAAACAAAAAGTATTTTATCCTTGTGAAAAATATGGGAACGTGACATTTATTTCCTTTTTGTTATGGCATGATGAGAGAGGACACCAGTGCATCCTTTTCTTCAGCTTTACTGTTAGCGGCATAGTATTGAATCGAACACACTTGTAGAAGGAAAATTAGTGTTGTATGATTTTGCATATTTTTTTAAGTTAGTTTTCTGTTAACTTATTTTGGGTGCGTTGTCTGTCATTATCCTTTGATTTAACACAATGGCCAAGTTTTAAGTAGCCCTGTTCTGGACAAAAGATGGAAAAAGCAGTCACAAACTCTTAACAAACCTTTTACATATCGTTTTATTCCTGGGGATTACAAACAGCTGTCTGAGAGGCAGCTGTCTTCATAATGTCCAGAATGAAAGTTGTCAAGGTTTCAGTGTGTATTTATTACCTCTGGTCACCGCGTGACTGCATAGGTATGAACTGAGGTCATACTTATGAAATTGTACTGGTTAATTGTGACGAAATGCATGTCATGTCTATTTATGCAAATTGAATGAATTCACTGTGTGTCTGTGATCAGCTTAGCGATATTCCAAAGAGTGAAAATATGTAGACGGAAAAGTTGGAAAATAAAAATAACATGCATAAATGTTGTTTGATTTAGTTTTGGCAGTAGATCCGCTTGGTTGTACCTGCTGCCCCCCTCACAGTTCCTTCTGTGATACATGTCAAACAGAAAACTTGAGTTGAATAGTAGCTTACGATGCTAATAGAAAGGCCTCTAATGTCAACCTCTGATTATGGTTCTTGATGACCTCTGAATAGTCTTGGCATACTGTAGTCTAATAAGTAAAGTAAGTAAGTCTAAAAAGTATCATTAAGTAAATTAAATGAATAAATAAATACAGGAATAAATAAATACTCTATTTATGCATTTATTTATTTCCATATTTATTTAACATATATTTAATCATTTATTCTTTTTTTGACTTAATACATGTACGTATGCATATTTCAGCATTATTTATTCCTGTATTTTTTCATGTATTTATTTCAGTAAGATTCCTGTATTTCTGAAAATCTTTTTATTTATTTATGGATTGATACTTAAGCCATTTTTTGTCCCCCATAATCTATCCAATAACCTATAATTAACAACATCTCCAATTGTTCCCTTTCTTTAAGTGTGAAGAAGTAGATTTCTGAAGTAAAACCATCATGTTTTCAGGCTACCATGCTGCTTTAAAATCATAACTTATGCTTTTGTGTGCCACCCTGTCATATTATCTTTGGACCCGAAATTTAGTTTGGTATGCGTTTTCAATTTCTCCTAGCTACATAGGATCAGTAGGGACTGATAAGTATTAAAAGAACTAAACATTGTCAACAATGATAAAGTCCCAGTGTCCTCAAAGGAGTACTTTGTAATTAACAGCATCTTATCTTGTTACTGGTGCTAAAAGTGGTCACATTTGTTGCCATATCAAACTACAAACATTATTCATTACCTTCCTTTACTACAATGTAAATTACAGAATCTGTCTTGAGAGATGAAGTGTATTGTGCTCTTACTACCACTAGATAGCACAAAAAAAGTGTCCATGAACGAGGACAGCAGGTCTAAGTTAAGTAGAATGATGTATAAGGTGCAGTAAACTCAAAATGTGATGTCCTCATATGTGGGCACTGGGTCTCATGATGATAAAACACTTTTAGTCTTTTTGACACTTAAAAAATATTTAAATGTTGCACTGAGTCCATGACAGCCACAATAGCCATAATAGGTTACATTATTTCATGAATTTATGACTGAATTACTTTTAAAAAGCTTTATTTGTATTTACACGTATGGTCTATAGAACATAGATGGTCATGAGACATGAGATCAAGCATGCGTTTATCTGATATGGGTCATATTTGATATTATCTGCAGTGTGACGTAACTCCAGTCCACCAGGTGGCGGTAACGCCCTCAGTGTTAGCAGCCAACCGCCGCGTGAATAAAAAGGAAGGACGCCGGAACTTCAGCAGGGAACACTGTCGAGAAGCAGCACGGTAAGCTTCAATGTCACGGTTTTAACGGCGCGGTTTTGCTTCCTTTAGCTTTTATCACCAAATTATTTGCGATATATCTACTTTATAGTAGTAAGTGTGACACAGTTTAGCCCTTTATCGTTTAAACGACCGCGTTATCGTGCCGGTTAAGGAAGACGTTCAAGGACCTTAGCAGCATTTAGCTAACACGGCTAACCGACCTGTGCTCCATAAATGTAGCTTAGGGTTGTTGTGTGGTTTCGCAATCATGTATCTAAAGTTAGATAATCTGGCACCTGAATCGGGTTTTTTTGCGTGACAGTTAATGCATGGAAGCAGGATTAAACAACGTTATTACGCTTTTAGTAACGTTACACACGGAGTCTTATGTCACTGCAACATCTGTAATGACTGAGGGGGGTTGTTGATATTAACTGTTAACTGCCATTAACTACGTCTGTAAAACAAGACATCGAGTAATACTACAATGTCGATATTTTGGTGTTATTGTAAGGTTTACTATTGATGCTTTTACAAAGTAATTAGGCTAGTAGGACACATACTCTTATGAAAACATAATATCCAGCAAGCCATGCACAGAGACGCACAACCTACCTTTTTAGATCATAGTTAAAAATTAATGTAAAAAAAAAAAAATAACACTAGTGCCCATGGTAGATTTATTTTCTCATGCTTTTATTGCTAGATTGTGACCATAGAAATACAAACCGATGATTATGACAGATGCTTGTCAGTTCTGTGCATAAACAGACAGCCCAAACAGTAAACATTTTTTGTTTACTTGCCCTAATAGGTCAGCTGGGGAAAAAAGGGGGTTGTATTACATAGTCACACTAAAATTACAGTATGGATGTATTTCTTTTTACTAGATACATTAAAAAGAGTGTTGCCCTGAGCTGTATGAGTGTCACAATAAATGCTTCAACTATTTGGACTATTTGCATATTGTGCAACTCATGAAAACATATTTTCTGCTAGAGGCTGCCTGTTAATTTACCATATGTAAATGGCTTGTTGTTGTTGTTTCAGATCAAACATGGGCCACCGCTTCGGAGACTTGGCCAAGGTCAGGCATATAATCACATACAGCCTGTCCCCCTTTGAGCAGAGGGCTTTCCCCAACTACTTCTCCAAGGGAATCCCCAATGTGTGGAGACGGTTCACAGCCTCTTTCTTCAAAGTTGCCCCCCGTAAGTTTTTAAATTTCTATTCTGTATATCAGTATTACACATTCAGAGCTAGTACCAATAATATCCTTGCATTATATGTTTATTATCATTTACACTGCCTTATGATGTTACAAGAAATAAACTGAGAGAAACTAAATGTTATTATAAAAATTGTAATAGAATAACGACATAGAAAGTAAAAATATAGAATGAGAAATATAGGTTCAAATAATTGGCAAGAGCTTTGCACAACATTTTGTCAGCCTGTATGAAAACCTTTAATTTTTGATTGAGCTGGTTCACAATGCTACAATTATTTTAACTTGATGTATTTTATCAGAAGTTACAATTTTATCTCTGTTCAAATGTTTTACAGCTAAAGTAGGAGTGGATGATGTGGACAACACCCTGTATCACTTAATATTAAATTGTACTTTGTGATAATGACACATCAATATTATATATTAATCACATTTATACAGAAATCATATAACGTCTAGGTTCATCATTAGAAGTGCCTGGGTGTTGAGTTGGGCTGGTGCTGGGCTGATGATACTCCTATTACCTACTTTGACCCCAGCTTCTGTTGTAGTCTCAAGGATAAGTCATAGTGATCAGCAAAAAGAGCTGACAGATTTTTGACACAGCAATGCTTAAAGCACCAAATGACAAGTGCATACCCCAAGGTGCTGGCAGCACATGTCTTTCCTGTACCTTTTGTTAACATACTTTTTCAGTTATGTTCAAATCAAGATTTTTAATAATTCAGTAATATTGTACTTAATAACATAAAATTATTTTTTGTTTTTTGCCTCTGTGCCAGCAACAGCTGTGGCCAGAGGCAGCAAGGGCCCCATGAAATCCATTTTTTCCAGAAGCCATTTTATTTATTTTCCCCTCAGATTTAGTTTTTTCCATTTTAATTTTCCAGAACTCGTGTTTTACATTTTTTTATCATCAGAATGAGTGTCTAATCATGTGGTGGATGAGTTCACTTTCAATGGTTCAATATGGAAATATTCAAAATTTAGTGAAAATGATGTAACACATCATTGGACATTTTTTAAATCAAAGAAGTGCTTCAAGACAGTTACAAAACAAAACAAAACAATCAATCCCTTTGCTTCACATTGCTCTGCTCTTAATTTAGCCATAAGTGTAGGGTTTTTTTTTTTTTTGGGGTGTCTCAAAGGGCTTCTTTCACATGACTGCAGGGCCCAACAATAATGTTCATTGTCACATTTTTTACCAGCAACCCAACATCAAAGAATAAACTAATATCCCTCACAGTTCAGTGGGATTTCTTAATTTAGGCTATAAGGGACGTGGGTAACGTGTTTTATATATCCTGTGAATATTATCCAATTAATGTTATGTCTGTATATGTATTTTGTATGTACGCTATATTAACATCTTATTTTGAAAAGCAGATGTCTCATTTGTATCCTGGGCCAATAAATTACAGGTCAGAGTAGGGGAGCACTCCAACTTTTGCAGAAGTTGGTTTGACCACAGAGATGTGAGTGATGGCTAGCTTGAAGCAGAAACATCAGACGCTGCCTCTGGACCACCCGAGAAGCACAGGAGGACAGGATTTCACCTAGCTTGGCTGGCCAAGAAAAAGACTGTAGTCAAGCTAACCGTCACTCACATCGCTGTGATCAAACCAGCCGACACTAAAGTTGAAGACAGACACAGGCAGAGCAAAGTTTCAGCAGCAGCTGACTTAATGTTCCTCGGTGCCAGCGGCTCTGCTATTGTGTGTGAAGCACCTAGACAGTGACACAGAAGCAGCAAGCCCATAAATAACACCAAATCATGGCAGTTCAGCTTTTTGTTTGTTTTTTTGGCTTTGGGCTGTGCAAAAAAATAAAGCTCATATAGTTTTAGGGATACATTTAATTTTTTTTGTTATTATTACATTCTGTGATCCCATCCCTGTTTCCTGCATCACAGAAATCATAGGGCCCTTTATGTTTCTGGTTGTTTGTCCATCTGTCCATCCCATTCTCATGAAAGCAATATTTCAGGAATGCCTTGAGGGGGTTTCTTCACATTTGGTACCTATGTCCCCTTGAACCCAAGGATGGACTGATCAGAATTTTGTGGTCAAAGGTCACTGCGACCTCACAAAACATGTTTTTGCCATAACTTAAGAATTCATACGTAATTATGACCAAACTTCACACAAATGTCTCGTATCCAAAGGGTCAACGGTCATCTTCACTTTAGGACATCATGTTCTGCAAAAACATTTTTCTGGCCGTTACTAAACGTCATTACTCAGGAACAAATTTAGAGAAGTGGTTAGGATTTTTTTCATGATCTCTGCAGGCATAATGATATTTTTTAAAAATTTAGGATTTTACTCCTGGCCTTTATTCCACACCAAGTTGTGGCTGCATACAGTGAAACAGAGTGATGGTCCTGGTGCTGATTTGTTTTCTAATCTTGCTTTTGCAGCAATGACCCTCATGTACCTGACATACACCTGGGGCAACAGCGTCCACGAGCAGGGCAAGAGGAAGAATCTTGCTGACTTTGAGAATGAAGAGTAAAATCCTACCACCTTTCTGAAAGCTGCCCTCTGTTATTGTTTCCAACTCTGTATGTTTCACCAATAAAGACAAAAGATATTTATGTGAAGTAAGTCTAGAGTGATTTAATTCAGCCAACTCTTTCAATGTGGTTGTCTACTTAATAGCATAGTTACAGTGTAAGTTTAATTAGTTATAGCGTTAAGTTATAGTTTTAAAAAAGAAAGTCAACCAGCGTCACTGATGTGAAGCAGTTTTGTGAGGAGGAGTTGGCCAATTCCCACCAGGCCAATGTGTGGGACTCATCAGCAGTTACAGAAAACGTTCGGTTGAAGATATTTCTGCTCAGGGGGTCACACCAGGCTCTGAAAGTGCAGTGTGAACTACACATAATTTTCCAAAGATATAAAAATAATGTTGCAGCACTGTCACGGTGCAACATTACCTTTTTTGTCCACCAGCCAAATGGCTCATCATTATTCAAATTGGGTACTGAGTAGCAGGTGGCACCCTCAGCCACTAGTGTGTGAATGTGTGTGATTTGGTGAGTGTGATATGTAGGGTAAAAAGTGCTTTAAATGGTTGGAAGAACAGAGAAGTGCTATACAAGTGCAGTCCATTCACTTTACAGATTACTATTGTTTTTTGGGGTTTTTTTTGGCTGGTGAGTGAAGCAAGTCTACTAGGCTGCATTTGGCCAGTGGATGGTGCTAAGTTTGTATCTTAGGCACTGTACGTACAGTAGTAGATGGGGCTCATATGTGGAGGTAGACCACACGCGGAAGGATTACTGCAGGCCTTTCGGACACAGACACAGAGAAACTCAAAAAGATTGCAAAAGAAGCAAAACAATCACAAAGAGACACAAAATGACCAATAAGAGATTGAATGCCTTTACAGTAAGACTCCTGACATGTTCCACCCACTCAAACACCATTGCAGACCCCCCCTCATGGCAACAGTACTTCCCAATGGCAGTGGCCCCCCAGCAGAAAAAAGCACCATGCCACACTACAAAAACTGTTTAGAAAAGGCCTGTGGAGTGTTACAAAAAGCTCAAGGTGTCGACCTGGCTTCTAAATTTCCCATGTCCCAATCTGCTCAAGGATTCTTGTGATGTGCCAGAACCCCAGATGTACCCCTAATCCAAGATAGGGCCTCCTTAGATCGGACTTGGCTCTGACCTGTCGAGGCTTGGACACAGGATCTCTGGGAGTGTCCTGTGGTGTCTGGCACCAGGGCACTGGTGGCAGATCCATTTAGTCCAGTGGGTTTTGAGGTGGGTTAATGGCACGTGCCACAGATGCTCAATCAGATTGGGATCTGGGGAATTTGGAGGCCAGGTTGACACTTTGAAGTCTTTGTCACATTCCTTGGGCCACTCCTTAGCGATGTTTGCGGTGTGGCATGGTGCATTATCCTGCTGGGGGGCCACTGCCTTTGGGGAGTACTGTTGCCATGAGGGGGGATACTTGGTCTGCAATGGTGTCTGAGTGGGTGGAACATGCCAGCTGGTATCCACATGAATGCCAGAACTAAAGGTTTCCCAGCAGAACAATGCGTTGGAACAAAATAATCAAAGTTATTCACTCCAGCTGTCAGTGGTTTAAATGTTTTGGCTGATTGGTGTATATAAAATATAAGGGGGAAAACAACCACAGAGACACATAAAAAACTGCTACTAAAGCCTAGTTCACAATACACGATTTTCACGCCGATTTTGACACTGCAGAGGATCTTGAGAGCCACCTTGGGTCGGAGGTGAGTCAGCAGATTGTCTGCCATGATGAATGTGTGAACAAGCCTACGAGCAAGTCGCCCTCTCGTCTGCGACTGGGACTGGATATCTGGCATGCTAGAAAACTGGAGAAGTCTGACACGACTGACCAAGAGCATCAGCCAGTGAGAGGTGGGACGGAAGAAATGTGGGAGGACAAGCAGGCAAGCAACAACAACAATGGCAGCATCCACAGGATCAGGAGCTGTCAGACATCCATATTGTCAAGTAAAGTTTAGCGCCGGGGAACTTCATAATTTCCTGTTTTTTCATGCTTGACAAAACGTAGTTTGGTGATGTCACCACATTATCTGGGGCTCTGTCAGCGAGGGCTCGGTGGAGAAATCCTGTGGTGTGCACACGCAGGTTGTAACGCAATTGGTGAGAGTCCTGATGACAGATACACACGTCGCCAGGTATGAACATGCAAAAGATTATGATAGTCTCCGCGGCTCAAGACTGCCAGTCGTGTAATGTGAACTCAACAACAACTTTAACAGCTACAAAATCTGTGTCTTGCTCCTATGGAAGAGAGGGGGTGGGGGCCTTTTGCATATCTGTGCCCAGGAGCACATTGTCTCATAATCCGCCCATGAAGCCACAGCATGTCGGGCAGACACTGGATTACCAGGTGACCCACTACAGGTTTATATCATCATAACATGTATAATATTGTATCATAATGTGGGAAAGAAATGGACATAGCAGCTTCATGTGTACATTTACAGATTTAAACCTGCTGCTGTAATACCTCCGTTTGCCTCTAGGGGCGCATGATAACAGCGTCTCGTGCTCCGCAGTCGGATGCTATTGGTCGCGCGGACAGAGAAAATTCCTGAACGCTCTCACGCATCAGCCGGCGCACCGCATGCTGCTACCCAGCTTCATGGAACAAGAACAAGGGTGTATCACCGTCCGCTGACTGAGACCCACTGTAGCTGCTGCTGTCACTTTTAGCACTGAGCTGTCTCTCTGTTCTTCCTCGTCATTTCTGTACTCTAACGTTGCACTGTTCAGTTAGCTAGTGAAGATGTCAGTCGTCGGATTTGACGTCGGGTTCTTGAACTGCTATGTAGCGGTAGCCAGAGCCGGGGGGATTGAAACTGTCGCCAATGAATACAGCGACCGAAGTACACCGTAAGTACAGTTAGGTACATTATTCTGTGTGATTTGTGTTGTTTTGTTTGCTCTGATAGCGGGCACGGAGTATGGACGAACCTACTTTTGTCCATCAAAAAAAGCTAACATTGCTACGTAGCTAGTTAGCATGCTAACGTATTTCACAACAGGAAACGGCATGTGAGTGCTAAAGCTAATGGTAGCTGCAGCGGAACCATTGTGAATAGAAAGACATCTTGTACCGCTTCGCATGACGAAATGGTTCGTCTGGTGTCTTACTACAGTGATGAGGTCGCAGTAACATAAAGATTAATAGCTGACCTGCTCAGTCAGGTTTGGGATTATTTTTTTACTGCAGGCATGAATGAGCGCATGATGGGAGGAGGCCGGATCGTGGCTGTCAAACGGCTTGATCAGTCTATTGTACCTCATTTTCAGATCCATAATTCATAAACGACACCGATAAAGGAGTGTAGAATACAAATTTGCAAACATTAAAAAAATATTAAGTGAAATCGCCATCATGACCATCAATTACTATTTTACTACTGGTTACATGAATCTTATATGAAACTGCATCATTATAAAAATATTGTGTGAGACAGGCCTGAATTGTGTTTTATGTTTTTAGAGCATGTGTTTCCTTTGGCCCTCGGAATCGATCGATCGGTGCTGCTGCTAAAAGCCAGGTATGTTTACATGGAAAGTGGTGGGACACAGTATACCTCATTACTAACCTGACAAAAGAGGGACATTTGTTTCCACTACACGTTAAGTATGAGCATGAACAACACTAGGTATAGGTGCACGAATCAAATTCAGCAGCAACAGCCAACAAGTTTCTAAGAGTTGAACGCATAATTTGCTGAGGCATGCAGGTGTTTCACAGAGTGTTTCTTTTTCAGGTCGTCACAAACTGCAAGAACACAGTCCAAGGGTTCAAGAGATTTCATGGCAGGGCGTTTTCGGATCCATATGTGCAACGCCTCAAAAACAGTTTGGTCTATGATATTGCACAAATGCCCACAGGAACAACTGGCATCAAGGTAAGGAAAGAATAAAGAACATTCACAGTTAAAGCGAAACGTAACAGCCCAGACACACTGCATATACCTCCCAGTATTCACTCTAAGAGACCTGTAATGATTCCCATATCTTGTGATCATCTGGCCAGCCAACTCAGATAATTAAAAATCTGCCAAATTAATTTTACTGTCAGAGAAAAGAAACACTCCTTAGGCACTTTCTGTCAGTGCATGGATAAGAGTCTTTATTCAGCTGGGCATACTTGTGGTTTTAAACAATAACTGGTTAAACTTCACAGTGACTCATCAGGGCAGAGATAATAAAGACAGACTGATTACACATGGTAATCTATAGAGACAGTACATCGGAGGTAGACATTTTCTCATCACACCGACAAATGCAAAAAAAAACCACACTTTCACATCAATATTAAGATGTTACTACAATCACTGATATTGTTATTAAAGTGGTTTACAGTCTTTTTTAGACCTGAATATCCTTTGTGCTTGAAAGACCAAATAAGTTTTTTTCTCTGTTTTGTGGTGTCTGTTTGGCTCTTATTAATTTAGATTTAAGACAAAGGTTTAATGCCAGGAAGCACTAAAAGCTTGTACATGAACACCATTTTATGGCACCCATGATGCAGCACGTGCACCTCTTGAAGTTGTGAAATGTCTGTCTGTGTCATCACATGCTGACCCAAGACAGTTTGAACTGTAGTCTTGATGAGACAGTGTTAGCGATACTATTACGACTGACTGAGAGACATTGCCACCTGCAAACATAAGTTACAGTCAATGTTAAATGAGCTGCAAGTTTGGAAATGCAAATTAATATTTACCTGGATTTGCCATGTGATTTAATAATTTTTTTTTTTTTTTTTTTACTTTTGGCCAGAGGTTGAGGCAGATAGATAGTTTTTCAGTCCATTATCATCCAGTCACCTGCTGCACAGAACAAAGTGGATAACATCTAGATCATTGTAACAGTCTTTTATTTCCGACAATTTTCACAGGTGACATACATGGAGGAAGAGAAGGTGTTCAGCATCGAACAGGTCACTGCAATGCTGCTGACCAAGCTGAAGGAGACTGCGGAGCACGCACTCAAGAAGCCTGTGGCAGACTGTGTTGTGTCTGTAAGTGTTACATATTACTGCACACGTTCTGATGCTGTTTTTGTATGTGATATGTAGAGGGGATATGTTTATGTATGTATGGAAATATGTAGTCCCCGCCAGCATAGAACAGCTTAAAGGGGAACACCACCTAATTTAAGATTTCCCATGTTATTTCCATAGTTGAGCAAAGTTCAATTACTATTTTTCCAAAGCCAAAAACCAGAGAAGTAAGTCTCCAACTTGTGATGTCATAGGGTATAAATTCTGGAGCTGCTCCATAGACTTAATCATAATGTTTATTTACAATAACTTATGGGTTGAGTTTCTGGTCTACCACAGACTTGGTTGGTTAGTGTGTTAGGTAAAGAGGAGCAAATATTCAAATATAGCATACACTTGCGCTGATAATGATTTTTTAGGTGGCAAAAATACACTTGCTTCGGCCCCGTCCCCAGCAGCTCAGTGCTTAGCTTCCACGCCAGTAGATTTGGTTTATCAAAGATGCTAGCTAAATAACACAGTACATAAAATCAACACAGTAGAAAGGTGAGATAAATCAGACCACAGTTAACTATATATCTTTAAACACTACAATTACGACTGAAAATGTCAAATGACATGACCTGGAAGTGATTGTTGTTGTTATCATGATGTCACCATGATACAGTCCATAGACAATGATGGTTTTGTGGACCCTTTGTTGTAGTGTTCTCAGTTGTGAACAGAAAATGTACCCATATACTCAAAACATTCCTGTGGGTGCTCTCAGTGTCATCCCGATGACATCACAAATATGAGTTTAAGCCCTCTAGCTTTTGGATTTTGAAGAGAGCTGTTCACGTTTACTGATATGTTAGACCCTCTTGGGACATAAGAATAACATGTATACATTTTGAAAATTGGTGTAGTTCGCCTTTTAAATGCTCTACCCACACTGTTACCTGTTACCAGTAATACTAGTCCACAGAGTTTGGTGACATCATGAATTCCATGCACTTCAGCCTGTCTGGAGGTCTAGTCAGGCAGGTTAATTGAAACCAATTTAACAAAATGAGTCTATTTCAAATGTTCTTCTGTTGAAACCAGGTTCCCTGTTACTACACTGATGCTGAGAGGAGATCAGTAGTAGATGCTGCTCAGATTGCTGGTCTCAACTGTCTGAGGCTCATGAATGAGACGACTGCAGGTCTGTACTTGTCTTTCTGGGGCAGGGCTTGGGCAAGGATGTGCATGTTACTGATTGTGGACTGCCAAAATGCACATGTTGACATTGATTCCAGTCAGTTTTTACATCACTTAATAATTTAATAATTTTCCCTCCAGTTGCATTGGCGTATGGGATCTATAAACAGGATCTCCCTGCTCCTGAGGAGAAGGCCAGGAATGTGGTGTTTGTGGACCTGGGCCATTCTGGATACCAGACATCCGTGTGTGCCTTTAATAAGGGCAAACTCAAGGTGCGTAGCTAAATTAGCCTCCTGAACATTCAATGTTAATGTAGGGGAAGCTTTGTGTCATTCTTTGATCTCGCTCTTGCCCTCTTCTACTTCTCTCTCAGGTTCTTTCTACAGCTTGTGACCCAGAGTTGGGAGGAAAGGACTTTGATGAGGTACTGGTGAGGCACTTCTGTGAGGAATTTTCCAAGAAGTACAAGCTTGATGTCAAGTCAAAGCCGAGGGCTCTGGTCAGGCTCTACCAGGAGTGTGAAAAACTGAAGAAACTGATGAGCGCCAACTCCTCTGACCTGCCACTTAACATCGAGTGCTTCATGAATGACATTGATGTCACTGGAAAACTGAACAGGTAGACCAACAAGGAATGATTTGTTGTTTTTAGTATGCATGATTCACATCTGCTGTGGGGTATTTTAAATTTCCTCTTAAAGCCTAAGTCATGTTCTCTTTTTCTCTTGCATAAGGGGTCAGTTTGAAGAGATGTGTGCTGATATTTTTGCCCGAGTTGAGGCTCCGCTGCAGAGTCTGCTGGAACACACCAGTGAGTGTTATTTTCTTCAGTTGTCTTTCTTATTAATTCAGTTAAATAACTTAATGTATGTTGGTTTCTTGGTTTGTGTGATAATAAAACTGTGCTCTTGTTCCATAAGAACTGAAAAAGGAAGATGTCTATGCAGTAGAGATCGTCGGGGGAGCCTCCAGAATCCCAGCCGTCAAAGAGAGAATCAGCAAATTCTTCGGGAAGGAACTGAGCACCACACTGAATGCTGACGAAGCTGTGGCCAGAGGATGTGCCCTGCAGGTATATGACACTTAGTATCAAACTGGTCTCCGCCTGCACCCATGCTCACCAGAGTCGTCACGTCAGTGCTTGAATAAGCATTTGTTGATGTGAAAGGGATGTTTTTAGATTAAATGTTTTACTATGACTACCCTGGCTGTGTCTCCACAGTGTGCAATACTGTCACCTGCCTTCAAAGTGCGTGAATTCTCCATCACAGATGTTGTTCCCTATCCCATCTCCTTGAAGTGGCATTCTGCTGCAGAGGAAGGTCTGAGGTAAAAAAAAATGTTTTGATCATTATTTTCCCCATCTCTGGTCTTGTTTATTGATTGTATTAGTTAATCTGATATATTAATTCATTGCAGTGATTGCGAGGTATTTCCTAAGAACCACGCAGCACCTTTCTCCAAAGTGCTGACCTTCTACCGGAGAGAGCCTTTTTCTTTGGAGGCCTACTACAATAACTCTAATGAGCTGCCCTACCCCGATCCCACCATCGGTAAGTAGCTAAAGCTTCCTAAGTGATGTCTGAACCCCATGGGATAGAAAGACTCCAAAACAAACATCCTGTCGTGATTCTGTCTACCTGGCAAATGGAAATCCAGTATTCACTCTCCTTTTAGTGCTGGTTATTACACACACTCCTGATTAAAATATAGAGGTTGATAAATGCGGTCAAATTGATGACCAAAAGCAAATTACTGATCTCACCTTCCAAGACCCACAGCATTACAAGAGGCCTTAAAGCTGTTTTACCTGCTTATTTAATTTTTATTACTCTTTTTTTTCTTACCACTAGGTCAGTTCATGATCCAGAAGGTTGTTCCACAGGCGTCTGGAGAGAGCTCCAAGGTGAAAGTCAAAGTGCGGGTGAACATCCACGGTATCTTCAGTGTGTCCAGCGCCTCCCTGGTTGAAGTGCAGAAGTGTGATGAGGCAGAGGAACCAATGGAGACGGAACAGGCCAATGACAAAGAGGGAGAGGTACGTAAGCCACAGCGGTGTTCTTTTTTTCCCCAAGTGTTCTTTCACACAGAGCATCAGAGAGTTGTACTTCATGTTTGTGTTTTGTTACTCCTCTGCAGAACAAGATGCAGACTGATCAGGATGAGCAGCAGAATCAGGGAGACGGTCAGAAAGAAACAGAAGAGAAGACGCCCCGTGAGAATGAGGAGATGGAGGTAAGATGCTCATTTTTTGTGTAAAGCATGATTTGTCCTGTAGTCCTGTAGGTCTTAACAAGGAGATACAGTTCGGTGACCAAAAGCAGTAAATTACTCACAGTAAATTAGGTGTTTGAGAAGCTCATAATTAGGTCGGGGTGATATGGCTAATAAACAATATGTTTTTTAGCTATGTGGCAATATACGATACATATCTTTAATTTCACATTTTTTCTAAAATAATATAACTGTTCAGTTTAACCCTTTGATGCCTGTGATCATACCACTGTGATCATACCAGCCAACTATCTGAATTTACAGGGAACACAGCTTGTCTGACATTTTAGAGGGCTTTTAGTTTAAAATTCTACATCAGCATGTCCTGATATTGTCTGAGTGACCCTCTGATGTGGTGTATTGTCATTTTAAAGTCATACTGGTCTGTGGAAATGTTTTCTTTATTGTTAAGTTTGAGTCATTATGCACACAATTGACATATTTTCTTTCTCGAAAACCCAGTTTGCAGGTGCTAGTTAGTTTTATTTGTATGTTCATTTTGTTTGACTTTTTGAATGAATGGGAAATTGAGTATCACGTTCATTGACAGCTCACTTTTATTCTGAAGTCAGTCCATACATGCTCTTTCTGTAATGCCTAGCATACACATGTACCTCAAAACAACTAGTTGGGTTAGTTTGACCGTCCTTTTCGAAGTGGAGGCCGGCTTGACTGCACTGGGTGGTGACTTAAGTGATGGAACAGACTGGTGTTACTGCTACCTTTTAGCAGCAATCGTTTTGTGGCATATTTTGCTGTAACAAGGGTTAGACATTTGAAAAAACTATGGTATAGTATAATACAATACCACTAATTACAGCCCAAAAGAAAGATGTGTTCACAAAGATGGGTTTAATGCAGAGTTAATCACTTGATTTTGTGAAATTGTTTATATATTTTAAAAAACTGTTGCATGTCCTGATTTGTTTTGAGTGATATTTTGAACCTAAGTGCCTATTTTTTTTGCCTATTTAGACGAGCACAGAGGAGGGCAAAGGCGAGAAGAAGTCTGACCAGCCTCCACAAGCCAAAAAGCCCAAAGTCAAAACAAAAGTGCTGGAGCTTCCAATTGAAAACAGTCCACAGTGGCAGCTAGCGGATGACATGCTCAATCTTTTTGTAGAAAATGAGGTAACTGAACTTTCAGCCATCACATACACACATTACAAAATCCATCCACCCATCCTTAATCACTCGTTCTATTTTGAAGTGTTTAGTGGTTACAGTTGCTGTTTGGATTCTCCTCAGGGTAAGATGATCATGCAGGACAAGCTGGAGAAGGAGAGGAATGACGCGAAGAATTATGTGGAGGAGTACGTGTACGACATGAGGGACAAACTACATGGGATGCTGGAGAAGTTTGTCAGTGAATCTGTGAGTAAAATATACCTACTGACTCATAAAGTGATCAAAGTCGGCCCCTTTATAATCACTGTCAACAGATTTGGCTTTCCTTTACGTGATATGAAATTGTATTTATATTTTCAGGACAGAGATGCCCTTTCTTTAAAACTGGAGGATACTGAAAACTGGCTGTATGAAGATGGTGAGGACCAACCCAAACAGGTGTACATTGACAAACTGGCAGAGTTAAAGGTAATTATCACTGTAGAAACAGCTTTTTTTTCCTCAGTTGTTTGGTTGACATTTTGATTTCATTAACTGACATGTATACTGTGTTCGCTGTAGAAACTTGGTCAGCCCATTCAGGAGAGGTATACAGAGGCAGAGGAGAGGCCTAAAGCATTTGAGGAGATGGGAAAACAAATCCAGCAGTACATGAAATTCGTGGAAGCATTCAAAATGAAGGTAAAGTTAAATGATTTTGGCATTTTTATTACAAATAAATGCAATGATGCCTGTGGTTATTAACACTACTACTCTGATTTCCAGGAGGAGCAGTACGACCATTTAGATGAGGCAGATGTCAACAAAGTGGACAAACTGACCAGTGAGGTAATGATGTGGATGAACAGCGCCATGAACCAGCAAAGCAAACAGAGCTTGACGGTGGATCCCTCTGTCAAAGTAAAAGACATTCAAGCAAAAACAAGGGTGAGTATCTACTCCATTAGAAAATACCAAAGTCTTGAGAAAAGTGACTACAGTGAATGACATTTAAAATAAAGAATCATTTGCATGTTATGGGTGACTTTTTTTTTTCCAACTGGACCCTATTGTCCCATGTTTTTTTTTGTCTAAGTGAGTTATGGAAACATTTTTTGAAACTGGTCCAGTATTGAGAGAGACCGCTGCAGCTGGCAGCCGCAAAACAAGCTGCAGCGCAACGTTGATGGGCAATAGTGCAAGGTCAATTTACGTCGACTGAAAGTGCTTGTTTTTGCCACTGACAGGCTCAGATGATCATTCTAAGTGTCTGACATTATAGAAAGCGCCCTATAAAGATAGACCTTTGGTGGTTAAAAAACAGTTTTTTTTTTTGTTGTTTTTTTTTGTTTCATTTTCAAAGTCAGCTGTAACAAATAAACTCACACAATCCATCTTGGTTTGTCTTTCTGCTGTCCCAACAATCACCAACTCTGGTTTGGTTGAAATAAACCTGCTAGCTCTATACACGCTAAAATGACTGTATATTTAAATGGAGTCTGGTGGGTTTGGCGATGGTGATTTGGGGCTGTTTATGGTTAAACTCAAATTATCATACTCTTTGTCAAAAAGGTCTTTGTTAAGATGGTTTCTATAAATTGTCAGACACTTATTTGAACCTGTCAGTTGCAAATCCAAGTATTTACTGTGGACGTGCATTGGCGTGGTTACATTGCAGCATGTTTTGTCGCTGTCGGCTGCAGCACTCTTGCTCAATACTAGACCAAGTTCAAAAATGATTATCTCCATTAGTCACTTAGACTCAAAGATATCGAAAAATTATGTCCAGGTTGAAAAATAACAATGTTGGCCTTTTACACAGTTGTATTAGTCCTTTAAATTGTAGACATCGTTTAACCTAAAGCAAAGCTGAACAGATGGTTAGCTAGATATAGCATTAATTCAGCTGCTACTACTTCTTAATGCACATATTCATTATAAATGTTAGTGTTGCAACATGAGAAACTGAGGTCAACTGTCTACAAGGAACATATTTGTAACGTGACCTGTATTATTTAGTGGGTCAGGACCAATTTGTAGATCTCACACACAACTGTAATTCTCTTAGGAAAACCATTATTAAAACTGTTATTGTCTCCTTTGTGTCATTTTTCTAGGAGTTGTTCTCAGCTTGTAACCCTATTGTGACCAAGCCCAAGCCCAAGGTGGAGCTTCCCAAGGAGGACACACCTGCAGAGCAGAACGGGCCTGTCAACGGACAAGAGAAACCCCAGGAAGAAACTGCAGACAAAGGAACGACCGACAACACAGGCAATCCCACCTCAGAGACCACAGAAAACAAGCCTGAAATGGACCTTGATTAAAGCAGCTTAACGCCTCCCTAAGCAAAGCTGAATGGGAGCTGGTTGTTGCAGATTGAGATGCAGCCTGGGTGTATATCAGAGCAGGTAAAGTGTTTCAGGAACTGCACTCCACAAAAAGCAGGCAGGGTGATTAGCACTCTGAGCCCAGCTCCTGGTGGTATCTCTGTCTGATGACATAGCATGCCCTCTCTCTTTCTGGATGACATAAATCAAAAGCCAGCCGCAATAAGCCTGTTTGACGATGAGCGCTGTACACATGATGGTATTTATTTCTGTTGTGTGCCCTGTAAGTGTTCTGGTCTGTGTCACAATATGGTTTTAATAAAGTTATTGAAAATCATTTCTGCCATCTTTATTACGTTGACCAAAGAGGTTTCACAAAGGCATTGCTTCTGTCCAGCTATGACTGAAGACACAAGATGTCCTTGGTCACATTTCTGGGAATCTGGGAGTTTTTATCACATGAACAAGAATTCACATTCCACATTAAACACATTTCACATACACACTATTTTTAAGTGACTGATTCCAATATTTTTAGACTAAGCATCTTCAATTGTACTATTTATAGCCATGTGGCTAAAATGAAAGGGTTTAACTAGTATAGGGAATGTGAACTTGATGTTAAATGTGGGCGTGGGCACCATCTTGTGATGCTCGCACTGTTACCTGTCAAGGTCAAGCAACAGACTTTGGACAAACTAATCACTATAAACAACATAACTCTATAGTCCATGGTTGAATTGCACACTCTAATGCACTTCCTGCACTCATGTACCTGAGCATCATCTTGTTTTTGGACAATTTGGTAATACAGATAACAGCATGTACCTCACAAGATGGTGCTTCGTCCCCAATGACGTGACACACCTTCACAATCTATTAGAAAACTATCCACATAATATAAATTGGTAAAAATAAGAATAAAACAAAAAATAATTGAACAGTTAAATGTCCAGTGTGTAGGACATAGAGGGGTATATTAGATTTAATGTATTTACTTCAGTGTATGATTACCTGAGATTAAGAATCACTGGGTTTTCGTCTACCTTGGAATGAGCTGTTTATATCTACATAGGGAGCGGGTCCTTGTCTATGGAGAAAGCCTTGTTGCACCGCCATGTTTCTACAGTAGCGCAGAATGGACAAACCAAACACTGGCTCTAGAGAGTGCCTTTAGCATTTTCATGTCGGCCTCCGTAGTTAGCAGGCCAGAGAAATAAGGTGAATGCACATGAAGTTATCAGAGAAAATAGATGAGCACACACCACAGGTGCTGGGCAAGTGGGCCGTCTGTGACATGCTGAAGAGTGTTGGAGAAACACAGATTTGTAATGTGAAACTATTTTAATAAGTGTTTTTATCAGTTTCAATCACCCGAGGTCTCATTTATAAAACAGTGCGTATGATCCTTACTAGAAATGTGCGTACAGACAAAAGCCAAAAATGGCATGCGCCACAAAAATATCTATTATTACTATTTCTACAATCAGGCTTCCACCTCATCATCTGCATCCCCAATTTCCTGTCTCCAAAATATTTGTAAGCATGGGTCAAAGTTTCTCCCATCAAGTCTGTTTTTATACATCACAATTTTTGCGTGGGAAATGGTGCATGTCACTTTCAGGCCTCGTTTTGTCCATAGGCAATGTTTATAAATGAGACCCCTAATCTGTTTGATTTGAGGACGAGGAGACCACCTGAACTATGGACACTGAAGGAATTCTAACCCGGTGAAGTTTCAGCTGGTTGCACTCTACAATCCTCACCACTAGATGTCACTAAATCCCTCTAAAATCTCAAACACTGGAACATTAAATGAACACGTGTGAAGTTTATGTTGTTAGATTGTTTTATTTAGTTAAATTAGAGCTGGGATCACTTGGGCTCATGACCTGAGTATTTCCAAAATCTTAGCCATGGCTGTGCCAGCTATCTTATTAGGTTTAATCAATTTCTTTAATGAGTCATGTAGCTAGCTAGGTTTTTAAATGATAAACAGATGAGATGTAACTTTATGGGCAAAATGTGAACCTGATAAAGACAAGGAATATATAAAATACTTTTATATTTTCCTTGATAAAGAAAGGAAGTTGACTGAATCAGTAGGACGAAGTTACGTTACTAGTTACTTGTTCCTTAGCAACCACTGCCAACTTTCAGCTAGCAGTCTAGCTAAGAGACTCTTTACGGTAAAATATTACGCAAGCTGTCTTCATACATGTATGTACGTAGCTTGGACATGCGATTGTCATGTTTTAAAAGGATGTTGACCACTGGACAGTGCCGTTTTCGGTAAAGGGGCTTTATCCTTACTCAAACCGAACTAGCTATTTTGCTAGCTTGCTGGCTAGCACTGGCTGATGTTCAGTAAACGTCACCTCCGCGGTGAGAGCTGTTTGCATCCCACAGCAGGAAGCACATGACTTCTCCAAATCCTGTCTGCTGCAACTAAAAGCTACAGATACTTCAAGGTAACGGTGTGTGCAAGAAGTCTTTTTCTTCTTTGTTGGGACTAATAGTTAAATTTGTGGTGTGCGGTGGCGTTGAAGTTGATTCTGTGGCAGCTTGTTGAGCAATTATGTCGTTAACAGTGATGTCATTTTACAGTCGCTGGATGATTCTTACCTTAATGAGTCTAAAGTCTGATTAAGGTGTGTTTTGTCCTGAATTACTTCGAAGTTAAGCGACTTCAGACAAGCTCTTTTCTTGTTTTATTCTCCAGGAAGATGAAGCTGATCATCCTCAATGACTACGACCAGGCAAGCGAGTGGGCTGCAAAGTACATTAGAAACAAGATTTTACTGTTCAAGCCTGGCCCGGACAGATATTTCACCCTGGGGCTTCCCACAGGTAAGAAGGAGCTGTCATCACCGTAAAGCTGTGTTTATTTGTTTCAAAATTCAGTGCAGGAGAAACTGTAGTTTGTAAAATAGTGGTGTATTTCTCCCCACATCAGTTGATTCAGTCTGAGTGGTGGAAATAGCTGTCAGGCTCTTACTGAACCCATGGGGGGAAAAATGCTCAAATCATACTTAGACGTGTACAATAGTGTTGCATGGACCTGCAAGAGCTGTCTTAATGTGTCAGCTTGTCTTTGTTGTGCAGATTACGAGTAAAAAATCAATTATGTGTGGTGACATTACATGTTTTGCATGTAAACTCTGCACTGCAAAGATCCAGTGCAGCCATTGCATACATTTGGTGCAGAAAATACAATTATTTCCTCTGAAACATAAAGGAGTTTGGGAAGGAAATGGAAGGACTTGTGTACCGTGACTGAAAATGAAATGCCTACATAAGTACTTTAGTTTTCCACTCTGTTATTTTTGCTTTGTAAGCTTTTGCCTGTCTTCAGGAAGCACCCCCCTGGGCTGTTACAAGAAACTGATTGAGTACTACAAGAACGGACAAATCTCATTCCAGTATGTAAAAACTTTCAACATGGATGAATATGTAGGTAAGTCTTCACTGTCCTCTTTTCACACGTAAAATGCTTACACACTGAGGAATTATTGAAAGCTGAGATCTTGTATAAGAAACTGTTGTAAAAACCTGTACAGGGCTGCCCAGAGATCACCCTGAGAGCTACCACTCCTTCATGTGGAATAACTTCTTCAAGCACATAGACATAAAATCAGAGAACACCCACATCCTAGATGGCAACGCTGCTGACCTGCAAGCTGAGTGTGAAGCCTTTGAGGAGAAGATAACAGCTGCTGGGGGGATCGAGCTCTTTGTAGGAGGTCAGGAGGTCACAGTACTGATAATGAATGTCCTGTAACAAACTACACATTTCAGAGTTGTGCTCCATCCCATTCTGGTGTGAAATGATTTTGTAGTCATTGTTGGTGCGGCAGGAAAATTCAAACTTCTCCCTCTGTCCTGTCAGGTATCGGACCAGATGGCCACATTGCCTTCAATGAGCCTGGCTCAAGCCTGGTTTCCAGGACTAGGGTAAAGACCCTGGCAAAGGACACTATCATGGCTAATGCCCGATTCTTTGATGGGGATCTCTCAAAGGTGCCCACCATGGCACTGACTGTGGGAGTGGGCACTGTTATGGATGCAAAAGAGGTTAGAAGCCTTGATGAATATCAACCATCTGTCCTGTTTTTGTGTTCTGTGTTTTGCTTCTCTTTTATGTTTCTACAAAATCTCAAATACACCATATGTTAGGAAGTATGATTTTCTGTCTGATCTTTGAGTTACAGAAAAGTACATTATGAAATGATCTTGACATTTTCTTGATGCACCAAAACACACCAGTTGCAAGTTCCTCTTGCTCAGGCCACGGGTCACATTTTCAATTTCTTCTCAGGTCATGATTCTCATCACTGGAGCACACAAGGCATTTGCTTTATACAAAGCTATAGAAGATGGTGTGAATCACATGTGGACAGTGTCTGCGTTCCAGCAGCACCCACAGACTGTTTTTGTATGTGACGAAGACGCCACCCTGGAACTGCGGGTCAAAACTGTAAAGTACTTCAAAGGTGAGACTTGAACAGAAGCTACAGTGTTTAAAGTACCATATTTCAACCAGGTTGCATTAAGCAACAATATTTGCAAACCAGGCATGAATCACAAAAAACATGCTGATTCTTGCTCTTTCTTTAGGGATGATGCATGTGCACAACAAGCTGGTGGAGCCACCTTCCTCATTGCCAAAGAAGAACTGAGAAGATCTTATCCAAAATTTGTGGATTCATGATGTATTTCTCAAAACGTAACACTTTAATGATTCCTTAATCTCCTGCTGGAGATACATTGGTGAACATCAAGCAGTGCTTGGAGTTAACCTCAACTAATCCTTGTAGAAATAATGCGGTGCTAGTATTGTGCAGGCTATTCAGGTTTCCATGTGATTGTTCTGCAGCTTTGCCTCTCATTTGTTCTTTATAATAAAGTGCATTTAATTTTTAATGTCTGTATGACTGTGACTGAGGATATCGCTGTGGTATTCAGCCTGTTCCTCCTGTCACATGACAACACGGAACAACCAATGTGGCCTTCAAGTGCTCCTTGTAAGTTTCTATTTCCAGCACTGTGCTGGAAGTAAAGGCAAAATGGCCCCTTAAACAAATTGCTTTCATGTCTGTTTAAGAGAAACGGAGGAGCTCAGAGTCCTTGTTGCCAGGGATGGAATATAACTAAATGCATTTACTCAAAAGTATCATGGAAGTGCCATATTTATACACACTTTCAAGCTCCTTCTATTTTAATAGAGCATTATGATTTTGTACTTTGTTCTTCTTCAAGCACATACAGTAGCTGTGCGTATACCCACTACATTTTAGGAGCATATATTATTGTTTAGGCTGCTTTACTACATTTACATGATTGCTATAGTTTGGTTACATCACTTTTTATGATTTTATAAACAAACCTTATGATCACATGTAAAATCTGATGCATTGGTCATGAATAAATTATCCTATAACGCTGCCCATCAGTATTGGTAACATGATGACATATACATTAAGGTAATACTGGTGAAGGGACCATTCTGCACAATGATGTCTTTTACTTTTCATACTTAAAGTACCTAACAATAAAGTTTTGAATACAGGACTTTTATGTCATGGTGTTGTGTTGAAATCTGTTTCCCTGTCCATATATCTCCCCCTACTCAGGGGTCGGCAACCTTTTCTATCAAAGGAACCGCTTTTGACCAATGATAAATGTAAAATTCCGTGGAGCTGCTAAACATTTTTGAGCCTTATAATGAGGGTAACATAGCCTATTAAGTCTACATTAGCCTATCGACATTAATAATAGCTCTCAATGAGCATGCATTAATATGTTCTCCCACAAGGTGGCTACTCAGCAGTGGGGGTTTTTTTTATAATTATTTCGTACTTAAAGTTACAGAGTTGGCAGTGAAAGCAACAAATCTGTCCACATACTATTACATTTTCTGTTTTACTCCAAAACTTCTTCTTTTTTGGATTTGGAATCCAGAGCTAACCAAGCAGCAACCTCCGAGGAAGAAAAAAATAAGCCATTGTTGATGGGCCAGAAACTGCAGTTCCTCGAATGGCCACTTGAGGCTGGCTCCTAAACATAGTAACTCCCCAAAGACCCCCATGTTAAAATGCCCAACTTAACAGCAGAATTAAAAATGTTTACAGCCTGGTACAAAAATGGTTCTGGTCTCTATAGCTAATCTCAACATTCATGACAACTGTATGAGGTAATTTTTTTTTTTTTATATATATATATTTAACTTTCCTGTTTACATGTTATTAAGGCTCAAAATTATGCATAATTAAGGGCGGGACCACCTGAGTGACAGGTTGTCTGTGAGGCATTGCTACTCTGTCAGTCAGATCCACCCCTCGTTCTCCCCCTCATCCAAATATGGTCACCTCTGGCTCCAAAAAACTAAGATGGCAACAGCTGAAATGCTGAACATGGCCTCAGAACTGCACTCCACAAACCAACGGGTGACATCATGGTATCTATGTCCATTATTATATACAATCTTTTGAACTAACCGAGCTAAGAAGACTCAAGACTGCTATCGAGGTTCGACAAAATTTAGAGGAATAGGTATAGATTTTTTGAGGCACATTTTAGTTGACGAAAGCTTAGAACATTTTTTTACTCAGTATATAGGCTTCACATTTTTACAATCAGAGAATGTGAACATTTCTGTAGGCCTACAACATTAATAAATGAAAATTAAAATGCTTAAAATGATAAGCATTATAAATTTACATATAATTCTTTGTCAAAGCCACAGGGATCCCCGGGAGATGACCTGAAGAGCCGCATGTGGCTCCGGAGCCACAGGTTGTGTACCCCCGTCCCACAGTCTTGAAAAACCTGGAAAAGTCATGGAATTTCCCAGTAATGTTTCCCAGGCCTTGGAAAGTCATGAAGTTATTTAAAATCATTTAAAACTTTGGAAAAATAATGGGATTTTGTTGAGTAATGAATTGTTACTGTAATCTTTCAGGGCTAACCCCACATGTAATGTAACATAACAGCAAATTTATGTTCCCTGTCTGTCAACGTAATATAGCTCTATTATGCACTGATGTATTACGTTTTGTTAACCATCATGTATGTTTCTTTATTCTCTCCTTGTATTCTGTCTCTACCTTCATGTATGCCATTGCCAGCTAGCTGAAATTATGTTTTTAATTGAGTTTGAATCTGCCATGTCTGAAAAAAGACCAGGCAAAAACGTCATTGATGGTCCTTGAAAAGTCATGAAAAAGTTTTGAAATTTTGTCCATGAGGGCGCCACGCATCAACAAGGAGAAAACACTATTCATCGTGAAAACTCATGTCGATATAACACGTGATATTTCAACTTTGATACACGAACAAATCGTAAACGAATATTCCAACAGCATTTTAAGGTAGCATCCTAGCCTGCATTTTTTTCTGTCCTAGGATGGCGAAGCTATAGCCCGCCCTACTCTGCCTCTGATTGGCTCACCCTACCCTTATCTTGACCAATCACACTCCTCATACCCAAGTCTAACCAATCCAATCAACGAAGGCAACTAGTATCAGCCAATCAGAGGAAGAGTACGGCGGGTTATGCCTTCTCCATCCGTGGAGAGAAAAAACTCCCCTACCGTCCGGGTGTCATGAGCAGGAGGGGGAGTAGGAAGGAGATGGCCGACTAAGAGGCAACGTTAGCTACTTCGTTGGCGAGATTCTTTTTGCACAACACATCTTCACAGCTTAAGTGGAAAGAGGACGTTTTAAATATTTCGCTCCTCTTCCACAATGGCGGAACAAAACAGCAACGTCAGATACCAGGAGGTATGTAACAGTTTGCTAGCACGCTAACATGTAGTTAGCTAGCAGCTAGCGTTAGCCACTACCCAGTCAGCTAACACTAGTCAACATTAGCCTGTCACTGAGAGGAAAACAACGAGCTCAATCGACATTTGTTTACGGGCAGGCCTGAGTTGGCGATAAACATCTCAAGCTTTTATAAAACCAAACTGATAACCTATTAAATGAATAACAGCGTTTTTGTCACATATATTTTGAAGCCAGTGTGACCCATTTTCAGTTAGGAGCTTATTAAGTTACTCATAACGTTAGCAGGTATTGGCTGGCCTGAACAGGAACGCTGTGCATTGACACTTTGTATAGCCTTGAACCAAATCCGTCATCCTACCTGACTGTGCTGTGGCCAGTCCAGCATGTCAGTAACTTAAACTCCACAGAGAGAACATGATCCAAATAATAACGTGAAGCCTGCTCCTTTATTGACACACATTGATATGAAGATGAGGTGTGAATTCGTGAGTGTACAGTTTAATTCGGACTATGTAGTTTTGATGACATATCAGAGGTAACTGTGTTACCACTGGCAGAACAAGAGCAGTTAATGCTTTCTGTTTGAAGAAAACAATGGCTGCAGGCACGTCCGTCATGACCACTTGTTTCACAGTATATAAATCAAGTGCGACATCAGTGATACTCCTACCTTGGTATTCTTTGAGTTGGCACAGTATCAGGATGTTTGCTTGCTCAGTACCTGTATACATAGGGCGTGCAAACCAAGAGGTGCTATGGATAAAATCATCCTTTAGTTTCACAATGCAATGTCAACCTACATCATATTGTTATAAAATCACCTGGAAATTCAATTTAGTAAGTGTTTACAGATTTAACAGATGATCTTGTTTGTTTTGGCAGCATCAAATGTCTGATGAATCAAGTAACTTCCTCATTGATGTAAAAATCTAGTACTTTCGATCCTACTCTGTGACTTGCAACTTTGTCACATCAAATTAAATCAGAAATTTTACAAGGCAACTGTTGATTAATATCTGTTGTCTCACGATATATCTAGAGTATTGCTTCCTTTACTGAAGCCCATGTACTTTGTTTCTTTTCATCATATCTAACAAGTAGTTTTCCTAGATGTCTTAATTTAAGTTTAACCTAATTTGTGTTGTCATTTATTAACTTTTCTTTAGCTGGTAAATGAGGAGGAACCATCCCAACCATCCCAGGAGAGTCCTGCCCAGGACGCACCACCACCCTACAGCAGCGTTGCTGCAGCAAATGCAGGTTAGGAACCTTCACGTACTGTCCTATAACTCAGAATAAACACAGTTTAGAAGTGAGAGTAATATTGAAATACATAAATACCAGTGCCACTTCATACAAATTCTCTAAGTCTTGCATCTAAAACTGTTGAGAGTGTTGAAGTAGTTAGTGAAATGTGCCCTAAGAATCAAAAGCAAAAATAATCACCATGAAGAATAGTTTTTTCCACAGTGTCACATTTCAGTCACAACGTGAGAACCTTTTCTGATAGCGGTGCCTTGCATTGGAGCAGGCTAAAGTTGCATCCTACTTTATCACAGCTTCAACCTGTATTTTAAAGTTAAAGCTGTCCTAACAGCTGCATTTACCTGCCTCAAATTTCATGAGCTCATCATGTGCTTTTTTAATCTTAAACCCTATTGTGCAATGTAGAAACATCCATCAGATAAATTATTTAAAACAATGGTAAAAAGTACAATATTTCCCACTGAAATCTCACAAATGAAGAACCGATACCTCATAACTCGTATACTGAAGAACAGTACTATAAAGAATAGTGTCAGTCTTCCGCTGTTGCTTGTTTTACACTGCTAGCCTTGGGATGAATAATGTAACGGGGAGTGGCTTGTGTGCAAGGCCTTTTAGAAAGGTCTGCTGTTTGTAATCTCACTTCTTAAGAGGGCATAGGTCAACACGTTGCATAAGTGGGTGTAGCCTTGAGCTCTTCCTGGGTGAGTTTATTGACATGGTCCAATGCTGTTTGTGTTTGAACAACACAAAGGGGCATTTTGGATATCTGCCAAATGACCCAGATAAAAGTCTTGGCTTGTATAAGACAGATCATAGACACTAATGGACACATATACAACTAATGTCTTTCTTCCTGCTGCAACTCATCCCTCCCTGGTCTGGTTTTATAATTGTCTGCTGCTGCTTTTCCTTTTGAAGGAAGTGAAAGTAGATTTTTGTCTGTCAACAGTTAAACCTGCGTAACAGCTTGTAAAGCAGTCCGCATTGGTAAATTTCAGTTCTGCAGTTACCGTCAGCATTTTAAGATACAAATTTGATACTGTAGCAGAATCAAAATAATATTTTCAGACCTTGATTTTCTAGAGAGCGTCTTTTATTCATCTATCACTGTGTTTTGTGTATCTGTGTTTATCTGTTAGTGGAGATAACCGATAACAACTGGTAACAGATGTTTCTTTTCTGCTTATAAATATGTGCCAAAATTACAAACGATAGGCCAAGTCATGTTTTATCATTTGCTACTCTTGTGCGTACAGCTTAAATCAGTAATGTTTTTTTTTTTAGTTCACATGTTACTAAATCCAGCTTTAAAGTGAGGGGGATGAAACACTAAAATTGCACACTTAATGTGGTTGGAGATTGTCTCTTAACTCTATTAAAAAGTTAGGTATGTTGCGTCCAACGTCACCGTCAACAGTGAAATTACCACCTTACTGCATTGAATGTATTTTCAGTATTAATGTTAGTCAGTACATGTCTTTTTTTTACCTTTATGTTGTTACCAATAAGACTCCACAATATTTGCTTTGTTTTACAAATTGTATAAAGTTATTGAGTGATTATTGCCTAAATACGTACATGAGATGACTTTTTTGCACAGTGTCAGCTAGGGTTGGGCAATATATGGATTTTACACTGATATCATGATACAAGGCTAGACATCATCTTGGATTTTGGACACTGTAACATTGTAAATGTTGTCCTTCTCTGGATTTAAAGGCAGCTTTAAGTGATGTAAATTTCTAAATTAACCAGACTGTTCTAGCTGTTTTATCATTTGTCATTACCCACTTAGTCGTTATATTTACATCACTAATGGTTATTTATCAAAAATATCATATGTGAAAGCATCAGCAGTTAACCATACAATATCACTGCAATATTGATATTGAGGTATTTGGTCAAAAATATTGTGATATTTGATTTTCTCCACATGACCCAGTTCTAATATCAGCTAGGGGTGGGGAAAAAATCAATACAGCATTTTTAAATATATAAATTATTAATATTACAAATACAAATTAAACTTCAGGTAGCTTACTAGAATGATATTATCACTTGCTTTTTCAGTCCACTAGATACATTTTGCTGCAAAAAATGGCTGAAGTGAGATGAACTGACTAAAAAAACTTTATCTTATTAAATTAAACAGCTATTGACAAAGATTTCCTTTGTGGACATAATTTACAGTTGAAAAAAAGGCAATAAATTGCAATATATTTTATCACAATACTCAGCATATTATAACATTTAAAATCCCAATAATATTTTATCATGCCTTAAGTATTGTGATAATATCGTATCATGGATCTTCTGGTGATTCCCACCCCTAATGTCAGCTATGCTGCAGGATTTTATTAACCACATAGAAGAGTTCACCTCTGTGCCTGGATGAATAGCCATTTGCTTGTTATCTCTACAGCTTTCTTTGAATACAAAGAAGATGGAGGACGATTTCCAAATCCTCCATCCTACAGCGTTGCCACCACTCTGCCCTCCTATGATGAAGCGGAGAGGAGCAAAGAAGAGGCAGCCATCCCCCTGGTCACTGGAAGAGTCATGGTACACTGATTTAATTTTCAAACAGCATGTAGAAGTATTCCTCGTCATGCCGTAGTATTAAAGAAAACAACAAAGCAAATTGGAGGTAAGCACAAGTAATTGTAATGTATTTGCATATGTCTTGCTGTTGGCGCAGGAGGACGACTTTGTAGCCAGGGATGACTTTGAAGATGCTGACCAGCTGCGAATAGGAAACGACGGCATCTTCATGCTCACTTTCTTCAGTAAGAACTCGTTCAGCATTTCAACGGTCGACATGTTTACTGTGGTTCTTTCTAAAAGAGTAAACTGTCCTTCATTTCAGAGCCGGCTTGTAATCAGACCATTATTCATTATTTATATATCTGTAGAACTCTGGACAGTGATCATGCACTCTCTTTTAACATTTGTCATGCAGTAAGTCTTAAATTAGGGCTCTGCCAACGATTTTCTGAATTGAATTTGGCATATTCACAAGGGCTGTTAGATAACGTACTGGGTGCAAATGCCAGCACACTCACTGCACAAGTTTGTTTTCCAGCAAAAGATGGAGGAGGAGAGTGTGTGGCAGCCAGTTTCATGACTTCAAAAACACCTCACATTAAAAATCTTCTACTGTCTATTGGTCATGTTTTAAAAGTGACATATATGTTTGTTTTTTTTCGTCACCAGTGGCATTCCTCTTCAACTGGATCGGCTTCTTCTTGTCGTTTTGTTTGACCACATCAGCCGCCGGTCGATATGGGGCCATCTCTGGTTTCGGCCTGTCCCTCATCAAATGGGTCCTCATTGTCAGGGTAAGAACTGTTCACTGTATATTCATTAAAACCAGTTTGTATATCAGTATTTCATATCAGTATTTATTGGTATTACTGTAAAGAAAGACTTAAGCTACAGCTCTTAACAGATACTACTTTTTTTATTACTTCCAGTTTTCTACCTACTTCCCCGGTTACTTTGATGGACAGTACTGGTTGTGGTGGGTGTTCCTGGCCCTGGGTAAGTGAGAGATATTATTTTATAAACAAACAGCATTTCCTCCTATTACCCATGATTACATTAAGGTAAATCTCCGATGTTGCAGTATATATCTTTTCTTTGCCCTGCAGGCTTCATGCTGTTCATCAGAGGCTTTGTTAACTACTCCAGAGTGCGTAAACTGGCCGATCCCACCTACGCCACTCTTCCCCGAACAAGGGTACTCTTCATCTATTAGAGGTGAGGTGTTATTAGTGTGGTCACACTCATCGTGGTTTGTCATTGGAGACATGTACATGCACACAGGACTCCAGTCACAGTGAGGGATGAGATTAAGGCAATGATTAAAAAACAAACCAAACCAGAAATATCTGGCATTACTCATCACCCTGCAAGTGTCAAATGCCATTCAAATCTTAAGTAAATAAAGAAGTCAGGGCATAACTCACCTAAATCCCTGTTGGAACCGTAGGGAGTTGCACTGTGGGTAATAGAAGCACCATGGTTTTTGATGGAAGAAGAATGAATGGAAGCAAAAAGACGATGGTTTGCTTTGCACAGTTTTAGTGAGACCATAGTAGATAACAGCCACAGCAAAACCACATATTGATGCCTACTGGAATGTTTTTCAGTGCAGTTTGTGTTGTCTTGCTAAGTTGTATGTATCTTTTATTCACAGGTAAAAGTCTCACTGAGATTTAGGGTGCTTTCAGACCTCGAGTTGTCTTGCTTTGGTCTGAATCAGGGACTTATTTTGTTACAAATTTTCATTATTGCCTAGAGTTGGTTCGTGTTCTCACGGCAGCATTTACAGGTGGACCAAGTAAAATGCCTTGCGCGAGAAAGCTGCTCTTGATTGGTCAGAATTTCCTTGCTGGAAAAATCCAGGAAGAAGAAACAAAATGTTGAAGAAGAGTACACTTGCAAGATAAATGCGACACTTTTTAATGTCACAATGGAGGGACAACTACGCAGGTTGATTTTAGCGCTGGTCATCGTGGACTATATTGCTGTCATTGTTCATTTTAGGCAAAACATACAGTTCGAAAATGAGGCACGGCTCCAACTAGAAAACAATGTTCTGATGCATTGGATGTGCTGAATGTGCATATTAAGGCAGTACAGGAGGAGGTGCACATTAATAATCCTCCAGGACTGTAACATGCTCATGTTTAACCCAAACAATGTGTCATGTGACTGCAGTTGGTTCAGATCGAGGTCGGAACACGTTCTCACCACAAACGAACCACACTTGGGGGGCGAACAAACTTGAGTTTGATTGAACCGAATCAAACGAGGCAGGTGTGAAAGCACCCTTAAAATCTCATTTTTCAAAAGCAACCTGGCGGAGAGGTAGCATAAACATCATTACAATGATTAACACAAACAGATGAGTACAACTGTCACATATCACACATGAGCAGGCATAAAAGTTAAAATGCAACACAGTTAAATACATAAACATGTACAATTTTCTAAAAACTAACCTAAAGATGTGTATTGCTAAAAAGCCAACATTAGATGTTACCAGTCTAAAAGTTGCAAGTTCAGCATCAAACCTCATCTTTTTACTGTCCAAGAGCCGCCTCCAGCAGTGAAAAGCCACGCCAGTGTTAACTCTTGTTTTGCTTCATTTTAAATCACTTCTTTTCTTTGCCGCCAAACGCAGTTTCTTGCCAGGGGCAAGATGTGGGGTAGTGTTAGATGCCACTCAGCTCAGTTTCGGCCATCTTTTGCTTTATGTTGTTGATGTAGCTTTTGTGTTTACTGTCCTACTTCAGGCAGCTGTACTTGTCTCATGTTGGACTGAGTGCAGACTGGGTGCTATAGTAGCCCTTTTACACTGCCTGTTCCAGGCGGGAATGTTGCGCCGTTATTCCGCTTACCACCTAAATTAATACTTCCGATACGTTACTTATATGGCCTTGGAAAGTTAATTCAATATTTGTGAACATGAGCTCTGTTAAATCCAGAAACCAGAGAAGTAAACATGTGATTTCATCAAGTATAAAGTGTGGAGCTGCTCCACAGACAGTGAATGGGAGTGGACCCACAGACTGTTTGTTTTCTTAACAGGTCTGACCGGCCCCGTTTGGTCATGTATCATGATGTAGCTTCGAGCAATCAGGGGCTTGAGTTGAGCTATTTATAGGCAGCTGACGGACAGAGCCATGATCTGTTTAGAGACCAGTAACAAGGAAAATGAATGGACACATTTAGATAAAAAACGTCGGGCAACATCAGGTAATGTGTGTTTTTAATCTGCTGGAAGGATTTTTCAGTCAAAGGTGAAACAACAAGGTTATGGTGCGATTTGCTGTGCCTCACTCATTAACTTAAACAGAACTGGCATCAAAGCAAAATTCGATCACTGTCAGTGACATCATGACTTTGCTTCTTTTATATTTTCCTCGGATAAATGCGGGGTATTAAAAATGAAGTTAAAATGTTGCCTTAATCTTGTCAGCCAGAGTTATTGATGTGCATGGAAACAGCCACTGACAAACCACAGACATCACCATCACAGCACACGTACATGAATATTAATTATTTGTACATCTTCCTTCAACCTAAACCCAGGACGTTGGATTTGGCAGAAGCGGACATGACCAACACGAGCAGTAACTCTGTGAGGAGTTTCAAATTTCAAAGTGAAGACACTTAACTCCAAATCGGCCAGACGAGTTATAGATGAAGACGACTCTCAATAAAATATTCAGGAATTATATCACTTTGTTTTATTTTGTTTTGAGACTTTATTAATGGAAAATGGTTAACAGTAATAGTCCCTCGATGTACTCATTAGTGGCGAATGTTAAGTGCTATTTACATCTCTGTCTGTAATGTATAAGTAATGCCTTATATCATTTGATGGTAGCGTACGAGCATGCATCTGCCCTTAAGGTCAATAAATAGGGAGTGTCTCATGTTGGTGACACTTGAAGCCAACAGGTATTAATGAACACAACACTCGTTAGACTTGCCACAGCATGCGACACACTTTGTAATCTGCACTAATCATGGTTTTATTGTGACTGTTAGAGGCTGTTTGTTTTTTTAGACCCCACATACACTTAGAAAGCAAAGCTGTCATTAGGCTGTAAATGCTGATATAACACATACTTAACTCACCTGTTGGCTTTAAGTAGTGTTGCCCTTTTGTTTAGCCAGGAGGGGGCAGTGTTGTCTGCTGCTTTAGAAACTGTTCGTTCACGGCATTGTCATGATGGAACATACATGCTTGCGATTCAAACGCAGTGTCAGCAGAGCACATTAAAATGACATCCATGTATCAGAAGTTATGATTTTGCCTGTTAGATATTTTGTTGTACTTTAAATCAGGTGAATCTATCCACCTGGAAATAGAATTTAGGTTATGGTTTTAATTTAGACAATCCAGTTTGAGCCAGAAACCAGACGGCCACAAATGTCAAGGCGACAAACCCCAGAGCAGCTCGGGGATGACAGTGAAGAGATTTTGTGACAGCAACCAAGATTTTTTTGTTATGGGCGTGTGAGCACATTTTCTGGTTCACATCCTTAAAAATCTCATGGAGATGTCACAGCCTGACCTTTCCATGACTCCTCAGTGAGTCAGCAGAGTCAGCATCTCATTCACTGTGAGTGGAAAAGCTCTGTGATTATAGAAAAGAGTCTGGGCTGTTAATGATATCGCTCAGACGTTTGGATCGAATTATCTAAGAGCATAAAAATTCCATTTTCAGGTGGGTTTTTGCCTTAAGATTTAATTGACATATGGGGAAGGGAAATCTGTTTTTCTTACTCTTCTTTTATTTGTTTTTTTCTTTGAAAATGAGGTGTAAGATGTTAGCTATCTTGTGGGTATAAAGACTATGTCAACGAATGTTGTATGCAGGTGCACTTTTAGAAACACGACCAGTAAAACCCAGAGGATGTTCCCATCATTATTTTAAGTCCCAGACATATAAAAACAAGGAATGACTGACGCTGTGGTTTCTGTTTTATATATTGGTGGGAACGGCATGTTCATGATCTCACCACTGTCGTCATTGGAAGGAGTTCATATGGATTTGAGTCTGATCCAGCAAACTGAAACTGTTTGCCTCATCGGTTAACTTCATATTTCTGCCATTGCTTTGATACAGACCCATTATGCTTATTTCTATGTGATGTAGAGCTGCAATCTTGGGGTTTTGTTGTTATGAAACTGTACAGTTTAGTGTTAAATAAATGTCACTTTTAATGCGTCATTTCTGAGTTGTCTGGATTGTGTTACATAAAAGATTATGTTACTTACAGGCTGGCATTATGAAACCAAGTTACTGGTGGAAAGGGCATGAAAATAAAAATGTGTAGCTCAAGCCTGGGGCAGCTTTTATGTGTGTGGAAGGGTGCACTGGGTAATTTTACACATTGGCGACACCAAGTGGCAGTGACGTGTAACTGCTGGAGATATGAAATAACAGTTTTTCAGCTTGACACATTGTTAATTACAGAGAAGTTTAGTGGCTCAGTGACCTATATCAAGCTGTTAATTGACACTCTTCTAATCTGCTGAGGCGTTACCCCTCAAGAGCAAAGCGTCAGATGCAGAAAAGTCGAACAAGAAAGAACTGGAAGCACATGTCCTCAAGCCAACATTTTCAATCAGTAGGTTACAATGTTGTAAGTGTAGTAGTTTATGACAAATACGAGTTAGTTGCTGCATCTGGTCTAACTGTCCACCAAATTTCACTGACATCTGGAGACAATTTTTAAGATAATTAAAGGGACAGTTCACCCCCAAATCAAATGTACATGTATTTCCTTCTTACTTGTAGTGCTTTTTTATTAATCTAGATTGTTTTGGTGTGAGATACCGAGTGTTGGAGATATTGGCTAGATGGCACTCTGCTTGTGGTGCTGAGAGCACCAAAAAAAAATACATTTGAAAAACTCAACAGCAGTGGCTCTTCACAGAAACCATGACCCCGTTACTCAAGATAATCCAGAGACTACATGTAGGAACTATGTTCTTTCTGCTAAACTACACCCACCAACCGTATCACCGCACAGAAGGAAGCGTGGATCTACTGCTGGCTCACGTAACACCACTGAACTAGCTAACATTACAGCTCAGCCTAGGAGGATGCCATTTTTTTTTACATCTTGCACTGCCACGAGCACGAGCCTCTCGTCCATGAGTAGATGCACATATCCTTCTGTGCACTGATATGGTTTGTAAGTGTAGTTTAGCAGAAAGAGAAAAGTTCCTACATGAAATTGCTCACAACAAGGTCTGTGGATTATTTTGAGTAAACATGTCATGATTTCTGGAAAGAGACATTGCTGTTGAGTTTTTACAAATATATTTTTTGGCACTTTGAGCACCTCAAACTGAGTGCCATCTTGTTCCATTATATTGGAGAGAAGGCAGACATCTCTACAGCTGATATCTCCAACACTCTGCAGCTCACAGCAACACAATCTAGACTGACAAACAGCACTATGGGTAAGAAGAAAATGTTTGAATTTGGGGTGAACTGTCCCTTTAAAAGTTTAGGTAACTAAAAATAATCATACTCCTGGTACTATACAACTTTTTAGTAATAATAGAATGTGTTTTATGGATTATACTGTTTTCTTGTTTGTTCTTTTCGTCTGTGCAGTCAGGACATCTGCTACCAACTAAAACAGGATGTTGTTAGTGGACACAAAGATGCTGACACACAGTCTTTTCTCTGGTGCAAAGCTGGCCCTCCAATAATTACGCCTCAGATTAACATTAAAAAGACTTAGCCTCCTTTTGATCTTGACCGATTTGTTTTTGCAAGCCAGTGTGTCATCACCTATTTTCGCACCACTTCTTCAAGTCTTGTTCTGGCCCAATTCATGAGCTAAAACGGTAAAGTAGGTGTATCTGAACAAAACTTCCTCCTGGTGCATTCTGTCTGAGGTATCTTTGTGTTCTTCACTCATCAGACTCACTCAGCTGTCGGGGCAGAAAGAAGACGGCCTTCTGTCCGAGGTGAGTCCTTGGACCCAGTTTAGGTTTCCCGTTCTTTTTCAGGCCTACGTACCAGTTCCTCTCCTGATATTTCTGAGGCATATATGTGTTGTAGTGGTTCTCCTCCAGCTTCTCCAGGAAGTAACACTCATCAGTCACTGTGGGCTGAGATGTAAACACAAACAAGCACCAACAGCTGACAGCACTTTAATTTGTTTGGTTTGAGATTGAAAGCGAAAAAATCCAGTCACCACAGAGCGATTAATCATTTACAACAGATATCACAGAATATTTATCTACATAGGTCTGCGTTGCTAAGTTTAATTTACTGATTTACTATCACATATCATCATGAGGTCTGTTGTAGATACTCACTGAACTGTACAGTCGCCCCTCGTCGCTCATGGCCAAATATCGCCCGGCTTCTGTTCCACGGATCACCACTACGCCTCTGTCCACAGCTTTGAGCTTTAAAACAACTGCAAGGAGAACACGTGTAATATAACATGAAAATAAATACCATAGCAACAAATGAAACCTGTAAACGCGTCTCCTCAAAGATGGGTCGCTTTCTTTTCCGGTAAGAGAAAAATGGCTCTGAGATTCCTCGTCCAAACTTTCAGGCTGTTTGCTCTCAGCTTTAGTCAGCGCACAGATGAATGGGACAGGAGATGTTAAACAATTTTAACTCGTTTAAGTCTACACTGTCGGTCAGTTTCTTTGGCATTTCAACTGGATGTACTCAAGTATAAAACACAGAGCCTTTCACAACAGAAACAAAAGTAATAGATGGCAAATGTGCATTTTAATTCATCTAGTTTTATTAGTTTTATTTACGATGACAGTGCTCACTGATCAACAGAAAGAACTGTAAATGAGATAACCTGACCAGATGTAAAAATATAAACATAAACGAGACGTCTTATGGAATTTATATACAAATTAATACTTTGCACAAAATATCACAGTACATATGGCAGTTTATAATATTTTCATTATGTCTCTGTAGCCTATTTATCATTTACAAATAGGCCATACCTCTGAAAACACCACCATGTGTCCTGGTCATGTGTGTGTTATACAATTTCACATTTTATTTACATTGATAGTTGAGCTTTCAGTCCCAACCCTCTGGGATGAGAGGTGAAATGTCTTCAAGAAATGCAAGCATGTCCAGTTGCCTACGATACAGCAAATGTTTACCATGACCAGGATGACTAAGAATCTTCACTGACGAGACGCCTGGTCTGGTTGACAAGTCTGTTTTTTTTTTACAGAAGGTCTTCGGATGTATAAAACCGGGTTGGTGGCTTCTTCAAATTATGTGTCCATTCCTCCTTTACTCTGTAAGTCTTCAGATTTGAAAGGATCAAAAGGGTTTTAATCCAGTTTTTGAGCATTGTTTTTACAGGATAAAGTGGTGTTGTGTCGGTGGGCATATTCATACTGGTTTCATTAAACAATTTGATTATGTTTCCCATTGTTGCTGAGCAACAGTTTTGTGTGAGTGGAATTAAAGGCCTGTCCCAAATATAGGCCTGTTTATTTCAGGGATTGAACCAAATATTAGCCCAGGCTATTAATTGAAGTTGTACGGTAATTTATGTTAGACAATGCACACAAATGTTTTCTTTTTAATTAGTTGTGATTAGTCATTATGTGCATTTATGCCAGTGGCTTACATTATGGGGCTGATTGGCACAGTGTTAAAATGCTATAGTTGCAAAAAAAAAAGAAATAATTTGACCATTTAATTCAGACAAGAAACCAAAAACAATAGTATAATAGAATAATAGAATATCTGGCCCATTTTAAAAACCAAACAACTTTTTTGAGTGATTTATCAATAGGTATATCGTATTACTTTTGCCATTAACCATCTAAAGTAATAATAATGAAAAAATAACAATATAAACAGTGTGTTTAATCTCACAGGATAGTTTTAAACTCTACAAATACAGTTGCTAATTTTACAATTAGCTGGCAGAGTCAGTGGGTCGACCAACCCCGCTTACATTTGACCCAACTTCGTGAAATGATGTTAACCAGCTACCATCACTCATTGCAGACTTTCAAATCTTGTATGAACACATAGCTGATTCCTTTGTCTATTAACCAGAAGTAACACATTTATAATACATCTACTCCACAGACCACTTTTTTTACTTAAGATACTATAAAACTGAAATGTTACCCTCATCAATGAAGTTAGTGACTTTCATATGTTTAAACCTGGTAGAAGAGTGCAGGTGAAGAAAGCATTTTGACCTTAAAATGACCAGAAATTAGCTGTGTGCCAACCATCCCCAGTCTCCCCTTCACCTGTGCAACGCACACCTACTCGGGATGCTCTACAGGCCACTTCCTAATCCTAAAATGAGCGGCACCCCCCTTTTAAATGTCAGCAAATGGCTTCCACGTTTTCAACTAAAAGGAGTTTCTTGAGTGCACATTTTTTCCCCTGCTCTTTGAGCCTGACACACCTGCAGCAAAGGAAGTGAACGCATCATGTTGTAGGCCTGACCTGGATGTAAAGTGCGCTGTGTCGTGCTGCGGTCTCTTACTGTGAGCGTCCCCGTCATCCCTCTGGCCCTGCACCGTCCCATCGGGGAGGATCTGGAGGTGATGTCCGCCATTCATGCAGTACAGCCGAGTCAGCCGCCTGGAGTCCCGCAGCGGGCCGCTCTCCACCGTCTGCTCCTCCGACACTAGCACCTCCTCATCCGTCATCCCGCTCGGAGGACACACAGATGTGTCACCAGCAGGGAGCTGTGTGGGGGAGCTTGGTTTTTGTGAGAAGGAAATCAGCGGAATCAGTCCCCTGCAGTGGTCAGGTGTTTACATGCTCGTGAACGCGCGCAGAGATCACAGAGACAGCTGGGTGCGCGTGCCCGACTCCTGGCCTCAGCCTCCAACGGGGATAATGAAGTGTGATCAGTGACCTCAGCCCTGACTACTGCACCTGTGGGAGATAGTGTGGCAATAATAGTGTAGTAATGATAATAAATAAGTTCAGTAATGTTGTATTTTTGTTTATTTTGTTTACCAGCTATTAAACAATTAGGTAATTCATCACCATTCGACACCAGGTCTGTATGATGAATATATGAATTATAATTGTTAGCAGTGGTAAAAGACGTGCTCCTTTACTTCAGTAAAGGTAGCAATACCACAGGGACAAAGATTTTGTTACAAGTTAAAGTCCTGCTTTAAAATAGGCCAATACCTAAATAATACACAGAAATTACCAGCAAATTGTACTTGAAATAAAATAAGTACAAGAACTCATTGTGCAAAATGGCTCCATTCAAAGTATTTCATTTATTATCTTACTATATAATGATGAAAACTGTCTGTCTGTGTGTCTGTCCCACGTTTTTCTCCTCACTGACTTGGTCAATCCATGTGAAATTTGGCACAGTGGTAGAGGGTCATGGGAGGATGTGAATGAAGCAATATTACATCAGTTGGCCAAAGGGGGGCGCTATAGCAACCGATTGAAAATGCAAACTTTGAACCCATAACTTCCGGTTCTATAGATTTTCTACACCATTTTGAATTTTTTGAAAAACACTTAAAATCGATCTCTTCCTAGGAAGTTTGACCGATCTGCATGAAACTGGGTGAACATAATCTAGGGACCAATATCTAAAGTTCCTTCTTGGCAAAAGTTGGAAAACTTACTAAAACTGAGCTTCTATAAGGCAATGAATATTGCGGAGGGCGTGGCTCATCACATAAAGGTGTATAACATCTCAAGGGTTTCACCGATCACCACACAACTTTGTAGGCATATGACCACACATAATCTGAGGGGACCCCTCCATTATTGACCCCATCAAACAAAATGGGGGCGCTAGAGAGCTAATTTCTTATCTAGGCCTAACCGCCATATCGATTTTTACTAAATTTGGTAGATATGTAGAACAGGACGCCTCAAGGTGACTGGAGAAATTTAACTCTAATTGGCAACTGGGTGGTGCTATAACAACAGAAAAATGCTTAAAAATGGCTACAATGCGACCGATCGCTGTGGCTCCCCCTGTGGCTGAATGTTTGTTTGTTTTCCTAATTTTTGGTATGACTAAGTCATGATATGGTATGCTGTACATAATCACGGAAACTGTCAGTGTGTCATTCTCTCAGTCATTCTGTCTGTTCGACGTTTTCCTACTCACTGACGTGGTCAATCTATGTGAAACTGCATGTAGGCATTGAGGATTGGCATAGGTAGAAGGTGACAAAGCTACCAATGGGTATGGACTAGTTTAGTTTATTATTGTAATTTTATCCCTGGTTTATTATAGCACTGATGATAGCCAAGGACTGAAACTTACGGATGTCCTAAATAATTTTCTTTTTGCATTGATCTCAGCCTGTAAACCTTTTCGTGGCTTTCCAGCCCAGTTGCATTGGTGTGCAGGTATCTCCTCTGCCGTCCTTTCTTGGTTGTCCATTGTACTGACGCACCCAAGATAAACCTTTTTATTATTGCCCTAAGTAGGTGCAGTTTCACAGCAGCCCTAAGACTTTGCTATTCCTGATTTATTGCCCTCTAAGCAGCATCTGGATGGTGTCAGTGTAGAGCTGTTAGGTAGTTTCATCTATAACAATGCAGATTTTTATGAACTGAAATGGTTTCACAAATAAAATCTTGATTGGAAAAGTAACTTAAGCTACAGGGGAGTAGAAAGTACAATATTTACCTCTGAAATACGGTGGGGTCATAGTGAAGAGTAGCACAAAATGAAAATGCACAGATAAAGTACATGTGCCCCCAATTATATACTTAAAGGGACAGTTCACTCCACATAGAAAACACATATTTTTCCTCTGCTGTGTTGGATGATGGAAAGCCGGTATTTGTCTTGATAAGATTTTAACATTTCTGTATGCAGCTCCTTTTATGTGGAATCCTCTGCAACTCAAAATTGCACTCTTTGGTTCCTCTCGGCCGTTTCAAAGCACTCTTGTGCTGTCATAGTCAATGTCATAGTGTGTCTTAGCTGGTCATTGTAACCATGTGTAGTTGCCCGTTTTTACGTTTGTATGGTTCACTTCGGGTATACATTAACATACTCTTTGGTTTTTCTTTGTAGTGATCTTATTTGTATTTTATATTGCTTGTTTTAGAGCTGTACATTTTTATTCTGTGTTCTTGAAAAAGAGATTTTGTATCTCAAGAGGTTTTTATGGTTACATAAAGGTTAAGAAATCAGAAATCATGTCTCAGTTATACTCAAGATAATCCACAGGTCTTGTTATGAGCAGTTTCATGTAGGAACTATTTTCTCTCTACCGAACTACACCTGCCAACCGTATCACTGCTCAGAAGGAAGAATGCATCTACTGCTAGCCCACCTAGCACCACTGAGCTAGCTAACGTTACAGCTTAGTTGATGAGGACGCCTTTAATGTTTAAATCTACAAGCCTCTGGTCCATGAGTAGATGTACACTTCCTTCTGTGCATTGATAAGGTTGGAGAGTGTAGTTTGGTAGAAATAGTTCCTACATTAAACTGCTCACAACAAGGTCTGTGGATATCCGGGTCATGACTTCTGCACAGACACATTGCTGTGGAGTTTTTCAAATATATTTTTTGGCACTTTGAGCACCACAAGCTGAGTGCCATGTTCCATTATATTGGCGTGAAAGCAGACATCTCTACGGGCGATCTCTCCAACACTCAACTGATTTTAGGGTGAACTGTCCCTCAAGTACAATACTTAAGTAAATGTACATAGTTACAATCACCAACTGAATCTTAGTAGTTGATTTTAATTCACTGGATGGCGACTAAAATGTGGTTAAGACAGTTTAGATAAGAGAAAGGTCTTGATCGTGGTTAAATAAGGAAAAAGTCAGCACTGACTTCTGAAGTAGTGCTGGGACTGGAGGCTGGATCCAACCCCTGGATACAGGTGTCGACGCCAGCTGTTTGTCCTTCAACAAAACCAGAATTCCAGTAAACTCCAACAGCCTTCATCAACAGTCAATAAACCAGGTGTCAGAATGGAAAAGCGTATTTATTTGATGAACAAGTGCTTGCTGTGATAATGAGAGGTGTCTTACAATGAGCTTACCGTTTCCATAGTTCAGTATCATCGAGTTAATATCATGGCAAACATCAGCATACAGTTCCTTGTTTTGGGAAGTACCACACAAAGACATACAGTTTGACCTTTAATCAATGGAGGAAAAGATCAACAGGAGTCACACTACAGAGGAGAAATAATACAGCAGGGGTAGGTATAGAAAAACTATTATTTGGAGACAAATACACCACATTTTCTTTACAATGGATTATATGTACATATTCAAATTTGTAAGCAAAACAAATGTTTTTTTTTCTTCGTTTTTTAGAGAAAGCATATACCAGTGAAACATGATCTGCCCTTGATAATTCTGAAAAGTTAATGTCTGCATATGTTCTATACAAAATAGATTTTCAAACAATATTTGGGTAGTGCAAATCTTTTTTTGTTTTGTTTTTTTAGATTCAAGCTGGTTGATTACTTTCACAAACAGTTTGTGTGTGAAATAGACTGACTCCTATCCTATTCACAGTATTACACAATTTGACCAAAGCTGTCATGTTAGAGTAAAAAAAGAAAGAAAGAAAAAAAGAAAGAAAGAAAGAAAGAAAATGTGTTTAATACACAAAACAAAGAACTGTACATTTGTCCTCTAGGAGCTACGTAGTTGACACGGACACGTGTTGAATTTGTCTGTGCTTGCTTTGGTCACCTTGTAGTCAAACATCAAATAGGCTTATTGTGTGCAGTCTGTCGACTGTGTACTCGACTGTGTACTGAAGAAGTGTATCTTTTCCTGAAAATCTGGCCTGCAGAGATAATGTTAACTGAATCTCCTGTATGCAAATAGCTTATACTGGAAAAAAGACTAAATTAAAACAAAAAAAGAAAAGGAAGCAACATCTTGTTATGTGATGTTGACAGATAATCTGTCATTTCTATTGCATATTTAGTTGTCCTCCTCAAAAATGCACAAGAAAGTAAGCAAGGATACATTTTTGAGTGAGAAGAGGCAAGTGTGCGATTTATAATGAAGAGCAGCAGCAGCGGAGATATGGATACACTGAATGTGAAAGTAACCCATGAGTAACCCCTATGCAATTAATGAAGATGTTTTTGACTATTTTGAATAAACATCAGAAAGAAAAAAATAGTAAATATCTGTCTTCTGAGTCGGGGTGTGAAAGACAACAGTGGCAGCACATTCCTACAACTTTGCTAATCCTGACAATGAAAAGGAGAAACACCATAAATCACAGAGGCAGACACATTTTGGGAAACTGACTGTTTTTGGTTCTGAAAGTCTAAAGCGACTAAACATGGACAACCACATACTGTGTGAATTTCAACAACCTGAGCGCGGGAGCAAAATTCATAACGAGTGCTTTTAAATTTGTTGGGATAGCAAAACAATTTTCCGTATTTAAATTGTGATTTGTGATATTGGGCTTTAAAAATAAAATTGATTGTTTGATTGAAATGAGCACTTTGTAGTCGCTCACTTGACATATTTATCCAATTATTTCAAATTGGCAGGGCGTCACTTAAATAAATTCCTCTTTAAGGTTAACATTCATTTCAAAACCTGGATTATTTTGTGCTTTGAACACAAACAACAAGACAAACTGAGCTGACAACTGATGAAAATGTCACAGCACATTTCAAATTTACTCACACGACACGCAGATACTGACAGACCTACGTTCCTCTGTGTGATCACAGCTGTAAGTGCCTTGTGTTACGAATACAGCTCGGTTATCGCTCATTAATAATGACCTCAATATGGCGGACAGAAGCTCAGATAACTCAGGAAAATCGATTTCCTTCTTCTGATAAAAAACACTGACCAACTCTGAGCATCACTGAAAACAGACAAAACCGGAGTTTGGCACTGAAATAGTTCCCAGAGAATTAAAAAGGATCCATTTTGCCCGCCTCCCCAGTCAGTGACGCCATGCTTTCACTACGACATGACTCAGTGAGGTGACTGATGCTAAGTGCTTTCGAACACTGGGACTCGACTAACTAACGGACAGACAAATAAATGTGTAAATGTACTAAACACAGACATGAAGACAAGGTGCCTACGGGGCATTAAAGGAGCAGAAGGCTTCAACAGGAGGGGTCGTAGGTTATCAGCAGCTGTGGGAGGTTTACAGGGTAATGAATCTGCCTGATCCAAAAAGCTGTATACACAAGCTGTCTATTATACAAACCGTTCATTTTAAAAAGGAAGAGTTCAACACTTTGGGACATGCACTCATTCACTCACTTGTCAAGAGTTATGAAAAGACTGATAGTACTCTCATGCCTGTATAGAGACTATGAAGCCATGGCCAGGAGCCAGTTAGCTCATACAGACTGGAAGCAGGCGGGGAAACAGCTTGCCTGGCTCTGTCGAAAGGCAACAGAATGTACTTGCTAACTCTGCAGCTCAGCAATACATGTTTCATCTCATTTGTTTAATCACTACCAAAACTGAAGAACACTTAAAGAAAGGAAGTAACTAGTCCTGGCAAAGACACAGACTGCTTTTCATTATGCTAACATATGCTTCCTCATGTCCTTTCTCCTCATCATCTTCCCATACCTTAAATGGTCTTCACAGGGGTGGAGAGAGGAGGCTTTTGGAGAAACTTAAAGCAAGGAAACATGAGTGTATCCTAAGTAACGTAAGTGACGTGATGTATAAATGCTGCACCTCTACATTTGGCACAGCAACTGACGCAGCCTTAGACTGACACTATGGAACCAAGCATTTCTCATTTGGCAGCTTTGGATCCACCGCCCTCGTGTCTTTTACTCGCATCTCTCTCTCTCATCCTTGCTGGGAGGAGCTAAGACGCGAGCAAGAGACGCCAGTTAGGGAAACGAGGTGACATATAAGCGTAATGTAACGCACAAATAGTTCAGCACATAACCCTAGAAAAACTGCAAATTGTTGTTTGTATTCTTTGTTTTATGTGGGGTTGTACCAAATATCTTTTTTTTGTTCCGTTTCAAACATTCAAATGTTCTCATGTTTTCACATATTTGGTTTACATGCATTTTAAACAATCCTATGCAGCCTCCACTGAAATCTAGTTCTACAAATTGTATAAAACTATTAATGAAGCCTATCTGCTTATACGCAACTGGGCAGGATGAATAGAAATGCAAGAAAAAAAAGCCATTACTCGTACAGATTAAACAAATGACATATAGCATGAGTTTAACCAAGCTTTAGAGGTGCTGGTAGGCAGATTTTGTTCCCTTCTGACAGAGCGAGGTCAGCCATTTTCCTCATTTCCCGTCTTAATGCTACGCTAAAGCTAACAAGCTGTTGGCTGCAGCTACATATTTACCCTACAAACATACACGTGGTGTCAGTCTTCTCATCTATCTCAGCATGAAAGCAAATAAATGCATCTCCCGGGACATTAAACTATTCCTTTAACAAATATAGCAATGCGACAATGCAAAGGCTTTCAGTAAGTTACTATCCAAAGTACTCCAACACACTGTCAGAGAAGGATCATGACTCCATGTTTGTCAGTTTTACAAAACAGACCGTAAAAAGAAATAAAAAATGAAGGACGGTTATTTTGCAACCAGTTTGACCATGTTAGAACCACAGAAATCTGTTTTCCTGATGAAACAAAAAAAGACAATCTTGCAAACACAATAAAATATGCCCTCTCTTCTCTGATTGGTAGACGCAGGTATCTAACACATTCCATTATTAGACTATCGGGACAGGATCGGGGGCTAAAATAAACATCAAAGTCGGCTACGTCCTATAGAAAAGTTTTTCAAACTTCCATCTAAAGTCATATAGCAAAGACTGGTACAGCGTAACAGTCTTTCTTCACAGTCTTTTAAAGCCTTTAGCAGGGTACAAAGTGCTCGAATCGCACTTAAGGAGTTGAGTGTGCGGGAGATTGCGTGAAAGGAAGCAGGCTTCGAATATTCTGTCTTATAGGTGAGGATAATTTTCTACACGCAGAGGATGGGCCGAGCTGCCACTTCTAAAGATAAACACAGCCATTTAGAAAAAAAGGAAAACTTGCGACTGCATGTAACATAAAGAGTACAATCAAGATACGATGAAGGTAGACCATAGTGGGTTAAAGAGACCACACCTTTAACAGGAAGGAAGAGATGGCTAAGATGATATTTGAAGCAAAAAAGGCACATATTTTTTTCCCTTTTATAATAGACGTGTGTAAACCTGGAAGAGGTCGGCCCTTGGGAGAAATCATCCTTTTAATGATGGACGTCGAGTAACAATCCAACAGAATTGTTTTCTTACGTCCAATCAAAGCAATGAAATACGCTTTTTAAATGACTGGAAAACAGAGTTTTCTCCCCATATGACTGATAAACTTTTTTTTTTTTTTTACAACCTATAAAAACTAAAAGAGGAACATACAGTCTAAAAGCCTACTTAAGAGCATGTTATTAATTAAGCTTTGTTACCTTTCCAGGTAACAATGACCTGGAAAATTGTATAAACTGTTACCATTTGAAAATGTAGAAAATACTATCAGAACCTGTACATAGATATTTGTTTTATCTACCTTAGATATCGTTCTGTATTTGAAGGTAAGAAACCTGAGACAACGTGGATGTTAGCCTATATCTCTTTGTGATTATCTTTTATCTTACAAACATTTCCTACTTGTTATACACAACATCTTAGACTGCTCAACAAAACAAATCTCTGTGCTCGCTGTCTGGTTTCTACACAAACGTCTCCAGTCTCTCTCCCTCCAGACTTGTAAGCCACTACACAAAGTTGCATACTCGCTCCCAGGAACATTGCTCGCTCCTCGCCTTGGATCCTCGTTTCTTTTATCATCGCTCTTTGGGGGGGTGGGTTGGGAGTGGGGGTGGGGGAGAAATTGGTGAGGTGATGTGGTGGGATTTTAAGGCATTGTGTCTGTTACGGGGCACAGTCATCTCTGGTGGAAGAGGAGAGGTTTGACGCTTCCGGCCTTGAATTTTGGTAACTGGTTGCTGATGATCTCGGCGAGCATCTCCGGGAACTCCACACTCAGGGATTTATTCACAAAGGTGTAGAAGCAGAAGCTGAGCAGTCCACCGACCAGCTGCAGACACACAGAGAGAATGTATTAGTGGGTAATTGACACAAAAGCACACAGTGAGTGTTTGGTGATGTGAGAAAAACAGGTATCTTGATATTGGCGTACATTATATCTGAAGTTGATCTGATGGTACATACATTTCAACTGCAGTCATTATTTAGAGACATTAATTGGTCATTATCATCACATACGCAAATACCAGGGAGAGACACATTTCTCTGTTCGAGCATTCTGTATTAATGAAGGCCTGGTTCCACAAAATAAGCGAAGAGAAGTTACATCCCATTTGTTATAACCGTATCAAATACTACAAATCAAGGTAACTTTGCATTATAGGAAAAACTTTTCTCTGAACTGCTCAAATGTTTTAAACTAACAACATCAGTTTGATCACAGATCAGAATCATCTCTTAAGGATAAAAGGGAAAGCTAGATTCTTTGAAGTGGGGTTGTATGAGGTACTTCTCCATAGTCAGTATAGTACCTACAACAGATGGCAGTCAGTACGGCCCCAGTTTAGAGAAGCACGCAGGAGTACCACCACAGAAGCTAAGCTATAATGCTATGGACAGCAGCCGCAGCAAAACACATTTTAAAAATGAAGCCAATGTGGAAGTGCCAAAAACTGCAATTTATCGAATGGCTACTTGAGGGTGGTTCCGAAACAGTAAATTCCCATAGACCCTCATGTTAAGATGCCAAACTTTACAGCAGAAATAAACATGTTTACAGCCTGGTACAAAAATCGGTTTAGGTCTCTTTGGCTTATTTCAACATTCATGACAACTGTAAGGGGCAGAATTTTTCTATGACTAATACGTTTACATTTTACTATGGCCCAAAGTTGCGCATATTTAAGAGTGGGGTCGCTAGAGTGACTGAGTGAGAGACTGAGCTAGAGTGAGCTGTCCTGATAGGGTAACTTATGGCTCCAAAAAACCAAGATGGCCACAGCCGAAATGCCAAATTCAAGGCTTCAAAATAGTTGCCCACAAACCAATGGGTGGTGTCTATTATTTATTCAGTCTAAGATTTTATCCACCTAAAACAAAATCAGTATCAGTTAAGGTGTGCACCATATTTAGAATATTTATCTACTCCACCTTTCCGTCAGACAGCCCTTTCCGCCAGGGAACTGAACTGAAACTTTACTACGTTCTCTACCACGCCACCAGACTCCTTTGAGGAAAACTGTAAATTTACCTCACAGAACACGGAAGTTGCTTTTCTACCATTGCCTCAATCAGTTAGTTTGTGTTATTGTGTGACTTTGGTAAATCCATACGAACCCTTTAAAACACCAGAGTCACACAATAACACTAACTAACTGATTGAGGCAGCGGCAGACCAGCACCTCCTGTGTTTTGTAAGGTAAAATTACTCTTTTTGTTAAAGGAGTCTAGTGCTTTGAAGAGAGCAGAGATAACAGCTTCAGGTGCCCGTTGGAAGGAGCTGTCAGCAAGGTAAAGCAGTGAAAATGATCTAAATATAGCGCACATGTCAACTGATATCAGATTTCTTTAGGTGGTTAAAATATGGCTTCCATCGTGGTAATCCTACCTGCTTGTCCAAACTGGGTCACCTGCCAAATGACATCCACTATAGGTACTACACTATAGATAAGTATCTCATACAACCCTACTTCCTAAAATCCAAACTATCCCTTCAAGAAAACTGCTGAATGCAGCTGGTCAATGACCGCCTGCTGATAACATGTACTGCTGATGTTGGAGGATATGTTTTGTCTTTGTGTGCTGGATCTCTGTACCTCATGCATGGAGTCCAGCAGCTTGGTGAGCTGATAGAAACGCTGCCAGTTCTGGCTGGAGTTCTCCTCGCGCTTCACAATGGCTTTCCCCAGCTCCTTAATGTACGTCATCCGAATATCATCGAACACCGCCTGGCTCTTCAGACCGTCCTTTGGCACTGCAGCAGAGAAACAAGAAGTCAACATCTGGGACAGAGATAAGGATAATGTACTGTCAACTGCAAAGGAGAGGGGACGTTCTTTACATTTTAAATGATCATGTCCAGGCAGTGAAGGGCGTAAAAAGGGCGACTGATTAATATACATCAGGGGTTTTTTTTCAGGGTGCACTCCCAGTAATATTTAGCAGCACAGAGTACTTCCAGGAGCCAGAACAAAAGCAGCACACCCCCAGGAGCTGTGTTAAAGCTACCTGCAATTATCGTTTCAAATAGGATTTTAATCTGTTTAATTATTGAGTCTTTGTTTATGTCTTTAATTCTCCTGCACTAGATTACCTTAGAGATAAGATATGAAGATTTAGTTCTTATTTGTGATAACGGCATGTCAGTTAATGAGTTGGTAAAGTGCTGTGATGTGATGTTTTGTCCTGTGCGTATATCAACATTATCTTTTAGCCACTATAGACGGTATTGGATTGGAGTTAATAGCTTTTGTAATGATTGCATTAACACAGCACCACGTTGGACATGAGATAATGAAAGATGGTGGTTCAACTGCTCTAGGGTAAAAAGTCTGACCTGTGCTGAGCAGCAGCAGGACCTTCATGCACAGATACTCGTCGTGGGAAACCTGCAGCCGGACGAACTCGCTGGAAATCTTCAGCATCTGCTCACACTGGTCGGCCATGTAGGGCAGCTTCATCCTCTCCCTGGTGGAATCAGACAAAAAACGGTTTAACAGCACAGCTCTTTAAGTCATAGTTGACTGATAGGGCCGCTTGTGCAGCTTCAATCAGGGAGATGAAGCAGCTCCCTGTAATATCTCTGTAGATTAAATGTTCAAGGTCTTGCTGCAAACAATTTGTGGATCCTATTTTAAATCATTCTTCCAGGAGGTTGAGAATGCATATTTCAGATGACTAAGTGTCATCTCGGTGATGAAGTAATATTGTGGGTGAAAGTGGGGACAAACTCCTGCAAAAAGTCTTGGAATTTATGGTAAGGGGTTGATTTTTCATTTCTTAAAACAGCAGTGCCCAACATTTGTCCTTAAAAGAACCCTTTTCTATCACAAAGTAAGCTGACGACCCCCAACTAAGTGACATATCTTATGGATGTTTTAAATTATATTTATTGTATAATAGCAGTACAGACCAACTGATGAACTGTACAATGAACCCAAATAGTGAATGCAATAACTGCAGGAAATTTGAGTTAAACGAGCGATTTGGATGAATTTTAAGTTGATTATGTCCCCTGAATATTGCATGATCACGTTTTACACGATTCTCGGTCTGTATAATTATTATTATCTTTAATTTTTAACAATCATACATACAAAATAGGCTTCACTTTTCAAAAATTCAAAGTCTTCTTCTCCCTAATGATTGGCCATTGTTCTACTGGCTTTTTGATTGTTTTAACTGTGTACTTTTCTAATGCAGGAGACTGTTGAGCGGAGAAAGATGGTCTGTGATTATATCTTATGTTCAGGTCTTTACTGTGCCCTTATCCGGTGAGATTTAAGTTCATATATAAACTTTAAAATTAACAATTTCACAGTTTTCTTCAAAGAAATGCATGCAATTATGAGGTAAAGGCCTACTGAATATTTTTTTAAAAAGTCTTCTCACAACCCTTAAAGTCAAGAAGGCCTCGCGACCCCCTGTGAAGCTTTAGCGACCACGAGTAAGGGTTGGGCCACACCACTGTCTTAAAGGGTGGGTGGGTGAAATTCTGGGGTGATACTGATGTTTAAAATAATATTTTGGCCAATGGCTGACAGTCGGTGCTGATGATTTTTGTTGTTTATTTTGTGTTTGATGTTATTTATCCTCCTAAACAGTAAGAAAATGTTTCAAAAGCCTGTTTACCATATATCCCCTCTTTAATATCTATTTTATATTGTTGTGAAACATCTACAAACTTCTCATTCAAAGACTGTATTTATTCAAGTTTCTCATCAAAACTGCATTTTACAAGATTGCATCTGAATGAATCTTGAGAACATTATAGATTACATTTTCCCAATACACATTTTTACTAAACAGACCCAAAGAAAAATAAATCAAAACTCAACCTTTTAGTTATCATTATTAACAACATGCCAAAACACCAGGGCCACATATTTAGCGATAATTTGTAAAACATCCTTGAAAACAAAACTGCAAAAAGCTTTTACCAAACTGAGATTGTCTGAAGGCTGTTAAAATCAAAGGCAAAGGCCTCGATTGAGTTTTGTTTGGAGGCTGACTGACAAATAGAGAGCATCATCAGATATTAATTATGATCATATTAACTTGCAGCTTGTGATTATGAAAAAAAAGAGGAAACAAATCAAAAGGCCTATTACAGCCCTAAGCATGGTCGCTTTGCTGACTGCTCACCACACTCAGAGCGCTGTTTACAAACGGAGTCATCAAGTCTATACGAGGGATGAAACGCTGATTACTGATGACAGCTGACAGACATGGTTTGATTCTCGGGAGATACGACACATTTAGCACAGAGCAGAGAGCTGCACTGATATATGTAAACAAACAGATGTATGCGTTGGCTGACTGATGGAAAAAGAAAAATATCATAGGCTAGAAAATATCACTTCAGCACTGGATTTATATGAGGTGCAAAGACTCCATTAACCAGGCCGTGGTATGTTCTAACTTTCACTATTAATCATCACAAAATACTGGCAACACTGACACACATAATCTGGAGGATTTCAAACACATTACTGTGGTACTACTTTCTGTATCACATTACACAACATGGGTTAGATGTAGACTGAAAATGGTTTGATACATACTCGTTGATGACGAGGTCTGGTGCAAAGCAAAGCATGTTGCCGTTGCACTGCTGGTAAGATCTCCAGCCCAGACCGAAAGACATGAGGAAGAGCCAGGAGCACTGCAGCAGAGTCATCTGGTCGTCCAGATGCAGGTTCCTGAAACCTGAGAGAAGGACATGGAAGTATCTCAAATGACTCCTGATGCGGAGAGCGTGGTGGTGACAGTGACAACGAAAATCAACCAAATATAAATACAGTATAACATTTTGATGTGCACTAAATATGATCTTTATCAGTTGCATCATGATCTTGACTGTTTGGTGTGAGGTGGTCATAAAACTCTGTCTGCATTGTCTTAAAGGTCCAGTGTGTAGGATTTTGTGGCATCTAGAATTAAGGTTGCAGACCTGAAATTTCTCCTGTGTGTCAAGCTATAGGAGAACTACAGTGGCTACAAGACAATGTGAAAATGCTAATGACCCTGTCTAGAGCCAGTGTTTGATTTGTCTGTTCTTGGCTACTGTAGAAGAACATGATGACCTCAATGTACCTGCTCTGTATGTAGATAAAAACGGCTCATTCTGAGGTTACAAAAAACACCATTCTTATTTTTTGGTGATTATAAACTAATGAAAACAATTGTTATGAATATTTACAAAATTTCTGCCAATAGTTGCCCCTAAATCCTAAACACAGGATCTTTAAGTCTGTCTTTTTCTTGTCTTGAATTCTGATAAAATCAGACATGTTCAATATTATTATAAGTTTTTAGTCTTGGCTCATGCAAATAGTGAAGTTCAATGACCTGCACGCTATCAACAACCAATAGCTGCACTCTCTCTAGCACCAAATGGGGAGCAGAACATCACATAGACAGAAAACATGTGTCTCAGTTCTCTTGCTCCCCTTCCCCACTGCACAAAAAACCCACTTACACCCACTATTACTTTTGATGTAAAGGGAAAGGTTACAATTGGCATTCAAACCAAGGGCAAATGACTATGCAGTGGTCATGGATATTTATTCCCTCTGGCTGTGATCGGCACCAATGGAAACACAACATCCGGGTGAACGCGCTAATTTTAGCACCTTTACCAGTGAGATGCAATAATGTGCCACCACAAAATACCACCCTCTCCGCCCAAGCAGCACTCAAACATCAATCAAAGTCAGTCTGCACTGAGTTTGAAAGAAAGACTGAATGAGTGAGAGGTAAATAAAAAGAAGTAACCACAGTGAAGTTTTCACAGGGCTCCATGCAGCTTTCTGGCCTGTCCATGACACCAAACATGACACACCAAAGAAAACCCAAAACACAGCAAGAGATGCTCTTTCAGCGCTCTTGTGTACTGGCAATGGGAAAGGGAGTCCATAGCCTATTTTTAGTGGGTTTACCCATGTTTAAAAAACCTGCCTACATGTGCTAATTTTGATGGAAAGGGGGGTGTGGACTGGAAAAGAGGGAGAAGCTGGTGGAGTTGTGGAGTGGACAAGAGTTTGTGTTTAATTTGGTGTGTATCTAATCCAACTAACAGCAGTTACTTAAGTGAGAAACCTTAATTTTTGAAATGGTTCACCTCTCACTCACGGTCTCCCCCACTAAAGTAGCGCAGCTAACAGACAGAGGCTGGTAGCTGGCTGAGGCGGCAAAATCCAAAATGTAAATTTTGTATGCAAATTCTCTTTATGGAATTATTCCACATTGACAAGAATACTGTCAATATATGATACCTTTTATCTTGAGTTTCTAGAGTTATTTGTTTTTGAGGACATGTAAGGAATGGTTAATTTGTCACATCTGTTTTAGGGAGTCTGGCGAAATATTTTCCACCAGAAGCAGGATCAGAAATAATTTCGAAAGGAATCTAGCTGTAGTCTTGCAAATAGTGACCCTGCAGGATCCCCAGTGTTTGCAAAATCTTATAGTGTCTCACAAAAAAACTCATATTGTCTTCAGATGTGAGAGGGCGTCAAACTTTATTCTTTTAAAAGTATGTCAGAGGTCTTTCAGTGTATGGTAGTCATTAATCAGACTTCACTCTGTTTAGCAAATGTGCCTACGTGTCAAGCTAGCCCCAGATGAAGCAGATCCAGATGTAGTGCCAGTGTTTGTTTACACAGAGCAGACACCTGTTTGCGCTGCACCAATACATGACAACATCTCCTGCCTTTTCTAACACTTGTAAAATACCCATGCTTGCAATTTTCTGTGCGTAGTTAAAATAAAATGTGTTTGCACATACTGGCTATATTTTGAGTTGTGTGTGTGGTGTCACACAACGCCAGATACCAAACACTGAAGACAGCACTCATCATTAACTTGTCTTTGTGCAGGTTTGACTTTTTTTCTGGGATATCAAGTGCAATAATTAAATACTGGAGTTTACATAAACACAGATGTCACTGCAGACAGAGGAGCAATGGCAATATCGTACATCTATGTTCAATGTTACGACAAAGAAATGTTAAGTTTTCTTTTGAAACTTGTTGCACCTGCAGATCAACCTCAATATGTCACATCCTTCTCCTTGCAAACTCACCAATATAAACCATCTTAATCTAAATATACACAGTCTACACCCACTCCAAAGGACAAGTTTACACTCCTACCGGCAGAGTGCACCACTAACCTGGCAGAGCCTTGGCCCACTTCACAGCAGAGATGACCTGCCGGCCACCCAGCCTGTTGAGGGTGGTCATGAGGCGGGTGGAGGTGTCGGGCAGGGTGCTGTCATAGCCGGCATAGATGGTGTCCGGCTCGATGGCCTTCAGCAGGGACAGCATCGTGGGAACAAGTTGAGGCATGCACTTGGGTACAAGGGACCTTGCCTCAATTGGCGGAGAAGGAGTGAGCTCAGGCGGGTTGCTCGGCTGGGTGCCCTTTAAGCGGTTCAACTTCTTGGTTTTGCGCGCTGCAGAGGAGAATACAAGGATGTACGTTCAGGGAAGTGAAATAAAGAGGAAAGGTGAGGATGAAGAGGTTAATGTGTACCTTCCAGGTTCATGCCTGCCATCAGACACTTGCGGAAGCGGCAAGCCGGGCAGTTCTTCCTCCTGATCTTGTCTATTATGCAGTCGTTCCTCCCAGCACACAGGTAATTATGCTGCCCTGAGGCACACAGAAGAGGAAGATTAATCTGTTATTTACCTTCACTGCTGTGGCAAACACTCCAGGGGGAAAAACTAATTAGCTGTATCACAGTCCTTTACTTTGTAATGAAAGCGCCTCCAACTTCAAATCATAATGACTCCCACATTTGGGCAAACTGAAGTGACACAGGTTAGTGATGAATGAGTGTATCACAGGCGATGAATAAATCAGTGAGGAAATAATGATGTCTTATGGCTTTGTACCTTCCACTGCTCTCTTGAAGAAGACCTTGCAGCTGCCACAGGTGAGAACGCCATAGTGGCAGCCTGAGGCCTCATCAGAGCACACCAGGCAGATTTTATGAGTCCCGCTCTTTCCCTGTGGTGAGGATGTAGCCGCACTGACTTCTTGTCTGGAGGCAGAAGAGGAGGGAGAGGGTGGAGACAGAGCAGAGGAATGTAAGGAATATTCAGTCACTCCTCTAGTAGCGCTATGGAGCTGTTTTTCTATGAGTGGGTTCCCATGTGCATAAGAACACACATGAACATGCACGTGTGGGTGGTGACGAGTACAAATTCCTGATCTACTGGTGGCTGTAATGCCAAGATATGCAGTAATGTGCAGTAAATGCAGGAAAGAAGAAAACTGCTCCTTCTAAACATGGATGTGTAAGATGCCAGTTTCACAATTTGAGAGAAAAACGGCTTTCCAAGTGAGGAATGTGCACAATTAGCTAGTCAACTCAATGAAAATGTAGTTGTAATATATGTTGTAATAATCCAGCATGTTTCCTAAAGATTTATTTTTCTAGAGAGCGAGTTGTTGTCATGTTTTGTAGGATAATGTGCACTGTTTATACAAGAAGTGCTGCTCATTTCAGCGGCATTTAAAACACAGTTTGGTTACTGAAAAATGTAATTGTCAATTTCAAATTGTTCCTATATACAGTACTTTGTCAGACAATGTTTAACCTTACACATTAAATTGCCCTCAGTTGTGAATGTTTTCTGAGTGTTGTCTAACTTTTGGACGAGTCTACCAGTCTAAGTTTAAACTTCCGTTTCAGCATCATGGGAATTAATTGTTAGGAACATCCGTATTGTAAGTGTTTTATTAGAAGGGAAATGTTTTCATATTTGTTGGACTGCATGGATACACACAAATGCACTTTGGTAACACTGAATCTAAACACAACTTTTGTTTGTTTGCAGGAAAACTCCAAACTTCAACTATAAAAACATAAGTACATTTTACCCACAGAGACAAAACACTGAATAGACTTCTACTGTCAATGAGGAAGTGCATTAAATGATCTTAGGTATCACATAGGGCTGCGATAGTGAGTGCGATGTGAGTCATGATTTTAGTAGGAATGGTAATTTTTGCATTTCATTTTCACTGAAAGAAAAAAAAAAAAGATTTTTGCAGGGGTCTGCACCAAATTAACTGTGCAGCCCTCATATTACAAAATAGCTGCACATACATATCAGTCAAATCCATGTCAGACATATACTGTATGTCTACAGTATGCCATTTATACAGCCTGTCCCGGCTCCTGAAAGCATCCTGTGTTTTGAGAGTTCAGCTGCAGTTCATATTTACAACTGTGCGCCAAAACCTGAAATAAACTGCACAGATACACTACACAGATAGACTACACACACTCCCATAATACTCAATGTGCTCCTTGTGCTTGCTTTACCTCAACTTTACCTTGGTTCTCCACATCGTGAGTGAAGGAAAGTGAGACCCATTGTGCCCGTTTGGGCCTTTAAAGCCTAAATTATCGGACTATCTGTGGTCACATCCTAAATCCAGTGGTTGTCATAAAACTGCCCTTCTTCCTTTGATTGAACCACAAATGTTTCCAGACCCAGTCAACAGGGGTAGGTGATGCACATCTTCAAAACGACCACTAGAGGGTGTCAGGCTTTGCAGCATCCATGCACCAGAGGTCCACACCCCCCTTCTAACCCAGTGGCCACAGCAACAACAACGCCCACACTGAGAGGATATTGAGCCTGAGACGTGCAACAACTGTGTCTGTCTATCCATGTGTCCAACAGTCTGCCTCTGCAATGACAACAAACTGTTTTATCTGATAGGCACTGCCCCGAACTGTCACTGCACGCAAACACTCTTATGCAGATTTGAACCAGGGAGCCAAGTTCACTCTTAAGTTACACAACACAAGGGTATGAGCATGAAAGCAGGCCAGGCCCCAGCAGTCAGTGGGTGTAGCAGGATGGGAAAACCTGAGTGAAACATCAAAGCATCAAGTCCAAAAGCATTCAGCAGCCAGATTGAGAAAAAAAAAAAAAAACTATCAGAGAAAGACCTCAGAGGAGGCTGTCTAGCCATGACAGGGCTGAGAGCTTTCTGAGCACCACTGAGACTACACTGTGGTCAATAAGTATGTCCATTTACCTTTTATGACTCGTCTTCAGTGCAACTGTGTGCTGACAGTTCATGAGCTCTTATTTCCTGAGTGTCTTTGACTGCTCTCTGCATTGTTCTGTACAGCTGAAATTCAAACCCCTGAATCTTTGGGTTGGTTTAGAGGTGATCACACCACTAAGTGGGGGGCTCACTGAACAGCTCCCTCCTGGCCCAGCTGTGAGAGGTGAAACACGGGGCAGATTTAATTGAGAACACAGTCACTAAATCCTTGGAAATCCAGAAAAACCACCATTTTCAAACATACCCGACTACCTGCTTTTTAAATCACATTTTGCAACGAGACTTTGCCAAAAGTTTTGAGGAACAAAAGGTTTTAACTTCAGTTTGGTAGTTACAGCCAAGCACTAAACAAATCACACTCCATATTGTGTGTGCACAGTTTATCATTGTTTGAAGTGGACAACCTGAGCAGAAGGAACATTATTTTAACTATTTATAGCGACAGTAAAAAACCAAAGAGCTGTGTTTTTTGACTTGGAAATTGGAGTCATCATTCTAACTCAGAAAAAGCCCAACCTACGCAGGCACAGAAAGAAACTGCATTAATTTTTCATCTGTAAAAGTGGAAAAAGGAAACATTAACTTTATCAAAAATCCAAATCCAATACACTACAGGTGAACTGACGATCATCCTTCTGTTAAGTTGCACTGTCATTACCAGAATATATCACTGTTTACCTGCATAGCATCATCTTTGATCCCACACAGGAAAACAACTCCATCTTTTTAGATTTTTCAAGAAGGGAACGAGGTGTAACACGTAAGCCATAGTGGTCACTTTTTAATAATGGTTAAAACTGCCAGTTAATTTACTTTTTATTTGGCAACTGTTGAGATTTGTTCATTAGATTTGTGGTGCATTTTATTTAGTTGTGCTACCATATTTTATACAGAATCTGTATCTCACTCTGAATTACTGCTTGTTTAGTTTTTACTTAATATTTAACTCACACATTTATGTTGACATGTGAAATTATAACATGACGCCTACATGATGTAATGTGACAAAGGCTGCCAATAGTGATAATCCAAAAGTAACATCACCCAACTCTGCAATTTCCCTCAAAGCCTCTTTCACTGCATTGTTTTGGTTTAACAGCCCATAACTTAATAATTTGGTTCCATCCCAAAAATCTCATCAGCATCATCTGCAGCAGTAGCCAGCAGCTGTTTTTTTTGCAGAAAGCTCTAAAAACCCACTGTTCGCTCCCGCCCAATGCCAAATGCCAGACAGAAAGCGGACTGTAACTGAAATAGAAAAAACACAGAGGACTTGTTTCTCTTTGCTGTCCTCGTGCTGAATGCAGCAATGTCGACAACAGTTCTCTTTCAACTTGGGATGTTAAAATGAATCTCTCGCTAGATTGAAGTGGGTGGAGTCCATTAATCATACATCTCTCATGATTGTAGGTGGAAAAAAAAAAAGAGAAGAATTTTTGTAAAAACTGCCAACTCCGAGTTGACTTGGAAAATTAGAGTTGCCAATTAAGCTAACCTACATGCCTTTGGACTGTGGCGGGAGAAGGGGAGAACATGCAAACTCCAAAAAGCCCCTGGCCAGAAACTTAACTCCAAATAAACATTGTGCCTGCTGAATGAGTAAATAGGCAACACTTCGCTACAAGTTTGCCATAACAACTTTATAAGGTGATAATAATGTCAATATTGTGTTTACAGCTCAATCCACTGTCCTTAAGTTGCCAACAAAGGCAATCAATGCAATTAGAGACTAAATATAGAAACACAACTTAAAAGAATGCTTCATTGCAGCCATTTCAGGATAGGCAATAATTCAAAATGTGTTTTCTATGTATCCTCTTTGCAGATAATTGTGTTGTGACAAACTTCACGAGTCACCGTGGTTTACAATTTGCATTTGTTTCCTACAAGCTATTTTTGCTTTCAACCAGCCTGTCTGAGTACCTGCTGTTCGGATCTAGGTCAACAGCAGTGACTTGGGTGATGAAGGGTCATACAATATATACAATTCATACAAAAGCTGTGCCGCTGTGATGATGTAACATGCATGCCATCTGTCGCACACACAGATTTATGTGGGGTTTCCTTAACGTACTGCTACGAGAGTGCATACATACAGTATATTATGCACACACACAAACAAAAGCCCTTCAAGCTCCAAAGGAGGCCGTTGTAACCAAAGGGGTGGGTGGAGGAGGCTAATGAGTCCAGAGTGATGATGACGATGATGTCAGAGGGTGTGGAGGGTAACCAGTTTGTCCTTCACTGGCCCACTGGGATGGTGTCAGCAGGACAGCTTTACTAGGTGGCTGTAGGCTACTAGTTCAAATCCAATTACTGCAGCCGCTATATGTTTCCAACAACAACGTAGGCCTGAAGCGATGTCACTGCTTTTCAGTGTTGTCTCTAAACTCAATTTGAAATCAGTGGATGACATTCAACTAAGCCATGAAACAAGTTACAAATCTGTTTTGGGGATTGCCAGACGCAAACCAATCAAAGCTGCACGGCAGTGCGGGCAGACCGAATTTCCTCTTTCTGAAACCATCTGTTGAAGTGAGCGCTTGCCATCGACAGGAAGTTCTCGCATTCCCTCAGAGTTTACTATCGGTCAGAGCACAGCCACAGCACAAAGGCAGAGACACCCTGAGATGGGCCTCGACTTCAACAAGAGAGCAGTGCAGAGAAAGTTAATCGCTGACGTCGGTAGGAGTGTGATCAATCAGCCCGGGTTTTAATGAGACAAGCCACTTCACGCACTTACGATAATACCGGTGGCCCAGTGCCCTACTTAACAATTCATAATCCCCTTTTAGCCAAGAGTGTCACGAGTAGCTTGGCAGGCCCCTGCTCTATATACCCCAGCCTCTCTGTCAGTTCAGACAAGAAGCCGTTGGAGCTATATCATTGCAATGCCCAGCTATTTCATTTTAGGTGAGGTAAATCATTTTGTGCATTTACAGTATTCCACATTATAAGCCTACGTCATCCTTCTTGATCTACTTCAGGCCCAGCAATTTATAATGAGTCATCCCAGAGAAAAATATGGACAATCATTTTGTTCAACTGGTTGTCTCTGGCTCACACGTCAGATGAGGTCATGCTCCTGAAATAAAACTGGAAATAATAGAATGAGGATCTTGACAAACATGTGTTTGGGTGGCTGCATGCTTAAAACCTTTTTCTGCTGTACTGTAAAGATTACCACAGCGACTGATATGAATCAACATTGCACGAACATCTCCAAATCTTCATAAAGACTCTGTGAGCGTGAGGAGAGCAGAAGGAAGTGCTCCTTCCCCGAGGTAAGGGCCACCAAAATAGAAAGGGGAACTGGTCTGCACACTCTGAATCATTCTTGCATGCAAAACAACAACGAAGCTTCTATGAGGGAGTGGAGAGACTGGGCTTGTTTGGCCAAAGACTGGGCTGGACTTCTCTAAAATATCTCCCTCATGTGCCTTCCAATAAAAACAGACAGTATGTCTTTAAAAGTACTTGACATTATTGCAACGTATTCACTAAACATAAGCCACGCTGCCACAGGAAATTAATACAATGGAGATATAGTACCCTTTGGAGCTGTTTAACGTTGACATCAAGTGCTTTTATGGTCATTGTTTTGATTCATGAAACAAGCCATTAGTGAAGTACTCTTACATGTGACACTCGGGATGATCCTTCAGTGTCAGTGCCTGCAAGGAGCCACTGTCTCCTCCTACATGCTGTATTGACAAACCTGCTTCAATAACGGCCACATTTCGTAGCCAAGTGCAGCAGCTACTGTTTGGCTTCAAACATCAGAGGAAAAGACTTAACCTAACCCATGGTTGCGCACAAGAAAAATAACCCCAAAGGATTTAAGTTTCCATATTAGTTTCCATAATAGGAGCTGTTAGTAAGTGTATGTAGGTGGGAGGTGGCTTCCTGGCCTGTAAAATGAATTGGAGGCTGCTACTGTGTGCATAACCATAATACCTTCAGCTGGATGTGGGAGGAACCCACTCCCAAAGTTTGGCTTTGCTGACTCGACAACTGCACACAAAAGCAAGAAGAAGGGCGCAAACAACTCACAGACTTAGCTACATCCTCTTAACCTCAATATGGGGAATTTCTATAAGCCTGTTCAGTATCAAAACACAACAAAAACTAAATACAGAAAAACTGTGGTTACAGGAGAATGCGGTAATAACGTGAAAGGGACTGGAATGGTTGGCATTTGATCTGGTGCGTTAACTCGGCGCCAGCTGTGGGCAGGCGGGAGGGAAAGTAGGTCAGGAGAGTGAGAGCTTCACGGCAGCCCTCTGTGGTTAGCCTGCCTGCCTGCCATAGCACTCATGACAGACCCACACGTGCACACCTACACACTCATGCATAATACACAAAGCTAACAGACATGCACGCACGTACACACAGAAGCAAAATCATAAAAAGGTGATTTACAGCAGCTGAAAGCTTCTGCTGACAGTTAAGGTCTCTGCCCTTGGTTGCAGGAAGCAAAAACAGGGGACGAAGAGAGAGTGAGAGAAAGAGAGTGAAAGAGGACGGGCATGTGAGGCAGAGAGGTGAGGGGTGTGCCAGATCAACACTGTGCACCGAATAGCGACTCTGACCAAAGATTACTCTCAAAACACAGAGCCAAGGCTGAGAGCTGAGACTAGTAGGCTTTATATAAATACATATAGCTATATATAAAGACCATCAACTACTCATGTATCAAACCAGGCACCAAACCACAACTGATACACCCGACAGCTGTTTACTTCTTCACCGGTTGAATCTATGCTCTGACTTTAGCCTAATCACGGCCCATCAGCCTGGTCACTGCAATGGCTTCATAAGGCTCTATATTCTAACCTGACAGACTAATTACCCAGGGCTCAACAATAACGACTGCCCAATTGCCCGGGGCAAATAAAGCACCATGTCGAGCTGGTAAATCTAGTTACTCACGTGTATGACCTGGCAAGTGATAAAAAATAATTAAACACATTGTTTTTTCTGGCTCTAAAGATGGAATCAGTTCAGAGTGAGTCATCTCGCTTTCCTTTCGTCTCTGCTGAGAGCTGCACATGCACAGTGCTGATTGGGCGCTTGCGAGAAAATGGCGGCACGTAAAGACAAAGTTTATGAGCTGAAGCGCTAGTGAGCATTTCAATTATCCTGGAAACAGGAGTTTAGTTGGGTGGTGTTAGAGAATGTGGGCCAAACTCAGCCAAAAACCAACTATGTATTGCACAGTTTAGCACAAGTCTGTCTGAGTGCAAGGCGGATAAAAAGGGGCCGTTCTTCACGACAATTTACTTGAGTCTTTGTTGTCATTTGATAGCAGTTAATAAATAAAGCAATTTGTGTAGGGACAAGTAAAAGCTGACTTTGGGCAAGAAATACTGAAGTTGAACCCAGTAACCTCATAAATACCAAGCTCTACTACTGAGCTCACTCTGTCATGAAAAAACACTCATTCAACAGGTTGTTACAAAGTCCTGCAGGCACCGCAGCTGTCAAACACAGCCCCGAGGGAAGGATTCATACCTACGTTTCATCAATGTAAGGCACTACAAAGAGTATTGCTTAATATGTTTACATAGACTGAGTTTTACATCTTAAGCATGTGAGTTGTTTATTTTATGCAAAAACCAACATGGGGAGATAGTGTTTGCTGTGACAACGAAGAAGAAGTCAGAAAACGGCTTTAACACAAGTCTATTATCGAGCCGTTTTCTTCCTGAGCTTTATTCAGCGGTGAGTCATAGTCATTTTCCAAAGTTGACTCAATATTCCCACATGTGAAATGCTCTGGAGTTTAACCACCTTAGCGAAGACACAACCGGATGTGCTCTTCAACTTGCCCGGGCACTGCTTCATTCAGCCCAGACTGAGTCACCGCTAAACTCAACATATTCATTATTATCAGTCAGTTAATAGAAGTGCCGCAACTAACGAGTAGCTTCCTTATTAATTTATCTGCCCATTATTTTAAATTTTTTTTTTTTTTTTTTTTTTTTTTGCCCCTTAAAATGTCAGAAAACAGAGAAAGATATGTCAATACCACTTCTTAGAGCTCTATGTCACATCTCAAAATTGCTTGTTTTGACCCATTAACAGTCAAATAAAGACAAAGAAAAGCAGCAAATCCTCACATTTACAAAGCTAAAACCTCGGTAATGTTTAACCTTTTTGCCCGAAGAATGATTTAAACTGTTAAACGCATATTATTCCTACATAACAATTTACAGACAAAAGTAATGCCTCTCTTGAATCATCACCTATGACCCACTTGAGTGTATGGTGGTGTATTAATATGCAGAAACCCTTCCATCTGCCTGATTATTCTTATTTTTGTTCTTATTTTGCTGTGGTTGGGACGTTCATGTGCTGCAACCTTGGGGCAGTGGTGTGTAGCCCCCAGCCAACAGCGTGCAAATGAGAAGGGAACTTCAGAAAAAGGTAGCAACCAGGTGCCGAAAACTGCACACAGTGCCGAAAGGATCGCATATACAACGAGGTGAACTGCCAAGCAGACAAAGCGTGAATCTGGGGCTGCTTTTCACTTTAGCTCATGAGCACTGAAGGAGACAATGGGGATGAAGAGCAACAGAGTTCACCTGTTTTCTGTTGGACCGGTAGATGACGGCAGGTAGCTTAAGGCATTTTCTGACCAAACAGTTCTGGAGACTCCCTGAGAGGAACTGCCCACTGGGAGCTCCATGAAGAACTACATACTTTTAGGGGCTTGTTTTTCTGCTTGTATTTGTACCGCCAAAAGAAACGCATTCTAGGCCGGCCAGCAATTGGTGTAGTACTGTTATTTTCACTTTGACAAGTCTAAATCGTGTTGTATTTCCACCTTGGAAATACAGTACAGGCCAAAAGTTTGGACACACCTTCTCATTCAATGCGTTTTCTTTATTTTCATGACTATTTACATTGTAGATTCTCACTGAAGGCATCAAAACTATGAATGAACACATGTGGAGTTATGTACTTAACAAAAAAAGGTGAAATAACTGAAAACATGTTTTATATTCTAGTTTCTTCAAAATAGCCACCCTTTGCTCTGATTACTGCTTTGCACACTCTTGGCATTCTCTCCATGAGCTTCAAGAGGTAGTCACCTGAAATGGTTTTCCAACAGTCTTGAAGGAGTTCCCAGAGGTGTATAGCACTTGTTGGCCCCTTTGCCTTCACTCTGCGGTCCAGCTCACCCCAAACCATCTCGATTGGGTTCAGGTCCGGTGACTGTGGAGGCCAGGTCATCTGCCGCAGCACTCCATCACTCTCCTTCTTGGTCAAATAGCCCTTACACAGCCTGGAGGTGTGTTTGGGGTCATTGTCCTGTTGAAAAATAAATGATCGTCCAACTAAACGCAAACCGGATGGGATGGCATGTCGCTGCAGGATGCTGTGGTAGCCATGCTGGTTCAGTGTGCCTTCAATTTTGAATAAATCCCCAACAGTGTCACCAGCAAAACACCCCCACACCATCACACCTCCTCCTCCATGCTTCACAGTGGGAACCAGGCATGTGGAATCCATCCGTTCACCTTTTCTGCGTCTCACAAAGACACAGCGGTTAGAACCAAAGATCTCAAATTTGGACTCATCAGACCAAAGCACAGATTTCCACTGGTCTAATGTCCATTCCTTGTGTTTCTTGGCCCAAACAAATCTCTTCTGCTTGTTGCCTCTCCTTAGCAGTGGTTTCCTAGCAGCTATTTGACCATGAAGGCCTGATTGGCGCAGTCTCCTCTTAACAGTTGTTCTAGAGATGGGTCTGCTGCTAGAACTCTGTGTGGCATTCATCTGGTCTCTGATCTGAGCTGCTGTTAACTTGCGATTTCTGAAGCTGGTGACTCGGATGAACTTATCCTCAGAAGCAGAGGTGACTCTTGGTCTTCCTTTCCTGGGTCAGTCCTCATGTGTGCCAGTTTGGTTGTAGCGCTTGATGGTTTTTGCGACTCCACTTGGGGACACATTTAAAGTTTTTGCAATTTTCCAGACTGACTGACCTTCATTTCTTAAAGTAATGATGGCCACTCGCTTTTCTTTAGTTAGCTGATTGGTTCTTGCCATAATATGAATTTTAACAGTTGTCCAATAGGGCTGTCGGCTGTGTATTAACCTGACTTCTGCACAACACAACTGATGGTCCCAACCCCATTGATAAAGCAAGAAATTCCACTAATTAACCCTGATAAGGCACACCTGTGAAGTGGAAACCATTTCAGGTGACTACCTCTTGAAGCTCATGGAGAGAATGCCAAGAGTGTGCAAAGCAGTAATCAGAGCAAAGGGTGGCTATTTTGAAGAAACTAGAATATAAAACATGTTTTCAGTTATTTCACCTTTTTTTGTTAAGTACATAACTCCACATGTGTTCATTCATAGTTTTGATGCCTTCAGTGAGAATCTACAATGTAAATAGTCATGAAAATAAAGAAAACGCATTGAATGAGAAGGTGTGTCCAAACTTTTGGCCTGTACTGTATGCCCAGTTAAGCCTGGACTTTACTGTGGGTCCATTTGTCCATGTTTTCTTCCGTGTTTTTTCTTTTACAAGCTGTTGATTGTGTTGTCTCGTGTTTACACGGCTAATAGGCTTTTGAAAGTGGAAGTTGCCTGTGCTGTATTGGCTGTGTTCAACCAATCACTGTGTATCTATGTCACTCACAGGTCCTGTAGTGCTGGGGGAGTATCTACTTTAAAACTGAGCTAAGAAAATCTTTCAAAACAGCGTTGATTGTTCCTAGTTCTTACAGTGTGAATACAATAAAATGGGGGTCCTTAGATCTATGAGCCTGAACAAATGCCTTTTGCTGGTTTACTAAAGTATCAGCTTTTCCATTACAACCAGTATAACCTTCCCATAATAGTACAGTTGTTTTCAGTGTCCATACTAGCAGTGCAGGGGGGAGGGCAAGTCTGAGTGTTGTCTTTACAAACAATAACCAACAATTCCTGCGTAGTGTACCTCTAATGCTTAAAAGCAGCTGCTGATTCATTTTCCATCAAGATTAATCAACCCATTGTTTCAGCTCTAGTTAATATTCAGCAGATAGATAATGGTTACATCTGATTAATGAATAGAAAAACTGAACTTAAATTATGAATCCATCTCTATGAATGACTTCAGTGAAAGCCTGAATGAATGACCTTTTATTTGTGTGAAAACCTGAACCATACATTACTCAAACATGCACATAAGAGAGAACACTACATGCTGAAGCTACACAACACTGCTTTGTCTCCATGTGAGAATTGTGAGAACAGCTCTATTCAGCCAGCCAGTTTTATTACTCCTGCAAACAACGTTCCACCATTACGAGCTATCGAGTCAAAAGCCTCCAAGAATTTCCAGTAAACTAGAGTGTGCATTATAAATAACATTTTTATAGAGCATAAAAACATTTCTTATTTTAACTAAACTAAGAAACGTGAGGAGCAGGCTAAAGTGTGGAACAGGATATATGGCTAAGTCATTATATCTGACCTACAAATTGAAGCCCCCTATATGGGCTGGGCTAATCACAGGCGCAGGAGGAAATGCCAAGCTAAAAACAAAAGTCGCACAACACAAGGCAACTAATTGGGCTGTGTGATTATCTGTCAGAGGAATTTTGTTTCTGCATTTTTTCTCCATTCAGTCCAGGTATTTCCTTTGAGAGTAACTCAGTGTTAATCATTCATGCCACATCAAAACCAGTTATCATAGGAGGGTGTGTATATCCTAAAATAGGGAGCATTAGTCAAGGTGAAGCATTCTTCATTGTGTGAGAGCCGGCTGTTTGTGAGTCAGACTGAAAAAACTGAGTCAGACCGTAAAACGGTGATGCCTAAAATTAACGGCCAAGGTACAGAAAATGAAAGCACTGATAATGCTGGAGACAAGTGGTTATGTTACGAGCCCAAGCTAGTTGGGCTCATGTAAGAAGACCTGCACGGAGCAAAGCAGCAAACTGTGGAGCTACGGCAAGACAGGTACTCAGTGTCATGCGTGTTCCTGAGCCTCTGCAGGAAGCAGCAGCACCATTGCGTGAGAAGCTGAAGAGATGGTGACCTGATGCCAACCGCCTGACAACCACAGAGACACCGCAGCCCAGCGCTCAGCTAATTTCAAGCCGCTAAATGTCACACAGGTTGAGGCGAATAGGCACCGCACAAAAACAAACTCCCTCTCACTAGGCACGCACACGGAAATGCTAAGCTTACACACACATGCACACAGATGAGCCAATACACAAACAGCCACACACCCACACAATATTATCTGGGTTCACATGCACAGACATAATCCTATGCTTAAACACATGCACAAACACTGACACACACCCCTCTACAGAACACAAAGACAAGGCAATTAAAGCCACATGTGAAATGAAGATGAGGTGTATCTCGTGTCTCTCCCCATCTGTTCCCGGTCACCGGGCATAGGGACCACTGTCAGACAGTCGTGAAGATGTTACCAAACATCGTTTGCACAAACAATAAAAACATGACCACATCTGCCGCCTTGCTGACGTGACACACATTTGCGTGCCAATCTTTTATCACTCCCTGTCAGATACTGTGAATCAGACAGGCATGAATGTTGAAGAGAGACAAACAAAAAAGCCTTTAAGACTCATGACTCTGCCACACCACTGTTGGTGAAGAATTTCTATTCAGCCGCTCCACGACTGGATCCCAAAGCCACGTTCACAGCTGAACCCATAAAACTTTACAGGGCAGCAGAGTAACTGTACAAAAGACACTTTGTGGGGCCGAGTGGAGTCCAAATACTGCGACTGTGTACTCCACATTCATCTCAGTGGGAACACACTGCAAGGAAATCACAGCAGAAATTAAGATTATGCAAAATCACACAAGTCAGTCAGTGCAATATGCAGCCTGTTTTTTTTTTTTTTGTTTTTGTTTTTTTTTTTAATTTCCTCTGCTACAGAATTTCCTTCTTACTGTGCAGGCCTCTGTAAAGGCCACAATTCATTCATCCCCATTGTTGAATGCAATGCTCCTTGGGGACAGATCTGCTGCAAGTGAAGACACTGCTCATCTCAGGTTTATTTTTGGCATAAGGCAACTGGAGGATCGAAGAGATCTGCCCAGAACAACTTCATGAACCCCATTGAGTGGAAAAATTTGTGAGAGGCTGAGCAAAGTCTGTTGTTAAACTGTAAAGTAAAAGAGTCAAAAACATAATACAAAGCTATCTGGTAGAGAAGGGGAAATCTTGATCCCACATTAGAACTGAGACATGCCATAAACATACATACTGATGTGCGCAGTCTGAGAGAGAAAATAAAATGAAACGTCTGACTTGGATAAAAGTGGAATTCCCCTGGCTTTTTAACAGGCACATCCTTTCTCTTGCTGCAGCCACGTCCTGTCGAGTCCGTGAGCTCACGAAGCAGGATTGGTGGGTTAAATCACTAACTGAGGGTTAACCCAACCCGACGTATTTTTGTCCCACAACGATGGCTTGATTTTAAATCAAGCTCCACTGCTATGGCAACCAACACCGCAAACCAAACCTGCAAGGAGCAGTTTTTGTTCAGGCTTATCAAAACGTATAAAATGTCCACCTCCTCATCCCTCAACTGTGAGGGGAAAAATGGAGTCACCGTTCCTACAGAGTCATAAAAAAGGGACAGAAATATCACATTCATGTTATAGTTATAAATACTGACGGACACGGAAAGATTTTTCTTTCCATTATACCAGATTTTATGCATTTTTTTTCTATTACTAGAAGCTAAGGTGTTGTGTGATTTGTGTCAGGTTGTATTGGATAAGTTTAATAAAAACACTCAGAAATACAGCAGAAGTTTGTATAAAGTGTTTCACTGACATTACCTTCCACACAATATTCAGTCTTTGTCATTATTATGGAAAAAAAACAGTATTTCACATTGCTAATGTGAATTAATATATACCACTAATTTATATTTACATGCAGCTGTGCATACTCTGATTAAGAAAGAGATACTGCTACTTTTTTGCATCAAAATTAGATTTTTTCAAAGTTTCCCACTGGTGGTGGACTTGTTTGTTCGTGCAAACAAAGCATCCCTCACTCATTCCTTTGATCACCTTCTAGAAAAGGTCGGTGTTGTAATATTTGCGCAGATACAAAACCCTGGAGATATCCAAAGCGTAGTCTTTAAAATTAGGTGCATTCAAGTTATTTTCGGGGTGGGGGGGTCCATGCATCTCTACTCCAGTCTTGCAAACTACTGTTGGCCAGTTGATTTGTGTACAACACGCAGAGCAGACCATAAACAGTAGGGCCGTAACGGTATGTGTATTTGTGTCGAACCGTTCGATGCGCGACTTTCAGTTCGGCACGACCCTGTACCGAATTATTGGGCGCAGGATATTATTTTATTTTATTTTGTTTTATTTTAATTCCGTTTTTGCGAGCCGAACCATTTAAAATATCTAGTTCCCCGACGGACATAACTGAGTGACAGACCGAGTCCGACCGTAAATCTCTGTCTTCACTTTGTGCAGCGCGTTCTCGCATTTTGACAACATGGCAGGTGAGCCTGACGAACCTGAAGACCCACCCGCAAACCTTAAGTCCTCCGTTTGGGAACACTTTGGTTTCAGGGTAAAATACGAAGATGGAAATAAACAAGTGGACAAGACAAAAGCAGTGTGCCGACACTGCAGAACAGCGGTCGGGTATATACTTGGAAACACGTCTAACATGCTAACGCATCTAAAGCGTCACGACCCGAGTTTGAACTTTAACCAGCACGACTAGAAAGAGCAATCTGGTGCAAACTACGATATCATCGTCGTTTAAAAAGAAAGAGCGTTTCCCTGACCATTCTGATCGCGCTAAATAACGAACGCCATTGGAGTGTTGTTTAAGCAGCATTTTAGATATTGAAGCATGTTTTGTTCAATGCACTTTAGATATAAGCATGTTTTGTTTACTGCACTTTAACAAAGTGGGAAAGCTAAGTAAGTTCCTAGTTAAACTGAATCTGAGCAGGCTTTAAAGCTGACCAGCTGCACTATACTTTTTATTTTATTTGAGTAAAATTGTTTAAGCAGAAATTTATATTTATATTTTTCATTCAAAAAATGTGTTAAAAAAACAGCAGGATTTTATTTTTCACTTTTATAGTTCTATTTTCATTCAAACAATGTGAAAAAGCAGGATTTTATATATATTTGTTTCATTCAAAAATTGCGTAAAAAGAGTTAACTGCTGTGGTGGTACGTTTTAATAAGGTTACCAATAAGTAAAAGATATTTAATAGTTGTCTATTTTTTTCATTACTGTACCAAAAAAAAAAAAAAAAAAAACGAACCATGACTTGTGTACCGAGGTACGTACCGAACCGTGATTTTTGTGTACCGTTACACCCCTAATAAACAGGCAAGAGACGGTGCATCACAGATTGTGGCAAACCCCAACTGACCCTTCCCGAAGTCTTGTCCTTTGAACGTAGACTCGCTAATCAATCGGCCAGCTCCCGCAAGGGTCCAACACCTACATGGCTGTGCTCCAAGGACTCTCAGGCAATCGTTTCAGATTCCGTCATTTTCATGGTGGTTTTGTGGATTACGAGCTAAACATTGTACATCTATTAATGACACTCGTTGTCTGGAGAGGTTGGAAGGAGATCTACGTTTCTTTCCTGTTACAAAACCAAAATCAAAGCCTGAAAAGTGTAGGGTTTGCTCATCTAAACAATGCTCCTACAACCCAAATAATACTGGCATGTCCCACATCTCAATCAGATGATGCGACATTTAAAGTAAGGCCTAATTCAGAATATCTAGATGCAATATGTTGTTTACATGACCCATATCAAATACAGTATGCTGTTACATTTCAAATGATAGTGGAGTATTAGCCTGCATGTAAACATAGTCACTGTGGCTATAAACGGGATTAAAGAGCACCTATAGCTATTCCCATCTGTAATACATTTATTTTGCTACTACTGTTTGATAATAATTGTGTTGAAACTATTGTATAACTGACACTGGAGCTCAGGTGCACAAGATACCCCTTGATGAAATCTATAACTATAACTGAGATGACACTATGCACTAAATAGGACATTTTCCCACTGTGCTCTAACAAAGTGCACCAATCTGCCTTTTTAATTTAATTAACGAAGTGAATCTTCACACTTGCAATGAGCTAATTTATGTGCACTGCAATGCAGTCATGCATAAGCCTTATTTTATTTATGTCCCTATATTTTGGCATGTCTACTACCTATACTCTGCTCAAAACACAATCCAGGCACCTTAGGATCAGAAAAATGCAGAGCCCTGAAAAAATAACATAAACTTAAAGATCCAGTGTTTCTGGCATTTAATGGCTGTATTATTTTCTACTATTTCCATCATCTTTGTTCTATTCTAGTCGTTATAAAGGACATCTTTCACTTTGTTTACTCTTTGACTGCAATGACCTGATTTTCCTGCAGGAATCAATATTTTCAACATGTGTTAAACACCCTGTGTGTTATCTGCTGATGCTGCATGTGACTGGCTGTTTGTCACAAACTCCAACTCCTTCATGTGTATAAACTCATAAACTGGAAAATCCTGTACCAACAACACTAGCTGATAACCACCTTTGTGAAACCTGTAATCCAGAATCACCAATGCTTTATTTGTGAAACCAGATAACAGACGCTGCCTAAGTTGAACTATAAACAACACAAGTACGGCCGAAAAACTAACAATCGTGTCCAGCACTGATTAATAATTTTGTCAGTGGCGTGTCAAAAATATGATGCCAATCACAAGCTACAAAAGCCCAAGTAAGGTCTTTATATTAGAGGCTAACAGGGACATTTTAAATAGATTACTAGGGGTTTATAAACCCCCATCTTTCTGATCCTTTGTTTACTGCACTAAGGTGACATGAGCTGTCAAAGACAATTCGATAACAATACTGAAACCATTTCCTGACACTCAAGGTTATAAACAGGTTAAACATAAAGTGGCATAAACAAATAATCAGCAGCCAGCTGTTTTAATTAAAAGATATCCACCCAGTCAGCAAGCATCAGTGAGTGAAAAATCTATTTTAGTTGGCATTTCCCACTGACATTTCTCAGGTGAGCTCTGCCTCTAACGGCAGGTAGCTCAAAAACAGCAATTAAATGTTACTGCTGTGTTCATGCTGAGGATAGAGAAAGGATGTCCAAATTGTGCCCAACGTGCTCACAGTACAGTGGCACACTGACACTGCACTATCCAAGAATACTGCACAAGACAATATGAAACACTGTGAGAGGAGAGGACTATAAGAGAGGACACAATTCAAACACATAAATGAGTTACTTAAGGAAATCTGTGATGAAGGATTCATTTTAATATATTTTATTCATCTATCGTACATAAATTAAATCAGATAGGCTTTATTGATTGTGATATAAGCCTTCTTCAGGCAAAATATGCACTGTGTAGGTGTATTACTGGGGAAAATAAACATTTCAGAAAATATCAGTATAGACCAATATTCAAAATTAAAAGGGCTTAATGATTAAAAGGACCGAAAGTATGCAATGACATAAATAGTCAGCAGATAATCACATGTGCACAGTTAGTCAATTTTACACTGCTATCCCCACTAGTCAGCACCAGAAATACTAGTTGGTTATTTATGATTAAAATTATTATTTTATGCAATTTTGTTCAATCAATAAAAATGCCGAAACCAGACAGACATTTCTTAAAGATGTATTTTCCTACAGAATATTGTTTTCAATAAATGTTATTTGCTAACTTGTATTTATTGATTTAATTTAATGAGGAAAGTTCATGCTGCACGGTGCAAAGTAAAAATGTTTTTTTAAAGAGGGGTTAACAATTTAAAATGGCTGTTAAATGCAATTTTTCGGACAATATGAAATTGTGCTGTTTTTGATTCAACTAAGTATAAACTTCCCTTCACATGTCAGGAAAATTAGTCATTATGAACATCCCTGATTTAAGAAGCTATAACTGGCAAATATTTATTTTAACCTGACAAAAAGTTCAGTTAAACAATCTGTTACCCAAATTGTCATTAAATAATATTCTGAATTCTGAATATGACTGAACATTTCAGGGTAAGTATTTGAGAGGTTGCGAGCAAGAGGCTCATCACCGGGCTTATTTCAGGCTTCTGGAGGCCACAGCTCTGAGGCAAAGTTTGGGACAAATGTAACACCTCTGGTCTTTGAGCAAAGAATGTAAGATGTCTGGTGATGCAAGGGGGGATAAAATAAGACTAAACACGGATTGCCACATACCCACATTTGCTCAAGTTATTAAGACTGAAACGAAAGGTCAGGTCAGACCACACATCAGAGTACTGTCTACATTTCTTACCTGGCAAAGCTGGTGGGGTAAGAGGGAGAGCTTGAGAAAGGCTCGCTGGCCCTGAGCATTGCAGAGTTGTCCCCAATACCCTGGACTCTGCTCCAGGCCCCACCAATGGTTGTCACTGGGAGGTACTGGCTGGACAACGGCTTCTGAGTCTTCTGCTGCTGAGCTTCATTGCTGATGGCGTTGACTCCAAAGCAGTAGCTCTGTCCTCCTGAAGTGCTGACCCCACAGATGGAGATGGGGTTAGGGCTGGGCATGTCTGTGGAGGATGTGCCGCTTATTTGGCAATAACTCTGACCTGTGGATGTCTTCTCCTGTTTGATCACACCTGGGGTGCAGAGCTGGATGAAGCCAGCATCTTTTTCTTTCTTCACCAATGCAGACAAAGTGGTTGTAGGTGTTAAGGAGGCAGTTGTGGCTACACTAGAGCTGGACTGATCTGGACATGTGATTGTGTTGCCATTGAGAGCAACAGAGATTGCCCCACTGCCATTAACGCTCTCAACCACGGTGGGTTTTATGTCCCTCTCTGAGCTAACGTCCCCAAGCAGAGAATCGTCTGCCAGAGTGGATAGGAAGGCGTCATCCCCGACATAAAAATCTGAGGGGGACCCAGTGAGCTCAAAGTCTTGGAGCAGGTCCAGAGTGTTGTCACTGAAAAATTTCTGGTTCACATCCACATCTTTCCCAATGTGATCAAAGGCATGATCAAGGTCAATGGGATCCTGGTCTCCTTTATCCATGGAGAAATCCTCTGTTTTCATGTGAAAGAAATTGGGATCTGATCCCCCAATAAGTGAATCCATGCAGGACTGGCTAATGTCTGCTATACTGGCCTCCAACTGGGGCAGATTTTCCCTCAAGGTTTGACGCCCAAATATAGTGGAAGTCTGAGTCTGCTGCTGAAGAAGCTTCTGATCTTTGGTCAGCACCCTGGGCTCTGGGTCTTCCAACAAGGGGCCTACGGTTGCTGTGATAGAGGCGGAGGTGAGCTCCTCTGGAAGCGGGCTGTTGCTGAGGCCGTTAGGCACCTGTCCTGGCTGCATCAACGGGCTGGATGGAAGAACGACTGAGGTGGCAGAGGCGATGGACACAGCACTGTGAGGAGCCACTTTTAACAGACCTCCCTCCTCAGGGCTTTCAGTGTAGACCAATTTGCTTAAATGGTCATCTCTTCTATATGATTTCTTCTTCACTCCACTGTTATCCATCTTTTTATTTTAGGGGAGGGGGAGACAGAGAGAGAGCGTTAGCACACGGGGCTTAGAGGAGTGCATAGCAACCACATTAAAACTACTAAAAAGGGATTATCAGACGCGCACTGTACTGCTACTGTACACATTTAATGTTAAATAAACTGGTTCCAGTTTGTTCACATGCAAAGAGCAAGTAACAGACAATGGGTCCATATAAGACTGGGGAAAGTTGCAAAGCAACCCCCCCCCCCCACGCGCCCTTGATAGCTAACGAAGCTAAAGATAGCTAATTGCGTTAGCTTCTCTCATTAGCAAAAAATGTGCACATGAGCGCATGAACAGCAGTGTCCACCTAATACAGACTGTCCTTAAAGGTAAACACACATTGCATGGCTACCACCACAAAGCACACAAGAGATAGTCGTAAAGTTTACCCAAGTCAAAGCTATGCTAGCGTTAGCCACGTTGCTAACTGTTGGCATGCTAACTAGCAATGTGGCTAACCGTTAAAGTGGCTACGAACCTACATTTCGCTCGAATGTCGTTGACAGTAACGTTAGCCTGCTAGCCAACATAGCCGCTATAATCGCGTATTTAGCCTTAAATGTGCCACATTACTGCATTTGCCCACAGCTAACACATATATCAACTCGAATCTGAATAAACGCTCATATTTACCCTTGAAATGACTGATTGTTGGTATGTGTCCACAGGTCGTCTGTCAACATTGTTTTGGTTGAAAGTGGCAGTGCACAACACGCAACACTGACTCAATGTTTGTTACTCCCCAGGCGTCGTATCCTCGCTACATGGCTCGACAAAACGACAAAAACCCGCCGAGCTGAATGTGGCTGGAGAGATTTCAGTCTTCCAGGTCGATTTAGCTGTAAAATGTCATGCAAACTGCGTAAAACTGGGTGAGCAGTGGAGAGTCGCAGCTAGCCATTAGGAAAGTAGGCGCTAACCTCCAGGAAAAACATACAAAATGGAGAACAGAGCAAGCCAGCCCCATGGCAGACCTGTTTACAACACACAGCGCCGCCTGCTGGTTAAGCAGGGCGACTGCAGCTTGTTATGTGCTGGAGTTCAACCTCAAACTCTCACTACAGTGCAATAAATACTGTACAATACATATTCACATATCCGTGGAAAAACAATTGCTTTTTAATCACGCTCTTTTAGCGCATACAATGCAGTATGGGTATGAAGCACAGTCCAGGCCACGTGTGCATTAGCAGTGAACAAGTGGTGCAAAACGTCACCATTTGTCTCCTCTTACATGATTGCTCATACAGCTGCCCACTGTTGGGGCTCCACTGTCTTGCAGCTGTTTATGGAGCCTTGGCAGATAGACAGACAGACAGACAGACAGACAGACAGCAAGACAGACGTCTAAGCTGGGCAGTCCTGTGGAAGTGAAGTTGGTGTTTTTTATTTCTGCTTTTAAAAAACACCAAGAAGTAGCCTATAGCTACAGATCTGCCAAGCCAAAAAGAGTTTTTTATTGCTCTATATGTCCCCAAACAAAGATACCCTGAGCCTGAGTGCACGGCTGGGTATCATACCACAGACAGCACATCAGATTATTAGAATTTCTAAATCACAGGATTATTGTTCACATCAGATGCAAATTATTTTTGTCTCACTGTGCTTGCAAAAACATTAACTCACACTTCAGTCTAGTGTTTATTGTATGTAACTTTTTACCCTACAATGAACTGGAGCATTTCACCCACAGGATGCAACATAATAGTGGTTGGTGTATTGGTTTATGGCAGTGCAATAATATGATATTACATCGCTATCTAGACTGCAGTGCAATGTTTAAAAGTTCCCTTGACTTAACTTATTGTTATGTTTGCAACTGAATAGTATCACAAGACTTCAGTTTCCCTGTTGGTGTACTTATTGTAGGCCTACTGCCTCCGGGGGCTCATGAGGACACTCAATGTCACTGAAATGGCTGCATCAGTAAACAATAAACCACTACTGGATAATTATTAATCAGTTAGCTGTAATGTGTGACCTTTTCACCTTACTGGTAAGAGGGAAACAATCTATATGTGCATTTTCAAAGATACCAAGAAGCAAATAGTGTCTTTATTCAAACAGAGGGGAGCTTAGAGTGGTTTCTAACTTGTATCTTTAATCGTGATTTTGTCAGAAAACAGCTAACATGCATGATGTTTCTCAAGGCACCCCAGTTCACACTTCTACCTCTTTCATGTGGAAATGAGTGGTTGAAAGGAGCCTGGGAGAGGAATGAAATAGGGTAAGGCAGGCTATTACTGTGTGCATAAGGATAATAACTCTGCAGAGAGGTTTGGGCCTGTATTAGTCGCTGCTTTCAAGGCTGCGCCACAGTGCATTATAAGATTTGCACATTCACCGGCTTGTTTGTAAAATCACAATCCACACAAAAAATGTTGAGGTGTAAATTTATCAATGAACATTTTGCCATTAAGAGACTGAGTAATTCAATTCTAAACCATTTCTTATTTGACATATGTATTTTATGCACGCCAACACAGCCTGACCTGCCTCTAAATGTGTTCTTTTCTTTGTATTTCAGCCCAGGCCATACCGCAGATTATAAAGCAAAAGCTTGCAAAATTCACACTTGTCCATGTAATGTTTCAGCACATACAGATTTTCTTACTTCACGCTCAGATGGGACCCATATTGTCTTACATTATTCATGCTGAAATTGCATGAAATTCAACCCCTTCCAAAAGATAGAATCTAACCTGGGAGTAGCACACGAACAGGAAATAAAGTGAAGACAGGAGGCTGGGAAATTGGCTCTAATGGGAGGATGAGTGAGATGAATAAGAAGCAGGGTTTACAGCACATATGGGAAGAGACTCATCCCCAAGCAAGGGACCGGGAGTGAACTACAAGTCCTTTGTTACACAGCACCAGAGGTACACTCACATCTATAGATATGAATTTATTAAGCAAATGAAGCAAACGTAGAATAATCTATATTGTCACCACCTATTGATATTTAATTGCTTTTCCTATCTGCACGCCACTGTTAAGGTCACGTAATCTACAAAACATTACAACATTATGTATAATGTAAGCAGAGAAACCTCACATCATAGAAAAAGAGATCAGTGGTATGCTCACTGTAGCTCTAAATCCCCACTGTTTGAATCCCACTCAGTCCCCTGTGGCTGCTTAGCAACCCCTCTCCAGCACAATATACTCTGAATTAACAGGGTAAAGCGTGACCGCTGCCTCCTCAAAACCACGAGTCAAGGGTGCGCTCCCATCATCAACGCCTTCTCTCAGCACTGCAGCAATAAAAGTCTCTGATTTATTACAACATGGCTCCAAAACACACACAAAATAAACAAGCCAAAAAGCAAACTCGAGGCAAAAAAGCAGTCTGAATCACAGATCAGTGTTAGTGCTGCTGGTGATGTACTGGACATGAGGGACCTTATACTTCATATATAAAACAAACAGGTCCATAAGTCTCAGATTCAGGTGACACCTCTGAATGCAGGTGAACGCTCACATGTATCCTTTGATGCATACCTTACATACAACACTAGCTTGTGACCTACATATATCTGCATATATAGATGATGACATGCATTGTCAAGCCTTGAATTCTGCCTTGCATCTCACGTCTTCCAAACTGGATTTTCCGCCCTACAGTACTTGGCTTCACTGTGAGTTGATGGCTCTATGACAAATTCACTGAGCAGGCCCTGAGCAATAATACACAAGTCACAAACCCCTGTCCTCCTGCTACTATAATCCAGAAAAATATGACTCAGTAATGAGGATTCATATTTCTGATCCCCCCTCTCAAACATTGCAAGGGAAACTGTGAGGCACATGGACTTAATGGGAGAAGAAATGACCTCATAGTGATGCATTATGTTCATTTAGCATTAAAACACATACTTGTGCAAAACTGAAATATATTAATCAATGCATTTTTACTCTAATATGAGTTAAATTTCAGAGATGGAGCATGAAGCAGCTGAGGCTTGGAGATTGCTGAGATCTGTCCGTGGTCCTGAAATAGGAATTCATTCGGTCAAATCGATGAGGAAGGGATCAATTTTCATATTCAGTCACAGCGTTCAGGCTGTAAGAAGTGATACTGCTGTCTGCAGGTTCAGGCTGATGCAGAAGAGTGCAACTGTCATTCTGATTTTTTTTTTTAGTTGATTTCATTTCATGTGTGAGCCTTTGTTGGCAGCTGGCTAAAAAAGAGTTTAAGAGTAGTATCCTGCAGACCACCAGCTCTTTTCACATGTAGCTGTCACTGCCGATGAGTCTCTGAGCAAGACACTGCATGGGACCTAACCCCTCACCCGTCTCCCGGGATAAGCGCGTCAGCTAAAAGCGTTAAATGTAAATGCGAAAGCCTCTGTGAAGACTCAGAAGAAGGGATTAAAATCCGCAACGCTGGATGTTAAAACTGCATTAGACCTGAATCCTCTCCGCCAGCTGCACGCCGCCCGTGGCTAGATCAGAAATTCATGAAAAACTGCACAGATGCACCCACATCAGACCGCTTATATGTCGATCGTCTGCAAATGTCATTTTCCTTTAAGATGATGTAAGACATTACTTCATGGGACGATTTTCCTCCCTCTCTCTCTTGCACAGCTTGGAGCAACATTATCTTAAAGCTTCTGTCGGACCAAACGTTTCCGCACTCAGCAGTTTGGAGAGATGGGTGCGCACAGGAGTCCCACTTCCATCCTCCTCTCTGTGAGCAACCTCGGAGCATGTTTCAGCATCCCAGTTGTCAGGAGCGACGCTCAGTAGCAGAATGATGGGATGCACGCACATTCTTCAATTTATGTTGGACTGACTGAACCAGAAGCAAGACGGCGCGCCTCTCCATTGAAAACTTAAAGAATAAAAGGTTTTTACTTTTTCTTTCTGATGGTGGGAAATTTAAGAATTAAGTGAGGATTGTATATCTTTGAAGAAGTCACAGTAATGACCCATCGCAGTGGATGTGTGTAACATGATGCGCTCACTGGTTATGATAATCGATTCCGTTCAAAAAGGGTGCACCGTGGGCAGGCACATTTACGCATGGGGTTAAAGGATATACTGTAGGCACACCTTGGGATTGTTTGTCATGAGACTCTGGATGCACGGACTGCAGCTTGAATCAAGACTATGCTTTGGGTCTGAGGGCATCAGCACCATGCAGCTACACCCCACACGCTGAACTTCTGGGACGTTTGCGCTCCGTGATCGAGACTCAGATTTCGTGCAAGATCTGGAAATAAAAAATGGCACTGAGCGAAAATTGCAAAACGCAACCTGCAAAAGAGCAAGGTTCGGTGCAAAACCCTCCATCGGATGTTATTGAGCTGAACGTGGGTGGACAGGTGTATTACACTCGCCTTGCCACCTTGACAAGCTTTCCAAATTCCTTACTTGGGAAGCTGTTCTCTAACAAGAAGGGGTCTTCAAATGACTTGTCCCGGGACCTCAGAGGACGTTATTTTATCGATAGAGATGGCTTTCTGTTTCGGTATGTATTGGATTACCTTAGAGATAAGCAAGTTGTCCTCCCTGACCATTTCCCCGAGAGAGGAAGGTTGAAAAGAGAGGCGGAATACTTCCAGCTGCCAGATTTGGTCAAACTTTTGTCTTCCGAGGATTCAAAACTATTTCCGGATGACTTGTACTACAGTGATTTCGATGATGCGTCGCAGGGCAGCGACCAGAGGTTTTACCCCTCTTACTCCCTTGACAGGAGGTATGGCTACATCACGGTCGCTTTCAGAGGGGCTTGCGCCGGGGGAGGCAGAGAAAGTCAAATTGATGTCAAGGCCAAAAAGTTACCGAGGATCTTCATCAGCAGTAGGATTGGCTTGGCGAAAGAGGTGTTTGGTGACGCCCTGAATGAGAACAGGGACTCGGACAGACCACCGGACCGTTACACCTGCAGGTTTTACCTCAAGTTCAGGCACCTGGAGAGGGCTTTTGACATGCTGTCAGAGAGCGGCTTTCACATTGTGGCCTGCAATTCGTCCCTGACTGCGTCCTCCATCGGTCATTACGCGGATGACAGGGTCTGGTCCAATTACGCACAGTACATCTTCTACCGTGAGTGAAGATTTATTCCTACTCTATGCCTTCAGAAGTGCGGTGAGATAAACTTGTGACTTTGACCTCCAGAAATAATTAGAATACAAACAGCAGCAAAGTTAAACAAAGACAACACCCAGCTGTGCCCCTCCCTCCCCCTATATAACCACATCCAGACTGTGGGCGCATCAGTGTGGTATTACATGGTGTCCGTCAGAGAGGGCGTTATCCTCATTAAATGCTGTGAAAAGTTTATCCACACAGCCCTCTATGAGAAAATGCATCTAATTTGTTGCTAATGCTTCTGACTGATTGTAATAATAACAAACTCTGTTTAAATAGCACATTTTTAACAAGGTTGCAAACATAAAAACCAATAACAACAATAAAATGAAATACAAACAACATGGCAATCACAAAAACATAAAAACACAAAGGGATGAGAGAGGTTTAAAGGTGCTCTGCAGAAACCGGTGTGTGTTTGCTCACACCACCAGGAGGCATGGTCGTGTTACAGCACATCCCTCTTGAATCTTTGCATCCCTCACAGTGACTGACTTTAAACTTCAGTTTTGGGGACGGGATAAGACGCAAACTTGCCCAAGGGCCCAGGGGGAGTTGAGTCACAGTGCTGCTACACTTCAAGTACACATGCGTCATGCATAAACACGCGTTATAGCTCAGATTCTGATGGGTTATGAATAATATAGCACCAGTGGGCAGCAAAAGAAAATCACATGGATTCTGCTGCATTCTCGTGAATCCGCCTTGCTTTTCAGTTGGACACAAAGTTTGTTCATCAGCAAATGCTTTAATTAGCTGCAAATATGGTTCATTCCACTCTCTGCAGAGAGAGGAGTTGGACCATATGGCCAGTTAAAAAGCACTTTGTTCATTATTCTGAATGGCTCCCCCTGGAAGAGCTGAAGAAAACCCAGTTGGTGGGTCAAGGTTGGGGGTGCATCAGGGTGGGCTGAGGAAGACATGACATATGGTTTGTTAATGATTTACCAATAGTGCAGTTAATACAGGCTAATTACATCAGAGAGGTCTGCCTCGACCTACACGAACATCCAGCCAGGTAGCATTTTCCTGAGTCATTCAACTTTCTGGAGCACAGCATCTGGTGTAGGTGTTCGCCCCCATCCCCATTAACAGAGAGCCCCAGGACAAAGACACAGGACAGTGAGAGGAGGATGAGAAAGCGTGAAGAAGCAGGGGAGAAACTGCAATGAGTGCAGCATGGAGGAAAAGAACATGCAGAGTAAGAAAAGCACAGAAAGCAAGGGAGGGAATTTAAGGAAGCGAGCTGAGGGGATGTGAAGAAGAGGGAGGTGAGCAGATGGAGGGGAGAGCGGCTGAGCGGGAGGGATGAGGGAGTAAAAGTTGCATGAGACCTGGCCATGGGGAGAAAGAACTGAGGCAGAAAGAAGAGAGAGGGAGCGGGGAGCAAAAATAGATTAAAGTAAGTATCAGACAGGAAAGTTCATCGGGTCTGAGGGAGAGGAGAGGAAGAAAAAAAAGTTGGGTGGGAAGACACGGAAGAAAAGGGACAGACTGGGTTTTCATTAAAAGAGAGAAGGTGAAAGGAAACACACACACATATATAGTGAGCACTGGAAGACAGAGGCCAAGTCAGGATGATGGATAGACACATCAGAGGCAGACATGCGTGAGAGCCTTTCCTTCACAGGCAGCACAGCGGCCCGCATCCACTTTCAAAACTAATACTGTAACCTGATTCTGAATGTGGGGCACTGGCTGGCCTAGGGCAGGTAGTCCTAAACTAAGAATGCATGTAGACAAGTGCACCTTTGGGGTTGGCACGAAACAGATGTGCTTTATTATTGTTTGTTGTTTTCAGCAGAGCATTTCACTGCTTTGTTTTTACCCCCCCTCCTCCCATCCAATCACAGCCTCATATGGAGTGAAACAGGGAGGTTTGTTCGGAGTGTAAAAAGAGCAATCCGGCGCAGTAAATAAATTGAGAGACTTTCTTCCAGCCTGTCAGTTCCTAAGCATCATCCATGTTGCTCTTCTTGTTAAATGCGTCAGTTGTTTTCTACAGGCTCCACTGACTCTCAGTAATAGTGTGGTCTCCAAAATGCCAACAGTAGATATTCATCATTTCACTGCGTGGTATCATCTGTATTAACAGTCAGGGGACTCGTTCCCTCATAAAGTTAAGGCACTCTGCTCTTAATTATTGTCATCCAGTCCTGCTCAGTAGGATATATGCTGTTGGTTTCACCACAGACTAAAACAAATGATTCTCTCAGGGAAAGGGCACTCTCCCCGGGAGGCCACAGTGTCCAAGCATTCATCACAAGCAAGAGTTTTTGCTCCTGATGGTCGTGATGAATAATTCACATTTGACCGGATATGACTTGTTCACCCTTTGAATAAACAACGGAGCCATAGAGAAATATATCAGAACTGATAACCGGCACACGTTCAGCTGAATGGGACAGAGAATAGAAGCTGGTTTGGTCAATCAGCAGCATCTTGCAGCATATTGTATGGTGGCCCTGAGAGCTCAATGTACTGCAGATAGACACAACACAAGCAAATGAAAAAACAGCTTCACCAACTTGACACATGCGTGGCATTTAGAAAACATTGTCCAACTTGACGACACAAGAAAACATCAACTTGACGGTGCACAAAAACATGAATTTAACAAGATGTGTAGCATGAAGAAAACATCTGCTGGCTTGACAGCATGCAAAAACATCACCTTGACTAAACGTGTGCAGCATTTAGAAAACATTAACCAACTTGACGACACACAAATACATCAATTTAATGCTGCAAGAGGCTCACAGCACAACGGAGACTGTTTCCAGGGGACAGTGTGAAGCGATGCACATGGCTGGGACACACTCTGCACACTTGTTTTTGCCATGCTTTGTGGTTTATGAAATGACTGAAGTCAGTTCAATCAGGAGAGACAGAAGAATGAAGTAAAGATAATATTTAATACAGAATATGAGTGTACAGATTAACAGATGATTTGTGCTGATTTAGATTTAACAGAAGTCTCTGATACTCGGACACCAGTGATCAAGAGACATGTGAGCAGCAGCAGGATAAATCTTCCCATGGAGTCCAGACACTGATGATGGTGGTGGCTGATGACTCTGAGGCTGCTGACTGCTGACGCAGATGAGACTGATGAATCTGTAAAGACTTATGGTGGTGATGGGGAGGTGGAGGGCGCACACGACGACAGCAAGAAAGAGCTACAGCAGAGAAAGAGCCATATTTAAAATGAGGAGGAGTAAGATGATAGGCTGACAGGGAATTGATTGCGAATCAGCTGACGACTCAATTGACCTACCCAGACAACTGACACCTAGAGATAGTGAGTGAGCAGACGAGCAAAGAGTGAATGGCAGGGTGAGAAAGAAACTTTCAGATTGAGCATGAAAAGTATTGTCTTTCTCACTGAGCTTTCTCTAGAGCTTCATTTATCAGACAGTGGTGTTGGAAAATCACTTAAAATGCACGTTTTTTGGCCTTATTTTAACATTGTAATCCAATGATTCAGATATTATTACAGATTACAGATTACTAGCGTTAGTCTGTTGCTTATCATCAGCCTGTCAACTCAAATAATCTGATGAAATGGACGAAAATAATTATAAGACAGTTCGACATTATGTTAGCTGTCTATAATGTTAGTAGTTGCTTTCAGAACCCATGACAGGGGCCAAGCAAGTTAAACTAGCCGTAGGTTTCACTGACATGACTCATAAATAAAATCACTTTGCTTAATTTCTAAAATTAAGTTATCAGTTGGGTAGCTACGGCTGTCACACAGGCGCTTCTCATGCACTGTTCGTATGTATACCTGTGAAAAGTAATGCATCAGAAATTGTATGTAACCCACGTAGTCACAAGCCACTGAGTGTGTTTACATGGACATTAATAACCTGCCTATGATCAGGTTTTTGGAGTATCCTGTTTATGTGTTTAAACATGTAAGCACTACATTCTGCTTATGACAAACCCCAATATGCTAGCTGCAGTACTCTAAAAGAAACCAGTCAAACAAGATTACCCCGATTTCTCTGTGCTCATGTAAACACCATATCCTGAATATGATTATAACCAGGATAAGACTAATAAATGGGTTATTAATGTACATGTAATCACACTCATTAATAAGTATACCACCCAAATAATGGTGGGTGCGATCAGGTGGCAAAATCAATAACAAGAGGAAAAAAGACAGTGGTTGATTTAAAAGAGTGAAAGCCTGCATAAGGGGACAGGTTAGGATGGTGGGTAGGTCAAAGAAACACATGATTTTCCCCGAGGAGACCGGTGTTTGTGAAACCAAATAAACCTTTAGTTATTTCAAGGTGTGTCATCACATTACCTTAACGTTAAGTAAGTAACCTGACAATGCCCAGCCATGTTTCTTTTCCTAAACCTAACCTACATAACTTTACTTTCCTAAACCTAACAGGTAGGGGTGCTAATTCATTAAATATCATATGAACCTTTGTATGATGATATGTTGAATTACCTAATCTCCACCTGGAGGACACAAACACTAGTCAGACAACTTTGCCTATGGTATTATAAATTAGTTTGAGTTGGCAGCCTAATAATAAGCACAAGACTAATGCTAGGTTAACAACAGATCTATAATCTGTATAATATCTGAACCATGATCACAATGTTAAAATAAACCAAAAAAACTCACTGTAACTGTACATTTTAGGGGATTTTTCCAACACCACTGATGGTTAGGTGACTTAAATAACTTCATAAGCTAAAAACCATGGCGATAACAAGCATGTCCCAGCTGTGTGCATCACTTTTTACTGTCCCCTGCACAGTTTCCATTGTGTCGTGAGCTTCATAGTTCTTTTTCTAAATGCTGAGGATGTGTGGAAGTCGATGTTTCTGTGTGATGTCAGATTGATGTTTTTGCATAGCATCATGTCAGTTAATATTTTCTAAATGCAGCGCATGTGTTGTCAAAATGGTGATGACATTTCTTAATTTTCTTGTCTTTTTGCATTGCATTGAGCTCTCAGGGCCACCGTTATATTGCATTAACTGGGGGACAGATATGTTACCCCAAACGTAGATGAAAAGTTAGTCATGGTGAAAAAAAATTATGTCAAGTTAAATTTTGGACTTATTAGCTAAAAATTATGAAATAAAATAGTCAAAATTATGATGTTAAACATTTGAAAATTGTGATATTATTGATAGATATAAAGATGAAAACTGAAATACATGCAATAGCTTGAAATTATGAGATTAAATAGTCAAAATTCTGATGGGTTAAATAAAAAAATGAGGATTTACTATGTCAACATTTTTGCTTATCATGAGAATTTTTTACATCATGACAAAACTTTAATCTTTTTTTCTTTTACTCCCAGAAATGAGCCTCCATAGCTAATGATCCTGTCAGTTATTTGTCAAGCAAACTTGTAGGTCAATTAGCATGATAAGGACGTTTAGTTCTTTCGATTGGCAGTAACAACATCATTGCTGTAGTGATTAACAACTCTAACCTCCCAGTTGGCGTTTGGGACCAGTCTCCTTATTGCTTATCATCTCTGGGGAAAGAGCAGAGTGTTGCCTAATTAAAAAGCAATCTGTGATCCCAAAATATTTCCACTGTCTCTAGTCATGCAAGATGGAGATGCAATTTAGCGAGATAAATGTAACCTATTTTAAAGGCAATTTTAAATGTAAGTCATACTTCAAAATAGGACTCAATTTACAGATGAAAATTAGCCGTCGTCATGGACACAATAACATCATAACCTGCTTTGACATTATTGCTTCAGTGCTTCCACATCACAGAGGCAGAGCAAATCATCATTGAACAGTGGGACTGGTAACATCACAGACAGTTTCATCTTTCCACATCTGAAGGGGGCTGTGCAGAAGTGCCTTGTCAAAATGGGAGACACGTACAGTAAAGATGGAGAATGATTACACTTGCCAGGTGTGCTGTTCATATAACTGTGAAGTCTTCATTTGGGCTGTGAATGAGATGATGTGTGGCCATAATGGCCCCTGAACAATGGACACAAGGCGACTGGGAGAGAGTAATGAATTGCTTGGGTGTAATGGAGGCAAAGATTGGGCCGTCCCCGAGCTCCCCGAGAGCCAGGTTGGAGCCTGGATGGATTGGCAGTGCCTACAAGAGATGGATGGTGCTCCCATGAATAACTCATATACGTCTTAAAGAGCACCTGGGCAGAAAGATGGTCTAGAGTAAGGTGCGGGTGTGTGCTAGTGCCATTATTTCTCACAATGGTTGCAGCACCTACCGCACTACATCAGTTCAAGTAGACAATCTGGCTCACCCTGGGAGTAAATCTGAGTTTATTGAAAAGCTGCAGATGCAAAAGGAAAATATATTTTTTGAACTCAATCATTCTTTGAAGCAGCATGCGCTGAAATTTGAAGGACCATGCTGGTAATCCTTCATGCTTTAGGTCAATGACTGCAAATAGTGGCCTATTTTTCACATCACTGCTGTAGGTTTTATAAATCGAAACACGCTGTTATGTTGATTTCTATGCAGCTGCTAGTTTTATGTCATTTCACTAAAGTATCTTGTAGAGACATAGAACATACTTAAAGGGCCAGTTCACCCTAAAATCACAAATACATATTTTTCCTCGTACCCGTAGTGCTGTATATCAGTCTGGATTGTTTTGGTGTGAATTGCAGAGTATTAGAGATATTGGCCGTAGAGATGTCTGCCCTCTCTTAAATATAATGGAACTAGATGGCACTCGGCTTGTGGTGCTCAAAGCGCCAAAATAATACATTTGAAAAACTCAACGGCAATGTCTCTTTCCAGAAATCATGACCTGGTTACTCAAGAAACAAATGTTGTTGCGAGCAGTTTCATGTAGAAACTATCATCTTACTGAACTGCACTCAACAACCACATCACTGCAGAAAGGGAAGCGTCCATCTGCTGCTAGCTCACCTAGCACCACTGAGCTAGCTAACGTTGTAGCTCATCCCAACTCATCAAATGTCGTAATTTTGTCAGTAGACTTTAACATCTACATATGAAGCACTAGGTATCCCCTTGCATCTGTTGTTGATGTTTCTGGCTGTAAATTTACGATTGTCACATGCATTGTGTCTTTTCAAAATTCACTTCCATTTTCACAGGACATGTACAGTTTTTGCTCAATAGAGGCATACAGTCTTTTCCAAATACACAAACAACATAGGTAAAATACTTTGTATCTACATTTATTTCCTTGTGCAACAAAAGCATGTGGTTAGGTTTTGAAACAAACATCATAGTTTGGCTCAACATTCACACAGAAAGCCAACTGTGGGTTTCCAGGGTGGAAGTCCAGGGTTCGTTGGACCCATCCACCGCCCCTCCTGCCTGCCCAGTCGTGTTTTTCTTGCTCCTGATATTATGTTGCCACCAGCGGTATTTCAAACTGATGATGTCCAGTGGTGTGAAAGGTGCCTTTTTGTGTCAGTGTCTGACGCCAGAATCTCTGACAAAGCAGCAGTATATGATGACTTGGGAATGAGAATGGGCTGGCTCAGCTGAGGAGGACGCCATTAATGTTAACATCTCCTGCTGCCACAAGCACGAGCCTGTCACCCAAGATTGGATGCATGCTAATTTCTTTACTGTTTCTGAAAAGAGACAATACTGTTGAGTTTGTCAAATGTGTTTATTTATTTATTTTTCTTCATTTTGTTGGCGCTTTAAGCACCACAAGCTGAATGCCTTATAGTTCCCCTATTTTCGAGAGAAGGCAGGTATCTCTATCGCCAATATCTCTAACACTCAGCAGCTCACACCAAAACAATCTTGATTACTACAAAGCACTACAGTGTTCTTTATTCTGGTGCGAACAGGCCCTTTCAAAAAGGTAAAAAGAATACTTCATTATCTTTTATTTTTTTATTTTCTGTCAAAGTTTCTGAGTTGCGAGCACACGAACCCTCTCACACTGTTATTGATTGTCTTCTGAGTTGGATTTTCCAACAATGTACTGTTATGCTTGCTGACTCACAGACCAGATGTTGGGAGTGCCCTTGAATGCATCAACAAGGAGAGTTTTCAAAAATAGTCCCTGCTAGTAACTTCATTACCAGGCGATGATAATGTAATTCTGACAAATAAAAAGACTAAATATAGACTTTGATGGATTACTCACATTACGCAGTTTACAGTGCCCATATTGAAAAGAGTGGAAGCGATGGCTGCATTAAAGGTAAACCATCAATCTAAACATAAACCACTTAAAACCTCCAGTATGTTTCTTTGAAAGAACAGATAAACTTAAGACTGGGTTAATGGCGTTTTTTTTTTCAGACATCATTTGAATATTGTAATTTTTTTATTCTGGGTTCGGCCACTTCTGCTCATTGTAACTGTTGGAGAACAGGTATAACAGCTCTTACCATCTGACATCCAACACCTTAATGATCCCTCCAGAGACACTTAATGGCTACTTGGATGGTGGAGCTCACATTGTGGGCAGGGCTGAGAGTTTTCTGAAGACAGGGGATCCTGTGTGCAGGAGGAAAGGTAGCAGGGGTTTGATTTACAGAGGGGGGACAGGGGACACGTCCCCTGCATATTTTCATATGGCAGTATTGGTACCCTCTACCTTTTACAGTGGTAAAGCTAACATTATATTTACAAAAACAAAATAAGGAACAGGAGAAACTGCACACACAATGTCATTAAGAAAGGAAATATATTTATATATATAAAAGGTATATTTGTTACGACCATCCATCTCATGACTGTCCAATCGCATGTGGACATGGGAAGTCCATGACTAAACGTCAATATGTGACAAGGTCGGTGCCAATGTAACATATTTGTGGTTTGCAGAAACATATGATGCCTATTATTTTCATCTGGTGACTGGGCTGTTCATGAAGGGGACATATCAAAATTATGAAAAATCATGGCCGTGTTTTAAAACAAACACTGAAAAAACTAAAACAAAAAATAAACAAACACTAAAGCCCTTTTTTGTTTCCCCACCTTTGAAAATTCCTCCCATGTAAGGTAGGCTGTGTAAAGTACAACTGAAAGCATGTTTGGAGGGGTCCAGTGTACATAATGTGATGCATTTTTAAGTTAGGGAGTCAGAAATTAAAAGAGGATCTGATGCTTGAGCTTAGAGCTTAGAGTTCGCCCCTCGTCTTTCCCCCAGCCTCTTGAGACTTCATTTAGGTGATGACAAGAGCTTGGTGGATACTCAAGACACCTTCCTCGCCTTCTCCCCGCCTCGTCTTGCTTCATCAGTGCTTGTGCAGTGGAGGGGTGTGGCTCTGGGTCAGGGGACAAGCCCATAGGGACAGACTAATATAGACATTTCAATCTGTCTGAGTTGCTTGTTCATCTCCCTGTCAGGGAGACACTCAGCGGGGCAGCCACCCTCTGACTCTGGGAGAGGACAGCACCCCCTTGTCATTAACAATCAGCCAATGAAGCTGTCACTCTCCTCATGGAAAGCAGATAATTTGGGCCAGGGCAGTAATGGGTCTATGAGAGAGTAAGAGTGTCCTTGAATTATCATCATGTAAAGCATGTTGGGTCACCCGGACTACTCCTCTCCAGCTCTGTCTCATCACTGCTGCTGATGAGGGTTGTTTTAGCAGAGGAAGAGCCGGCTGGGTGGAGGTAATTAATATTGACAAATTCAATTGTATGCAGATATTACAGACATTATTACAGAGGGTGGCTGTAGCCATCAGTTAGGGCGGACACAAACTGCTGAAGTGATACTTTTGCAGAAAATAAGACTATCTTGGTGAAATGGATTTCCCTCACCCTATAAGGACGGTCACTGGCTTTGCAAGACAAGCCTTTCTTCTGCTGCAAGGACACGCTGGCCTAATTTGTGAGCTAACAAGCATGTAAACTACACTCTTCCTGAGGCAGTGGCAGAGTAAAAAATATTTGTGTGACTGGATATGCGAGCTGGAGAATATAGGAGTGTGTCTGAGATCAGAGCTTCTCCCGACTGGCTGCATGAATATGCATACTTAACCTGCCAGAGAATATTACTGCTAATACATATAGCTTTATGTCTCCTCTACTAAACTAATTAAGGCTGATACTCCTGTTTTTTTCTCCTTATTTTGTTTGTTTCACGCCCAAAGTCTGGGCCAGAGAATATTATTGCACACAACCAAGCAGCAACTGAAGCATTTGAAGATGATTCACACCACTCAGCCTCGCAGGGTTTTGTTGTGCTCGGGCAAAGAAAGAAAGCATGCTTATTCCAGAAAATCAGAAGTTGAGAGTTTATTTATTTATTTTCTTGGTCTGACTACGACAGCTTGGATGTAAAGAGCTGCTTTGTGTTCAAAACTTATTTTCATTTATTTAGATTGAGGGCACAGTTCACATCACTGCCAAGATTCGAATTTGAAAAGCAGACAGCTTCGGGTCACTCAAGTGCAAATCTGAAATGAATTGCATTATGGCCTCCTGGTTATGTGCAATAACAACATGAAATTGCTGAGTGATGAGTCTTTCTTGTTCTTCCTTATTTATCTTTTGCCTCTCAGATTACACAACTGAAGCACTGGGCTGCTTTGCTGTTAAAGAAATAATCATCACACACCCTTGATGAGTCAGTTTAGAGGCACAGATAAAAACAAACACACTAATGTCTGGCAAGAAAGCCACTGACATTTGAATTTGAGTTTGTCAGAGCCCTGCGCCTTCAGCCCCCACCATGTCCTACTTTTCTGCCATTTAAAACCTCTTAATGGGTAGAAACGTGTAATTTTAATCCAATATCCAGGCAGTTGAATTTCCATAAAACTCTGACCTCTCTCAGGCACGAGGACAAACATCCCTGCTTTCATTAGAGAAGAGTTTGAGGATACCCCGTGTGACATGCCAGCATGCCTCTGTGCCGAACTCGACTCCCTCTCCCTGTGTTATTTATGAGAAGTGCAGACACAGCCTGAGTCTGGTCTGAGGACCAGCCCCACTCTTTTAATGTGGTCGGAATATGATCCCTTAGACAGGCTATATAGATCTGAGGAAAACACAATGCAATCAATGGCTTCCCTGAAAAGATACCAAAGGGTAATACACACACCCACTTGTTTAAATGTACCCGAGAATTACTGTGTTTCCTGACAAGACTCTTAGTCGTTTCCTGTCTTGGTTCTAGAGGGGACATCAAAGCTTGACACTACGCCACTTTATCCACACAGTTTGTGGGTGCGCTCAGATTTGTTTCTGCATAACAGGCTTGTCCGTGTCCGCATTTCATTTCCACAAATTATTGTATGGAAAATGCACGCCCAGGTGCTTCTCAAGTCTGTCAGTGGCTTGGATACAATTCATTGTCCTGCATGGCCTGAAAATTTTATGATGCTATTATTGGGTGTTGGCTAGTTTCCTAAACGGGTTGCCCCTCTGGACGACAGCATCCACCCATTTAGAAACAATGCTCAGCCTCCCTCCTCTTGATTCTCCTCACTAAAGCGCTTGCATCCATTTGCCTGGTGCTGCTCGTCTGCTGGATTCAGCTAGATTCATTTTCTGCGGGGGGAAATTGGTGCGCTGATTGGCCTCTTTACTCATGGATTAGCCATTAAAAAGCTGTTAGTGACTCTCTCACTATCAGCTCAATGCAATCATCGCACTAGAGATAAGGTCATTATTACAGTGCGAGCAGAGAGGTTAAAATCCCCCTTGAACTCTGTTCAGTATAAATTGGTGCATGCACTGGAAGGAGGTAATGGACAAATTATTGCTCCCTCTGAGATATCATTGCTGTTGAGTCTGTATTATCACGTTGGAAAAAGCCATTAAGAGGTTTTTATAGTCTGTGTGCATGAGTTTATTTCTCATGCTCTGTTGTTTATATTACAACGAGCACTGCCGCTTTCTACCTGTTAGTACATCTGAATGAGACCATAGTTCAGGGATATTTTGGTAAAAATAAAAGAGCTACAGTGTTTACTGTTTTTACTTGGACACGTCATGAGCCAGCGGGCAGTGCAGTACAGTACAGTATTTATGGTTCATAATTAGCAGTGTGGGAGGATGTGAGACGATACAAGAAGTAGGTAGGCTACAGGAGGAAGAAAGAAGATTACTAAAATCCTCTGTTACTACCTGGCAGTAGTGCCCCCAGAAATTTTTCATAGGGGTGGTCAGATGGGGCCACTGGAAATCTTGGGGTGGCACACCAAAACCAAAAGATATAACAGGAACTCACTTATTCTGTTGAAGTATATAAGATAGTTGAAAACTAAGTCAATATTTAAAGTTAAAGAATAAGCCAATTAATTGTTATTTAAATAGTCTGGCTTTTAAGGAAAAAAAAGACAAGTATACAGCTTTAATTTGAAGGAGAACGTTGATTGTAAGGAAGAAAACAATTACTGGCCCTCATAGGTTTTACTGGAGACTTGCAGGTACCAAGAGAACCCATTTTCATTCAGATATCTTGAGGTGAGAGTTCAAGAGACCCCTTTGAAAATAGCCTCGCCAAAATTTAGCCTAACTTTGGAGCAATATTTCTCCCCCTTTCCGACAAACTACGTCAACATGGTTGGTACCAATGGATGTCTTGGATTGTCTAGTTTCAAAAGATACCACTACCTTAGCACCAGCTTAAAATATCAGTGTGACACAGCCTCTAAAACTGAGTATTGCAGCTTCCAAATAAGTTCAAAATGGCCGCCTACATACACCATAACAGGAGTTATGATAAACTCACTGTCTTTGGTTTAATTTAACTCACTGTTTGATGATCCAGGGTGCTTCGGTTGATTTAAGAGTTGACTGATTTGCAGGATGTATGGAGAGTTGCAGACTGACGCTATGAACTGATTGTCACATTTAATAAAAAAATGAAAACAAAAATCGCCAAACAATCATTCCCCAAATAAACAGGCCTTTACAAAAACAAAGTGGGGTATTAAATGACTTTATCAAACAATAAAAACTAAGATCACCAAACAAGCAACCGTTTAAAGACTGTAACCCTGTGGTGTCTTCCATGCTCCACCCTCTCTTCAGCACATCCCTAGATGCCAGGTCAGGTGGTGCATTAAAGTGACTCAAAAAATAATAGGAAACTAGGACTTGCAAGAGATGGCTCTAACAATTATTTTCCTTCAGGATCAGGAGGCCCATGGGCCCCTCCTGGCCTCCCCTTGGGGGCACCACTGTTGCCTGGCTTACTGCTCATCCAAACCTTGTTTCACCTGCACGCACTGTACATCTATTCACTCCACTCTTCACTGACCCAGTTCTGTTACGGCCCAAGATAAATTATACTTTGTTTTTTCCTACCATGTTGCCTCCCTACAGGTAGAGAGCACCTTGTCGACTTATTTAACTGAGTGATCTAAAAACACAAAAATAATACAGCACCTTCTTAATACAAGACAGCCAGGTTACACTTCTAATAAGAAACTGCGACGGCAAAGCAGATTGTTTTGGCTCTGAGACAAGCTCTGCCTTGGGAAATGGAAAAGGTCTTTTAGGGAGCTGTACTGCACCGCGCTGAGCTCTGGGGCCACTCCTTATCAGAGGAAGCAATATGCACAGCCCACAAGCTCTTTGAAATTCAGCAATTAAATGCCAAAGCCAATAACGTGCATGTTCTTACATCTGTAGCCCCCCTAAATACCCACACACACTCATCTGATATTCGTTTAAAGATATTTGTATGACATTGAAACTGCTGTGTAGGCATTTGTCAGCATTTGCTTGATCAGTGCAACTGTTTCTTTTGATTACAGTTTGAATCTGTCACCATACAGACAGCGGGTATATTAGTTTACAGTGTGTTTCTGTATGAAAAGGGGGCTTGCCGCAACAAAAGATTTACTGCGTGTGGTCCAAACAAGTGACAAATGTGTTTGTGTGTTTTCCAGGTGGGCCGTCAAGGTGGCTGTCTTCCCACTGTGACTGCTGCTGCAAGAGCCACAAGAGCGATCGCGAGGGAGAGAGCGGCACGTCCTTCAACGAGCTCTCCACTTCCTGTTCTGAGACCCAGTCGGAGGCCAGTTCTCCTCAAGGCACCGTGATCTGTGGCCCCGTGAGCCGGCACTCCAACATCCAGACGCTGGACCGTCCCATGCCCAAAGGGCCGGTTCACATGCTGCAGCAGGCAGAGATGCGCCGCAAAACTGACATGCTCCGCGTGAGAACCTTCGGGGTCCGAGAACGAGAGGCCGCAAAGAGGAAAGCCAACAAGGAGAAGATGACTCCAGAGCAGGAGCTGGAGAAATGCATCCAGGACTTCCGACGCATCAGGATTCCAGATCACTTTCCGGAGAGGAAGTACATGTGGCAATCAGAGCTCCTGAGAAAGTACCGTCTCTAAATATAAGTGTGAAGAGCAAGAAAGAGAGATGGTAGTATCATGTCACCATCAATGAAGAGTATTAACTGCATAGGCAATAGACTGCACCCTCTAAGGCACATACTGTATTAGAAAAAAAACAAAACAAAAAACTATGGCCACTTTCCCGCCAGCATGACTAGCTGAGCACACAAAGTACAAGGCAGTGTGAGTCATTGGTTTGTGAAGTACGCACAGTGTTGTGTATGATATGCACATGTGTAAATCAGGTTACTCCTGTTGGGGCTTACATCACTAACCCTGTTCTCACTTCAGAGAGCCGGGAGTGTACCAACGACTAATATATCACTAGTTGAAGCAACAAAGCAACCTCAGGGGCAACATCATTTCAACTCATCGACCTATCACACACTGTATCATGTGCAATTGCCCACAATAGCTGATTTTTAAAAATGGATGTACCCATATGGTGCTGTGAGTTAGCAATGGAATATCACTATACTCCACTGATAACACATATACTTACTTATAGTAGGCTTTGATATCGGCACTGCATGTCATTTCACCCTTAGCATAATTATGCAATATCAAACAAACTTTAAATTCACTGTTTTGTGTGATGGGTAAAAATGGTGTGTTACGACTGGGGCTAACATAAATGAGGAAAGCACTGCCTAGATCTGTTTGCCATTGTAAAACTTTTTGTCCAATGTTGTCATTATGTGTTGGATAGATGATGTTGTGTAGGTAGAGTATACAATGCCAATGGATATTTGACTAATCCTTGGTTGTAAGTGTGCAAAAAAGCTAATAAATGAGTTTGAATTGTATTTATTCTTAGTGGGCCTTCTTGTGATCTTCAGCACAATTAGATACATTTCAATATTTTATTTTCAACTTGGTAGTTATTCTCACAGTCAACTGATCATTAAACGTCTCTCCTGTCCAGTCACAGCTTAATAACCGTAATGAAAAGCCCTGACAAGCTTTACTTTAAAATTTACCTAACCTACATGGTGAAGCAAGACATTCTCACTCTGACCCTTTCACACATTGACGTTTGGTCATGGACCTTCCATGTCCAGATACGACATGAAAGGTACCCTGGGTGTGTTTGTTGTTGACGCTCTAGGACGCCATGTCAAGTTCTGCCTGTTACAGGCATTCTTCTTTCATAATACACATCCATTTTCACAGTAAATTTACTGTTTACATGGTCTCTTTCAAAATAAATGCACTATGTCAGCACAGCAACGCAAATTGACGTTTTTTGCCCCCCAACAACTAATGCATGGGGTTGGGTTTAGGCAACGAGAACATGTGGTTAGATTTAGGGTAAAAGAACAGGATCTGGTGTTATAATCGCACGGGACGCAAACACCATGAAAGTTGGTGTTTGTTGGACCACGTTTCTCCCTGACGCCGCTGAGCACCGTTAAACTATAACAGCGACCCGCCACATATCATGCTGATATTTAAGGACAGCTTTTTCCTTAGTCTGCCCAAGAGCCGGATTTTGACATCTTCGGAGTGAGACTGAGTTGGTTTAAGTGGTGTGCACAAGGCTATAGTAAGACCAATAGAAGACCAATAAAGCGGCAGCTCACTGTCAACTTTATACTTCTTTACTGTAGGGCTGTATCTTGACACAGTATCACAACTCAGGGGTTACGATTCAATATATTGGGATATATTGCAATAGACCTACTTCAAGCAAGGCAAAATATTGTGGTATTTTTAAATCTAATTTTAAAAAAATTCTATAAAGAACACTCCACCATATGCATAAAATTTGAGTAGATAAAGTTAACTCTTTTAATGCAGCTGGAACAGCAGAATCTGAATTTATCACAGCCCCTGTAACAAGCTAGTAATATGTTGCTACGAGTCATATGACTGATGACAGATTACAGCACTGCTATTTAGCAGTCGGGGGTTTGAACGCAGCACATGTAAACTATGAATTAAACAATTGATATTGTATTGATTTTTTTTTTTAAAAAAAGCACACAAAACATAAAATTATGATACTCAAGTGTATGTCTGCTACCTAGCAGGAAATGTCTGCGGTTAGCTAACGTTCGTTAGCTTGTTTATCGTCTGTTTATGAAAATACATTAGTTCCACCTGTATAGTTCCAACTTGGTGCAACATGTCTACAAACTGTATGACAGTCCTGCCATTGTGAGGTGAGCAGAAAAATGCAAAGTGATCTTGCTTTGTTAATCAATAATGTGTTGGGCCACATATAGTAAATTTTAACCATCGAGCTGCGGGCTGTTTAACATCAGTCTGCAGGCCATAATTGCTCTCACACTTTGGACATGGCTTCTCTAAAGAGTTTGGCTCTGAAACCAAAGATAAAACGTAAGGCATGGATTAGTGCTTATCTGTTCAAACATAGACTGTATATGAAGATGGACGACATGACACAACTCCCTTTAAACTGAAGCCCAAACATCTCGACTGATTCTTATTATACTGATATTTTGGTTTGGTTTTAGTTGTTTAGTTTAAAAATGAGGTTTGATGTAATGATTGACAGCTGTGTGTGCCAATCGAGTGTGCGTGATCAATGGCTTTGCTTTCAATTGGCTGAATCATGGGAATTTGATCCAGTGGAGATTGTTACTACGCAGACTCTGGCTCCAAATGACATCACTAGTGCAAGATGGTGACTGCTGTATCTTGGATGTTTTAGCTTCATGTTTGTATAATGGGAGGACATAGAGATATGATGTCTATCTTTACATTGTTATTGGCTCAAGTTGCCACATTAGCATGTCTGGCTAACTAGCTTACTGTGTAACCTAATGCAGCCATAGATACCAAGAAGGTTTTAAGGGATTACGCTTGTTTGAAAAGATTAAAAAGGCTTGCCCGCATGTATGTTCTTTTGCTTGAGTTGCATCCTTCGAATCTTTGCAACAGAGGTGCAAAGTTAACATGATCAAAAATGGCCACAACTACGCAACGACCAAGACCCAGTTTGGAAAATACCTGAATTTTTCTTTAAGTGACAGCATTATTTTCGCTGTTTCTCTGGTCAGAGGTGACAGGTTGTTGCATGTTAGCATAATGATTTGTTTTCAGATTTTTATTTTCCAGATATAGACACTGAGCTGCACTGAAAACAAAGGTGTCTTTCTTTGTGTTGCACCCACCATCACCACCGTGAGCCAACCAACCAACCAACCCCACACCAATCTGGCTGCATTGAGGAAGTGAAACAGATCCCTCCTTGTTGACATTTCAATGTTTGCCTCATCCTCTTGGGAGGATCACAGTGAAACAGGAAGAGAACCATAGCTGTGCATCACAAGCACCATTTATAGAGAGCCCTATTTTAAGTGAGCAGATTTCGCCACGTTGCATCCATAAGGAGCGAGGCTTGGGGACTGAATCGCTGCAACCCCGAAAACAGCCTGTGTGTGATGATAGATGAAGAACTGCTTCCCTCTTGGGACAGTGAATGTCCTCCAACACAAGTTCAAAGGAAAAAGCTTTGTTAAGGCTCTGATACATTTTGCTCCATGTGCAGAAATACATGTGACAATAACCAGATTATAAGAAATATACCCCCAAAGCCTTTCTACCTTTGTCAGCTGAGGCATAAATGCAAACTGAAACCTATAATCATGGTCAACAAAGACAGCAGTCTGCACCCATATGTTACAAAAATTAAAGTTTAAAAAAAAACTCTTTTTAAAGTCTATTTAGCTGCTATTTAACTAAGAAGAGATATGGGTGAGGATGTGAATGGACTACCAGAAACTCATAAAAAAGGGGGGTATTAGATTCTTAATACTCCAGCAGAGAATAAAATAGCAAAAACCTGGAAGGGGACTGTAACATAATGAATTTGTCAGGGATATAGTGGCCTCTCCTCCACTCTGCACCCGGACGCATATCTCTTCCTCTCAGCCTCCATTCAATAGGAACACAGCATGAAATCTCTCAGTTTGAAATCCAATGCCCCTTTCCCGTCTTTGAAAACCAGATCCGCTTTGGATGGCGTTTCGCCTCGCACTTAGCACAGTCTGAATCCTAATACCCCAATGAAAAAATCAATGAATCTTTTTTTGCATATCAAATATACACAACGTCACGGCAGTGCATGGCCTGACCTGGCCCAGGTGACCTTGCTGGCCTATCCCACAGAACCACCTGAACGCAGCTGTTGCCACTCTGCTTTCCTGACCGATCAATAGCCTCAGATCCTGGCCCTGGCCTTACAGTCTTTAAAGACGGTCGATAACCAACATCTTCCTCTAGGATGCAAAGTAACATTAAATCTTCAATCAAAAAACATCACTGCCACCACTAAAGGCCCTCAATTATCCGGCAGGGTTGCCTGCAGGCCTTGCATTTCCCACAACAGCTTTCTTTGGCATGAGACAGGTCTGACAGCATGATTACAGCCCTTGTATTAGAAAATTATTGCAAAGCCTTAGAGTGGGAGAATAACCCTGCTTATCAGATATTAGGCAACCAGAAAAGACTGTTATTCGCACATGGAATAATAGAGGCATGATGTAAAACCAAGAAAACAGGATTTCATTTGTCATACAATGAACATAAGGATTAATCCTCACATCCATTGTATGAGAAATGAAATAAGACTGTATTGTAAAGGCTTGAAAGAGACCGTAATTCACTTGCGTTGTAATGTTATAAATCCGAGGTGATAACCGGTGTTATTGTAGCAATGTGGGAGACGTCTGGAGCTATACATCAAGGCAGGCACAGGATAATTTCTGCAAAGCTTGACATCGGGAATTGAAAGATGAAACATGCAATTTATCTCTTTCTTCTGAAAAAAGACTCTTAGTGGGAGAGGTCCCGCTGCCTGCAGCACGTCTCCATAAATATCCAAGACCAACATGTTTTTCTGCTCACTCATCTAATTTTAGATGACTGACATCTCAGGAAGTGAATGGAAATGCGGCTGACTAACTGGGAGACTTAAGATCTTCCTCCTGAGGTTCACATCTTTGTTATATTTGTTCATCATGATGGCAGAGAAAGGGTGTTCCCATGACTGTGCTGCCGTTTTCATGACAGATAACGATCATATGCAAATGCTTTTGGCTCACCGAAAATCTTACAGTGGCTCAAACTGGTTTGCCAAGAAGATACTTCTATAAATTATTTTTTTAAAAACGGGCAGATAGCTTAGTCACAGCAAAAACATTTACATCCTTGCGTCACAACCCTGGGGCTCAGTTTTCCCATTAATGCCACTTCATTTATTTATTTGTTAAAAACATATTTCATAGACTTTTATGACTGTTATCAGGGTCAACCTCCCCTTTTTAAGCCACATTGTGCTTCGAGCTGTAGTTATACTAAACCTACATACTGTGTGCTCTTTCATGACGAGCCTGCAGGGACGTAGTTCGAGAAATGGGAGCCAATTTACAGCCTTAGAGTACATTTGGGGTCTAACTCTGGCCTGATTCTGCCAAGTCCAATGTGTGGAAATACCAATGGAACTGATTACAAATGAGTCCAGGGGAATAAATGACAAAATAACGGTGAATGTCATCACCATCGCGCCCTGCGGAAAACTGGGAGTGATATCCTGCATAGTGGGACCTCCTTAATGCAAATATAGAGAGGAAGATACACACACACACACACACACACATGCAGACGCAACACAGGCTCAAAGGGAGGTACATGCACGTCTGTGAGCCCCGAGTCCCTTTTCATCTCATTCACACTTCAAACCATTATCAGCACATCCACACATTTGTTTACTGATCGCTTATTGGACATAATCCTTCATGAAATTGTGGCTTAACTATATATAATTTCAACTTAATTTGACAGTGTTGTTACCATGGTGTCCTCTACTTCAAACTCTTTGAGTCTGTGTAGTAAGAAATAGCCAAAATTAAAGGCAAGCATGGATTATCCACCAGTCTAATTGGGCCGGTGCTCAGGGCCTCCAACCTCTAGGGGCCTCCAAAACCCCAACAAAATCATCCTGTCTTTGTCGTTATTAAAAAATCAAATCAAATAAATTAATATATAACTTGCTTGTAATTTTGTGGCTATTATAATGCACAAAATTCAGATGATGGCAGGAAGTGATAAATCCATATACTGCGTGACTGGAAACAGGAACATGACTACGTAAAAGGGTTGGATGAACCTGCAGGCGGCATGTTTTGTCAGAGAGTGAAAGTGATGTTGGATGTAATCCACACGAAATGAACTCAGCTGGCACCGGACATCAACATGACATCAAAAAAGATGTGAAATTTTGATTACAGTGAAAATCAAATCTGTGTTTTTTTGCATGGCTACCGATGTTAGAATTTTATATTGTGTGGACGTTAACATTATGATGCTTTACAGACATTTTTGTTCTCCATACCTTTCGACTAAATGTAATTGTTCTATGTAAAGATGACATTGGAAGAAATTGGATTTTGCTTCCTTGACAACAGATCGTACAACCAATCAATCAATTTGTTGTCAGAATTTTATGTGGACTTGACTTTGGCTTTTTATGTTGCTCTGATATTGACTTTTGGTCATCCAATGCCACAACCTAACTTTAACCAAACATCAACATCTATTGATGTTGGCAGCCAGCTGGGAAGAAAAGTGTTGTTGTTGTTTTTTTAACCAGAATTTCACTGATTTGCCCAGTGTTGACAACGTTACGAACATTATACAGCAAGCCGATGAAAGTGTGCATGAGTCTAGTAGACTGTAACTATTTTGTATGCGGTTGGGTCCGTGACTGATAAGACTGTTTTTGGCCAGTGAGTAAATGCTCTTGAGTATAATATTTATATATTAATAATAATATTTCAAGTCTGTACATGTATGCACTGCTGTCAGGCTAACGTGACTATCTAACATTATATAACTTTACTATTTTCTACCTACTAGGTCAAAAGTTCCCAGAGGTCTGATGAAACGGCATCAAAAATCTGAGTCGTGGCTAAAAACACAGAAAAATTGTTACAGCATGTTGCAATTGCATCCAACTCGAGGCACGTTTAACACAAGGCTTTACTGTAACTGTCTGACATTATGTAACTACACTTAGGTGTGCTGAAATATGAACCAATGAGTGTAGACTTATTTTATTTGCAATCAGGAAAAATATTCTGGATTTGCTACCTGAATCATGATGATGATTAGTGAGGTGAACATTTGAACTTGGATAGTAGAAATGGTACGAAAGCTGTAATATAGAATAAATAGAGCTAGTCCATACCCATTGGTAGCTTTGTCACCTTCTACCTATGCCAATCCTCAATGCCTATGTGCAGTTTCACATAGATTGACCACGTCAGTGAGTAGGAAAACGTGGGACAGACAGAATGACTGACTGACAGAATGATACACTGACAGTTTCCGTGATTATGTACAGCATACCATACCATGACTTAGTCATACCAAAAATTAGGAAAACAAACAAACATTCAGCCACAGGGGGAGCCACAGCGATCGGTCGCATTTTAGCCATTTTTAAGCATTTTTCTGTTGTTATAGCGCCACCCAGTTGCCAATTAGAGTTAAATTTCTCCAGTCACCTTGAGGTGTCCTGTTCTACATATCTACCAAGTTTAGTAAAAATTGACGGCGGTTAGGCCTAGATAAGAAATTAGCTCTCTAGCGCCCCCATTTTGTTTGATGGGGTCAATAATGGAGGGGTCCCCTCAGATTATGTGTGGTCATATGCCTACAAAGTTGCGTGGTGATCGGTGAAACCCTTGAGATGTTATACACCTTTATGTGATGAGCCACGCCCTCCGCAATATTCATTGCCTTATAGAAGCTCAGTTTTAGTAAGTTTTCCAACTTTTGCCAAGAGGGAACTTTAGATATTGGTCCCTAGATTATGTTCACCGAGTTTCATGCAGATCAGTCAAACTTCCTAGGAAGAGATCGATTTTAAGTGTTTTTTAAAAAATTCAAAATGGTGGAAAATCTATATAACCGGAAGTTATGGGTTCTTGAGGCAAATTTGTTCTTCATGAGGAGAGGCATCTCTGTGCAAAGTGTCATGTCTCTACGACATACGGGGCATGAGATATGCCCATTCAAAGTTTGCAATTTCAATCGGTTGCTATAGCACCCCCCTTTGGCCAAGTGATGTAATATTGCTTCATTCGCATCCTCCCATGACCCTCTACCACTGTGCCAAATTTCACATGGATTGACCAAATCAGTGAGGAGAAAAACGTGGAACAGACACACACACACACACAAACACACACACACACACACACACACACACACACACACACACAGATTTTCGTCATTATATAGTAAGAATATAGAGTAAGAATATAGAGCTAGTAAAGAGCCTGATAAGGACGATGCTAACATTGCTAGCAAAGAGGAGGACAGTAACTGTTTCCCAGTAGCAGCCACTAAAGCACAGTTCACCAAAACCACACCACATTCTCATTTTTGGTGCCATCAAGTCATGCAGGAGTTTTAGATTTATCCTGTCCTGGTTTTGAGATATGTGTCTCTAAGATTTCTGCTGCCATCCCAGTACAACAAAAGTGAAAATAACTTTTGTTTGTGTTGCTTAAAGCAGTAGAAAATATATATATATATATTTATATATACATAGTTAAAAATGCAGCAGAAACAATCTCTTTCAAAAATACACTGTCCTAGTTACTCTGCAAAAGATTTCTCTGGTTTCTTTGGAACTACTGAAGAAATAGTCGCCTTAAAAACAGCTGACACTCAGGTTTGTGGATTATTCAGGATAACGAGGGACTGACTTCTGAAACGATTTATGAGTTATTGATTTTTAGTGCTGTGAGCACCACAAACAAAACTCCAGTTCCCTCCATTGTATGGAGGTGGGAACTGAAATCTCAGAGCTCTCAAAACCAAAACATCTGCATAACAGTCAAGTGAGAAAATATGTTGTCTTGGAATGTGAGTGAACCAACCCCTTAAAGTATAACGTCACCCACACATACAACATATTGATTTATTGATTGATTGGAGACCATGTTAAACAGCACCAGAACTACATCAAATTATTCATCTATAAACTCTCACACAACTCTTGCAGTATAATGTCATTATAAAGTCTCATTTATCCAGTTGTATGCTCAGTACTTCCCAAACACATGCATTTTTGCTAAAACTGGACAATTTAAAACCAAACTAAAAGTGAAACTGATCTATGCTCTCTTCACAGCCAGACTCCAATAATTAGTTTGTTTTGTTTTGTTTTGTTTTGTTTTGTTTGAGGGTTTTGTGCAAATTCAAGGTAACACAGCATGACTATTTGATTTATAAAGGCTCATTTTGTGTTTGAAGTATTCATTTATAATTGGATGGTCTGAGTATTTTCACACACAACATGTTTAATATTTTATTTGACAAAAATCTCTGCTTGTTTGCAAATTTGTGGACCAAAAAGGGGCTCCAAAACTGAGAAGTGTGAAAAGAGCTAAATCTAATGCAGGTAATGCAATATGTAATAACGATAATAATTATTTAGTTTATGTAGCACCTTTCAAAACAACTGTTACAAAATGCTAAATGCAAAATGCTACACACAAGGACTCATCAAATCAAATACAAATTTAAAGTAAGCAAATACATAAAAGTATAGATGATAAAACAACCAAGAAAAGTTAAGAAAAAGCCACAGTATTAATTTGTCCACCCATTTGGATAAGTGAGGGTAAGCACAATATTAGAGACACTTCACAGTATGATGAAATTAAATAGAGTGGTGCAGCAATGAGTCCTGGAACCTGAAAATGAGTTAGCATTTTGCACTTGCAGTTCCTTCATCTCAGAGTCATGCGTCACCGTGTGTGGCAAGGGGTCCACTTGTCCACTCTTTTCTTGTCTTTTTCGTTTGCTCTGCCTGTCTTTTCTTCTTCCTCGAGCGCAGACATTGCGTTTTCTTGTTGTCAGCAGTTTGCATCAGTGAAATACGATTTTAGCTGGTTTTTGGCGGGGGCTCTCCCCGCAGCAAGAGACTGAAGGTGCTGCTCTACTCATGACACCACTGGAGGGCCCCTCATCTCAAAGTCAGTGGGTTTTTGGGAAGATGTCTGAAATAAGGTCTGGGGTTAACACACATACCCCAAATCATGAAATTTAAAGCCTGTATATGTCTTTAAAATGATGGCTGCTAACAAGTGGCTCAGTGAGACTACAGAACAACATCAAACTGAACACGGCTTTACAGCCTCGTTGTGGTGGAAATGTCGAAGTCATCCACTTGTAGTGTAGTTTGTTTTGCGCAACGCTAGCTTTTTAGTTATGCCATTTGCATTTAGGCTTCAAAGAATCAAAGAAGTGGTGTCCATTTGTGAAGATTATCTTGCTGAACAAAATGTGTAAGCATCATAAACCTTTGTTTGCCACAGAGCTTATTTTCTGCAATAATTCAGAATCCAATGGAAAAATCCCACAGACTTTCTAACGAGGGAACCAGGGCGATGCTAACTTCCGCATGAGCCTACAAAAAATGTCATCACTGCAGCACTCCATACAAGAGGGATTTATTAAAGGCCTGGAAACTGAGTCTCTTGATTCATTTATGAATGCACATTTGAGGACCAAAAACTGTAGGGTTTCCTCAAATTAGGCCCTGGGTACTCAGAGGGCTGGTTCTCATTACTACAGGTGCACACACACACACACACACACACATATATATATATATATATATATATATATATATATATATATATAAATACTGCAGTGACAGGTGTCAGTCAATGGTGCTGACTTCAGCAGGCATTGAGTCCACAGCGAGTCTACTTTTGCACTCCTTTGGCGCCCTATCTCAGCTATCAGCTCACCACTCTGGCGCCAGCACTGAGATACAACAACGACCGCACAATCATTCATTTTCCTAGACAACTGCTGTCAGCATTACAGTTAGTTATATGTATTATCTCTGCAGCTCCACACATTCTGGGATCCTCTGGGATCCATCCAGCCTCCTGCACTGCACAAAACCCAGGTTCTGAATCCGGGGTGCAAAGCTCCTAATTAGTCAAAGATATCCAGGGATCTTTAACAACGAGTGTAGGAGAGTGGGGGCAAGAGAGAGCTGGGTGCCTACCCATGCTCACCTGTGCTCCCCCTGGGACACAGAGTCCACTAGTGGGTGAAGGAAGGGAGAAAAATGAGGGTGCAATAGAGAGGCCACTTCACTGCCTTGTTAAGAGGTCAGTCAAGTGAACTTGAAGCTCTGCAGCATTTGTGCAGGTGTACTTAATGTTGTTTTTAAACGTTTCCTCTTGGCAGCTGTAAGGAGGCTGATTTACAGCTGAAGTGTCTTCCACTCGTCATTTTCCCCCTCATTACCTTATCCCCTTCTCAAGGACTGCTCTGGAGAATATACAGGCTCAATTAAGCTGTTCTGACCGGAAATCCCATTGCTCATAAATCACCTCCAAGGGCTACTGATCAGCACTGCTACACCACAGCGTAAAGGAGCTCACAGCGGTGTGTGCTGCTGAGCAGGGCAGTGGCTATTATAAATCAAAGGAAGAGTACGGAGTATATTGCAGAGGGTAAAATACTGTAGGACACCGTATCGTAAATCTGGAAAATAATCACTGATTGTCTGTGAACTGTGATACCAGACAATGAATACAGCAGGACAGGTAAACAGTTATGATGTTATGGGACAATGGACAAGGACTTCCTCACCTTCTTATGTCTGTTCGGAGGCTGACATTATGGCAAGAACCTTCTACACTTTGGCCTTTTATGATGGAGTTTGTTGTGCTGGAGAGAAAACGGAAGGTTTCACTTTTCTGTTGAGCCAAATTTTGTACAGTCAAAATGTGCTGAGCTCAGCTAATGTGTCGGCCTATTAAATAATCAGTAGGGGAACATTGTCTTAATTCCTCTCAACATTTTCCCAGTGCTGCGCAATTAGAATTGCATGCCTGAACCATACCTTGAGGTGTCATTGCTTTATAAAACATCCTCAAATAGCTTCAGAGCACTTTTCCTTGTATGTGTAACCCTTTTTAGCATATAAGCGAGATAAAGACTCTGTTCGCTGTTAATTTATTTCATGCCTTTTAACGAGGGCCTAGGGAGAAAGCCTGCTCTGAATGCATTACAGGGCTGTTACTGTATAAGCAAATAATCTCAGTATTAAATTTGAGCATTTAATTTGACTGCGAGGCGACATAGGGGCTTCAGGTTTAATAAAACAAATCTGTGCTTTAAACTAACTGATAGAACAAAAATCATTGTTGGAGATTTGGTCTGCTGAATTTCATTTAATTGAAATCAGTTTCATATTGGAGGTGACTATCATGTGGCATGCAGTGAAGAGGACTCTCTTTCTCTCTGTCACAATTCTTTGAATGAAATCCAATCTATTTTCAGTGGTAATCTGTTGTTTTGAAAGGATGGGGGGTACAGCACCACACAACAGAAGCTGCATATTTATGCCAAAAACATTTATTTCTACACTCATTAAACTGCATTCTTTTCTCTGGAGAAGTCATTATCTTATTGTCACCTTCCAATGCAAGACTGCAGGGTGTGTTTTTTGTATTTTTAGAAAGCTGAGTCCATTATGTACGTAAGAAATCCCCCATGTTGGAGTAGCAGATTAATCCTCCCAGAGATTAAATGTAGAACACAGATGGTGGGCATGTTGCATCCACATCAGCTGACCTGCTACCATTGCTCTGTGATTATCAACAGTGCATTCAACATATCTGCACAGATTACCTAAAAGCATATCAGGCTGGAAACATGAAATTCAAGGAATGAATACAGCACTATTCTGGTGTTTGCTCTGGTGAAAATAAAGCATTACTGTTCTCTGGTCAGTTTGTGACAGATTAATAATAACAGTGAACACAGCCGAATAAAAATATGGTGCTTAAGATAGAAACAAACACTATTTTACATAGACCCTGGCAAACAATTGCTTTTTGAGGTCATGCCACTTACACTTGGCATTTTTCAGACTGATTTCAGTATTTTTTTTACTTAAAAATATTACTCCTGTCAGTTTGTCTTGTAGGGAAATAAAATGTTCAGAAAATGTGATTCAGTATTAAACTAATAAAAGTCTAAAGGCCCTGACACACCAAACCAACAGTTGACCATAAGGCAATGTCGGGCCATGGGTGAGCGTTTGCATCACTGGCACTATAGATGGCCCTTGTCAGATTTTTTTTCCAGCTGATTTATGTTGAATTGAGGTCGGAGCTGGCAGAGCCCGTCAATGAATGAAGTCACTCTGACTGGCAGTTCAACTCACTGCACAAGAGCAAAAACACGAAAGTGAGGAAAGCAAACGAACAACTGAAGTCAAGAGGGCATGAGATCAAAACAAACTTGTTAGATTACATGTTGTTGTGGGGTTTTTTTTATTACATGGTAAATATCCTTTTTTGTTTCAACATTGGTTTGTGTTGTTGATGTGCTAATGGTGCATTCATTTTGTACTCGGAGGTCGGAAATTCCCAGTTCCCAGTCAGAAGTTTAAACTCGAACTCACCCTGAGATCGGATTTCCAACTCAGAAACTCGGAGCAACCGCATCATCCCCGACTTACGAATTCCAGATGGCTGCCAGTCACATACATAGTGAGTAAACACTCTGCTAAAGTTCTGTTTATAGCAATTTTATCTTATTTGTTTATTGCTACCTTCTCCATCTTTTATCCTCATCTGCGGCGTTCATCAGTTGGAGTGCATGATGGTTTTGAAGCTGTCTATACTCCGAAAGTGCAAGGGCAACAAAGGCTTTCTTGCGGGCCTCCATGTTTTTTTCCTGACTTGTCCACTGTTGTCAACTTGAATGCAACAACTGTTGTCAACTTGGAGGCGACGTCATTCCCACTTCCAACCTCTGAGTACAAAACGAACGCACCATAACTAACTAACTAGTGTCCTCAATCCATTCTGTTGGTCCTCTGGTTTCTCTTTCTGAATGACGAATACATTTCATACGAAATGTATTTCAGACGAATACATATTTTGTTTCACGCAGGAGCAGAACGAGGGCTTGGAGCCAGAGGAGCGTAAGTGGCATTTTGGGCGAATATGGGTTCAATATATCAAAATAAAGGTCTCGATGAGCTCTATCCAATGGTGCCACAAAGACCTATCTGAGATCAAACTGTATTGAATAAAGCAACAAAACAATAAAGACCTAACACAAAAGTGTGAATAATGTTTGGAGCCAGAAGGGCGTAAGTCCACTTACGCCCTTCTGGCTCTGAAAAATACATATAGGACCCACATGTTTCAGAGCCAGAAGGGCGTCAGTGTAGTTGGTGCCCTTAAACAGCATTCAAAATGGCTGACACGGACATGGAACTGTCTGAGGCAGAAAAGATTTTGATTAATATTATGAAACAAACTGATGAATCCTATATTGAAGAAGTTGAAGGTGAGTCAGAGTGGCTTTTGAATGTATTTCCTCACAAGAGTGATGACAGTAAGACATTATCATGCCTTGAGAGCCTTACCTTGTTAGCCTAGCCTAGCATGGCTAATGTTAATCCCATTGTTTTGGTCTGATCTGGTTAACTGTGCCTGCTAGCTAGCCTAGTGTTCGGACAGAATATTCTTTTGAACTTTCTCATAATCTACTTTACCCTAGCTTCGAACTAATAGATTCAGGGCACTCATGTAGGATGTTATATTAATAAATATTAATATGTTAATCATTAAGGGACACAGCCACATGAGGTGAGGAAGAGAGATCAACTTGAGGGACACATGGAGACAGCACAAGATGGAGGAAGTGAGTTCTGACTTGCATAGAAAATAAGTTTGAACATTCACCTTATCTAATCCTTACCCTGAATTATTAGTATCAGGGCATTCATGTAGGATATTAATAAATATTAATGATATCATTAAGGAACACAGCATGAGATGAGGGAGAGAGATGAGGAGATGGAAGAGAGAGAGGGACACATGGAGACAGCAGAAGATGGAGGAAGAGAGACAGACAGGGAGACAGATCATGCAATTGATGAGGGACACATGGAGACAGAAGAGGATCGAGGGACTGAGACAGTAGACATTAGGCCCGTTTCCACCGCAGGAACTTAGGAGTAATTTTACGGGGCCGGGGCCATTGGTGCATGTCTCCATTGCAGGAACCACCCCCGAAGGACAGAGTACTGGAACTTTCACGGGGGCTAAACAAGTCCCTGCCTCGGGGTAGGTACTCAGAACGACCCGAAAGACTCCTGGCTGGGGCTTGGGGATTACTTGGTGCTGATTGGATATACTCAAAGAGGGATGTGACGTCAACAGAAAGCAACAAAATAGCCGGCATTTTTAAAACTCAGCAGACGAGGGTTAGCTCGTTCATATAGCTTTCACCGCCATGTAAAAAAACTCACTAAATGGCCCGTGAAAAAAATATTCTTTCCAGCGGATATCTTAGTTACAACATGATTGAGCTAGCAAAGCAGTTTTGTGTTGATATGTGTGGTATTTATTCAGTTTTGGGAAATCACGATGTCTAGAATGCATCAGCTGACAGGGACAGCTAACAGCAGCAGCAAAGCTAACATCAGGATGTCATCTGTTAAAAGCCTCCCGTTGTCGGATACGAAACTACTCCAGTTAGCTCAGTCATGTTGTAACTAAGACATCCGCTGGAAAAAATATTTTTTTCATGGGCCATTTAGTGAGTTATTACAGACACCGCTATCGGCTAACGGCGTCCCTACGTCGCCCCGGTCAAAATGGTTGCGCAACGATTACGTCACATCCAGAGGCAGCTCGTAACTTTACAGGAACCTTTCTCGTACTCCACTCAGTGGAGACACTGGAGATCTGCATTGTTCAGCGTATCTGACATTTTTGCCATATTTTTTTGATTTTAAAATGTTTTGGAACATGTTCATTGTGTTAATATGCCATAAGTTTATTACTTAAATACTCATTCATGTAAGTATGTCTGTGGTTGCAATGTTGTGGTTTAAGGTTAATAGATACAGTTGATTGAAGTGTGGTCAAAATTTTGTTTTGTCTCTCCTGTAAAGTTTGTCAAAAGCCACTTATGCCCCTCTGGCTCCAAGCCCTCGAGAACCTATGTGCCAGTTGCTCATTGACTGTAGTTTCTGCGGTGTGTTCAAGTGCAACTTAAAGGCTGAGGCACAGGCAACATGAGGCGACGCAACCGTCTGCCTTTGTCGCCATTAGTTCTTTGACATTGGTTTGGTGTGTCTGGGCGTTAACAGTCTACAGCTATGCTAGTGGCTCTGAGAGGCTGAACTTAGGCACAGTAGTGCTAATCAAAGCCGACATTCAGAATCATTGTCACAATGACAAGGCTCTGATGTTTAGCACATATGAAGTTGACATGCACCATGTTCACTATCTTGGTTTAGTGTGTTATCATGTTAAATATATTAGCAACATTTGCTAAATAGTAATGAACACAGAGTACAGATGAGGTTGATGGGAATATTTTGGACACAAACCAACCAGTACACACAGCAAAAGATTTGATTTGTTCAGTTATAAAACAAATCCACAAAACACAAGAATTCCTCTCCCTACACCTAACCAACTGATGGTGGTGCGAGAGAAAAAAAATAAAGGATCACCAAAGTGTATACAGTTCATCGTGAGGGGGACATGAATGTTTGTACCAACTGTTATGCCAATTTATTGAATAGTCCTGGTGACATTCTACTCAAAACCACAAATATCAGCCTGCTGGTGGGGCTGGAGAAAAAGTCTGAGAATCACCAAAGTCATTAAGACACATTGTTTGGGCAGGGTGTCAAAAACACTGCTTGGGCACTGTCCCTTGGCATCAGATATGTACGCACAATGCGCTCTTTAGCATCTGTAAGAGACGCACTGGGGTTTCAACCAACTCCAATATAAATCCACCAGGGTCATTATCAGACACGGAGCAATGGACATGGTGTAAAGAGCACGAAAGTTGCAGATGGGACCAACAGGCACAGGACTTTCACCAAGGAGAATGTTGTTCATGTCCAGGGTGAAACTCAAAGTCAGCGTTGTATTATTTTGTCAGTACAGTCGTTAGTCACTTGTTAGTTATTTGGTCACTCATTAGCCAAATGAATGAAGTGTTTATTTTCGTGTCTGGCTGTTTCAACATGGCCCACCCCTTATGGGGTTGTTCAGACACATTTGAGAAAAACAACATTCTAGTGCCATCACACTGACACAAAACAAATAAAATAAATAACAGATATAAAGTTAACAATTCAACACAAAAACACTGGCAGAACCCAATAACTACTTAATACAAGTGGAAAGTATACAATTTAAACATAGGTATTCAGAATAAAGAGTGTAGGAGGACTAGTCATTAGTCACTCATCCATCAGTCAGTGGTTGACGCAAGTCATGTGAGTCGACTGATATGACTAACATCGGCCACAATCTTTTTCTAACCCTAACTAAGTAGTTTTGTAGCATGAAACCCTGTTCAGTCCATTCTCATCCCGGTTGCAGTTGCTGAATACTGCCACTTTGTAAGTGATTTTGGCTTCAGACACCTGACACCAAAAGCTGCCTTTCGCAGGAGTACGATATGCAGCCGGGCAGCATCACTATGTAACATAGCCGGACGTAACCTTTTGTGGTGTTAAGATATGCCATCGTTTGGCCAGATGGCATCTGTTGTGGCAGTATGATACACAGATGGGCAGTGTTCTGTTGAAACACTGCTAGTAACGGCATAATATAAGGAGCTGGAACGTCCCTGTAGGGCGGGTGGGAGGGGTGATGGATGGGCCCTGGCTTTCACCCGGGAGCCTGGTGAATGTAGAGCCAAACCATGATGGGTTTTTTTATGAACCTACCCACATGCTTTTGTTGCCTGAACCTTACCATGTGCTTTTGTTAATATCTTGGCATTGGTAGTGGCGTCTTGGAACATTAACAGCAGATACAGAAAGGATACCTAGCACATAATATACAGACGTGAAAGGTCACTGACAAAGCAGAGATATATGTTGACTTGGGATGAGAGCATTCTGGATACAACACAAAAATATATGATGCGTCAATATGCATCAATATATGATGAGCAGGGATAAGATTACGTCCAGATATTTAACAGGATAAATGAAACTCTGACTTGCTGGTGGCAGAACAGGAAGGTCAGGGGATCACCAGCATCAGTAGGATTCATCATCTGGAGACCAAAACAAAATTTCCATGTAAATATTTCAGTCTGGACCAAAAACCAACAGGATACATGGCTAAAAATACAATATTTGAAATAAAAATGTATTGACTTTCTGAGGGTTGAAAGATGGTAAGGTTATGATAGGATTCATGCCCTTAATGTATTTCTAAATTCCCGTCTATGGCCACAGTGTCATCCGTACACTGCTCTATTTCATCAAGACTTGTGTGGTGGCGGTGTTGATGCTAATATAACGCAACCATGAAGGGCAAGTAAATGGCTGTTTGTGATTGTAAAAGTGTAAACAACACAGAGCCGAGCAGATGCTGTTTCTCTTGTAGCAGTGAAAGTGTTAAGACCCCTTTGCTCTCATTAATCTCTATTGGCCTGTGTCACCGCTCAGAAAGAAAGGCGAGATTACTCCCATCCCCGGCCTCAGACTCTCATTTAGCCACATACTTCAAGCCATTATTCAGCCATCATAGGAAAGCCACAAAACAAATGGTATTTACCTCAAAGGCCATATTACCTCAGGGGGTGGGGAGGGGATAGTAAGCTATGAGGCCAAGAGACGGGAAAAGGAAGTGGGATATAAACAAGAGTTTGAAACTCATCATGGCGCCGCAGTGCATTCACTTCCTCTGCCAGTGTCAGGCTGTCATCTGTCATCTGAGAACATGACAAATGGCTGAAATGAGCTGGAGGAGGATTTGACACAGATGTCTGACATCACCGTCTAATCCTTCACTATGCGCTGGAAACGCCACGATGGGATGGATTTGATTGCCATGGCAACAAACTCAAAAATAATCCTGCAGACCCTGAAAGCCTGGGTGATTGGGTTTGATTTTGATTGTGGTATTAAATCACGGCCTGCTTCTACACCAAAGAATGACTGATTTCCAAATTAGGGCACTGTTAATTAGTCACCCTCATGAAGACGCAGTCTATCACACAATCAAAGAGCTTACTCGTGTGGTTTTAACCTACAAGCTTCTTACACAGCTGAACCAAAGCCTCAAAAGTAACACTGATTAAATCTGCACTACAGTTCCGTCCATCAGTCGTTTTACTGCCTCAAGTCTCATTTTGCCAGGAGAAATATCAACATCTGGACGGTCGTTTTTTTAAAGTTACAAGAGGTCATGTTCAAGTAAGTGAAGTCAAGGTGAGAGAGGAGGAAAGTTGAGTGCGTTAAGGGCGGGGTGTGGGCGCTGGGTGATACTGAGCTGCCCTGTGTGTGTGTGTGTGTGTGTGTGTGTGTGTGTGTGATAAATCCACAGTTTGGGTGCCAGCCATGAGTCAGGGACAGGTCTGCTGAGTGATTAACTTTAGATAAAGGAGACTACAGACCTGGCCAAGCAGGATCAGAGCTCCTCAAGGAAACAGAGACGAGACTTACATACAGGATAAAGAGCACCTGACTCTCCACAGGATTATAATTATTCTTAAGGGCAGTGATTCTCAAAGCGAAGTCTGTGGCGCTCTGCCAGGGGTCTCTAAGAAGTTGTCAGATTAATTCATTGAAATCATCATGATATAAAACATACTTTTTTATTACATTAGAATTACAATAATTTAGCATAATCAGAATCCTCATTTTATTTATGTATGCCAACCCAACCACCAGAAAAAATGTTCTCATTGTAGGTGTCTGCAAACCATGTATATGCAGCAGGAACATTAAAACTTAACATTTCTCAACCACACTGAGGTGGTGACAGCGTGTTCATGTTCATCTGGTGGCACATAGGCCACTGGAAAAGCACAGACAGGCAGTGAAAAACACCCAGGTTTGGTGCCACAAATGCAGCTTGGAAATGGCGCACTGTGTTGGTATAAAAAACCTTGGTTCTATGCTGCAAAGGCCACTTAGAAAAACATGGTGGTGACATGCCATCCACCATCCCCTCCTCCGCATGATGGCAAAAGCCAGCTTATAAAAAAACATCACTGTAGAGGTGTTGGTATGATACATATGAAACATGCAAATGTAACATATTTGTGGTGTGCAGAAATGTATAAGGGTAATATTTCCCTTTGGCGACTGGGCTGTGTATGCACTAAGAGTGACCCTTCATCTCGATGTGTGTATGTTTATATTCTGAAACACACTTCAGATGAGCCTTTTCTCTTGAATATTTTGTTTAGGTACAGTGTTACTTGCAGCGAAATGAATAGAGATGGTGCAGATATTTTTAGTCCATGTAGAAGTGTAGGAAAACAAGTCACACTATCACCAGAAACATACATGAGGCGGTCCCTGGTATATTCTCGATTTTGTAAGTGGTCCTTGGCTGAGAAAAGATGGAGAACCTCTCGTTTAAGAAAATAACACACAGGGTGTTTAGAAATCTGTGTTTTAGTCTTTCACTGGACTACTTGGCAGAACTATTGTTAAATTTTGACAAAAAGTGAGTATGACAAAAACAGTATTCAGTTACTGCTGCTGCTGCTGCTGCTTTGTGTGAGTGTGTGTGTGTGTGTGTGTGTGTGTCTGAGCCTGGAGCTTATATGTAAACCCCTCCAAGGGACTGGTGACATTTCTCGGTTTTGCGCGCCATACAGATTATATCCACGGTTTAACAGGAGTCCTGATCTGGCCCCTAGTTAGCATTCACCTTAATCACTTCTGACACACTCTCCATCACTGCCATGACCCCATCCACTATCGAAGAATGTCACAGGGTAGTGACGCTTGACTGACAGAAGAGCTTTACTACTATTGTAAAATTTCCAACCTGAATTTTCACGCATATATTCACTTTTTCTGCATCTCCAACCTTGGTTTTTCCAATCATCCACAGTAGGTTGGCCCAACAGGTAATTTCCTGAACAATAATTTAGTCGGAGCGCTGTATCGCAGATGTGTTTTTGTAATGGACGTGCATGAATAACGATGAGGCAGGGAGAGAAAGGGAGAGGTTGCGTAACCTATTTTTGAATGCTCCGAGTCTTTCTCCAAAATTGATACCGAGCAAACAGTGTGACACATGTATCTGCCTACTGAATGGGAATTAGACACACACAAAAGCACATCAAAGGGTGTGATTGAGGGGGTTTGTTCCACAGGAGATGAGTGAAAGAAACTCGGCCAGTTATTTCAGATGTGAATTACTTTCATCATCCGCACACATACGGCAGGCCATAATAATCATGTTACTGCGTTTACTTTGTGAAAGAGAATTTTCCTGTTCGCAGAGTCTGGAGGGAAATAGAGGCCACTTTCTTATTCATAGGCCACGCAGCATACATGCGTACAGGCCTGCTTGATTTTTGTCCTTCATGGAAAAGAGCCAAATCTTTGTCTGTAACACTGCTTCACCTTTGAATTGATCCTCTGCAGAATTACGAGCACAAAAGCCTTTTGTTGCTCTATTTAGAAGAAAAAATATTTTGTTTAAAAGACAAAGCCAACAAAAACAAGTTTAAATTAGTCTGTCTCTCAGTGTTTTCAGAATTCTCTTTCCTGTCTGTGGCCAACCCAGTCGCCAGAGGAAAATGTTGACATTGTACGTTTCAGCAAGCACATGCTGATGATGATTACATGTATGTGAGTTTAGTTTGTCATCGGGAGGAGGAGGGGATGGTGGATGACGTGACACCTAGGCAAGACGGCTGCCAAGCAGGTACTGTTCGACACAAACAAACAACAAAACCGGTTGTTTTTCCGCAAGACACATTTCCAGCAGCAATAGTGCCACCTAAACCAGGTATTTTAAGCCCAAACAAGATCTTTTCCTAACCGTAACCAAGTGGCTTTTTGTGCCTAATCCTCACCATGCATTCACCACAGTGCTGATAAAATGTTAAGAAATGTGAGGTGTCAACATAACGTAAAAATGTTACATAAACGTGGTTTGCAGAAACGTACAATGCCAACAGTTATTCCTGCAATCAGGTTACTCTGCTGCTCAGTCCCAAGCCCTTTTGTTCCTCCTGACATAAATTTTAAAAAATGGATCACAAATATTTAGTTTCATTGTTGAAAATAAGGATGAGTAATTTCCTAAAACAACTGGGTATTGTAGATTTTAGAAAACATTACTCAAACAAAAAAAAATAGGGTATTTGCTGGGGACTATTTTTAGCTGTGGATTAATTGCTGCCAGGACAGTCTGTAGAAATAAACTACAGTGCCCTTTCACACTGGACAATTCTACACCTCACAATTTACATTGAAGGTCAACATTCAGTACCAACACAGGATGTAGTGTTCCCTTTATGTAGCGAGGTGAAAGACAGGGTGACAGGAGTTTGCCTCCCGTCACAGACCTGCAATTATAGTTCATGTTTTTATTATTAGAAACAAGATTTCTCTAACGTAAAAGGTGCAGTCAGCAGTTCTAATCCAAAACACTCTTAAAAATTCAGCAATTATCTCCTCATGGTAGCTCTGTGTGCGCTTAAAAGAAAATCCAGTGTTCATATACAGGTTTAAATGGGAAAGAAAGAATGTGATTTGGACTGAACACTATCCCAGCCAATCAACAACATGGGTCATTTGTGTTCATGCACAGAAGAGGGGAAAGGTCATGGATGTTCAAAGAGAGAGGCAGTGGGAGCGAGAGGGATGGTAAATCAGGCACATGGTAATGTGGTGAATGCCACATCAACATTATTTATCTGCAGAAAGTGTTGCAGTTGCTAACCCTAACGTACCATTACCACGTTCAATCATCCATAACCACAATCTTTATCGAATATGAACGATTGACCGTGCAAAAAGCAAGCATTTTAAAAAGGTTGGTATTGAATCTTAAAAGGGGTTTTGCAGTTTTGTCCATTATTGGTGTTCTTGTCTGGTGATATGGTTTGAAGGGACGTGTCACTGATCCAGTGCAGCAATAGTGAGCAGTTTTTGGACAACAAAGGAAAAAGCTCTGGCTTTAGCTACACAAGAAATACAGACAAATTAATTTATTGTTGGTTTGGGTCTTTTCATGAGATTTACTGACAATTAATAATAATAAAAAAAGCAGAGCATTGCCAGTGTTTGTCTTTTCCACTGCTGAGCCACAACAGTATATATGGGCAATGCCAAAAGTATTATTGTCAGATGTCAGATGAAAAGTTTGTCTATTGAGATGGAAATAAGCTTTTTTTTATTATTAATAGAAAGAGTACAAAGATAAAGCTCCAACTGCACCAAGGCGTGCTTGATGTCCCGCCAACCCTGGAATATAAAAATATTTAGCATTTTTCTAGGATCCTATTCAAAGACATTTTTATTTTTATATTAGCATCCCTTTAACCACCAGATCATCTTTATTTAGTGTGGATATAAACTTCTGTGTTCTCCTCAAATAACTGAATCCAAGACTCATGAGACAGCCGCTTCACATTTTCAGGACTGTGCCACAGTGTTCTAGTTTCCCATCAGGTTGAATAATGGACCATAGTGAGGGGAAGTGGTGTCCCGTTTCAGGTCTTTCATGCCAGCACAGGACTGGCCAGACACACAAGGCCTGATTAAGGGAGGAAGGTAGGTAGGTAGGAAAACAGAACGAGAAGGGGGGTAACAACAGCCACTCTACGAGACGGAGGAGAGCAAGAGGCCTGAAAGAGGAGAGAGGGGAGACGCAAAGGCAGTCCCAAAGGCAGTGAAGAGGCAGCTGGCTCAGAGGTGTGCGCGTCCTATTTTTAGTTTCCCTCATGCACATCTCCAACTCAAACAGCTGCTGGAGCATTTGCACACCAAAAGACTTCAGCACCATCATTCCTGCAGACAAAGAAAAGCTTAAACTTTACTCTGGCTCAGGTGTTCCAGCTCAAAGCTGAGGGCCCGCCCTTCAGCATCACTCCCCTCAGGTTGTGTTTTTTAAGTTAGGTTGAGTTACTTTTACACACGAACACAAAGGTGAGCTCTAGCGTAAAGTCACATGACCCCATAGTGCTGCTGATGCACATCGCCTGCAGTCTGACAAGAAAGACAGCAGTGAATAGCATACAGGTCCCATGTGAGTAATGTATGGAGGGTCCCAACTGGCTGAGAGAACGTTTAAAGGGGGTCATTAATGACATGATGGGCTGAGATGTCACTCTGCTGTCGTCTGGAAAAACATTCAGCTTCTTATAGGCTGTGGAGAAGTCAGAGAAAAGCATGTTTATTCTTTTCCCAAAGACACACTGAGACACCGTTATGGTGTAAAAATATTTAATTCATGAAATGCTTTGGGAAATCTTAAAATATACCTTGGTAATGGCTCCAAACTGAGCAGGAGCACCTAGTACTGAAATAAAAACAACACTTTTGTTGTTACTGGCAGAAAGGATGCATCTGATGCACATTTGAAAAATAAATGAAAATGTCCCTGAGCCAAACCTCATTTAGGCGATGACTGAAACAATGTCAGAACTGCGATAATAAGCTCCTGCATACGTAGGTAGGGGAGCAACCAGAAGTAAGAAAAGAGGTTGTTTCATTTATTTATCAAATATGAAATATTTATAGGTTTCAATCCGCTGGCAGAGGAGGACCAGGCAGAACAAACTGTGGGTGGAAGAATCGCAAAGTTGCTTCATGGATGGATGTTAATGACAGCATCTGGTGGAGGCAGCCTGCTGCTCTGCATACATTTTCGTCCTAAATTACATTCCCAGGCTTTCAGGCAGTCATTTGACCTGGAGTGACAACACACTGCGAGCCATTAACATAGCACTCTTTTGTCAGCTGGACTCTTGCCTGTCACACAATGGGAGTGGACACCTCACCTGCATAAAAGGTGAGGTGTCTGCATATGGTTATCCAAAAAAACTGCAGACGTTCCGGTTGAGCCAGTTTGACTGGTGCACTGTGTTTTTCCTCCAAACACAGACTGCAGCCCAACCTCACGTGTTTACTTTGTAAGAGAAAGCTGGCTTTTAGTGAGGTTAGACAATTCATCTATGGGAAAAGAAACAGAAACAATAATACTTAGTCACCTAATCAGCACCTGGGAACTGCTGCAACTATGCCGGCGACTAAGTTTGGGTGGAGGATTAGTTCCCTCTGAAAGAGAGAAGTTAATTACGTGGCTTTGATCCACCTAAAGTGCTGTTCGATTGGTGGTTAATCCTCATCAAACTGCTGCACAAGGATTATGCATTTTGACTGACACCTTGTTCAAATTAAACTGCTGAAACACATCCACATACACTTTGAAGCACATCTGCACATATACCACAGTCAAATGATCAAACAGAGCCGCAGACAGAGGGGGAGAAAGAGACCCACAAAAAGAAGGAAAGGCAACGCTGAGACAGATCACATTCAATGAGTTAGCAGCGCTCTCTGAGTAAGACAGCATTTTAAATAAAACATGAAAGCTGGAGAAGAAGGCACTCCTCCTTATACAGCAACTTGTGACAAGCCATGATATTCTGAGAGACAGCACACCGAGCTCAGAGCCATCCCTGGGGAGACCCTTCCCTCTCCATCAGATAGACTATGTATCAGAACCATCAAACACGGGCCCTCATCCCACAGCATCCGAGGCTTCTCAGTGGAGGCCAGACTGACCGTCGGGCTGTAAGAAGCTGATAAGCACTTATGCACTGACTTCCTCTGTGCACTCTCTCCTCTGCATCTTTGATTGGATGACAGAAGATCCATCACACAGTCACTGATACAGTCATCAAGAAGTTAACTTCCAATCCAGAGAAAACATTACCCAGACATGAACTAAAATTAGGCCCTGTTTAGGCTCCCCGTTTTCTCTGCCAGAGCCATTAAACTGTGAGAGGCTTGAGAGGAAGGGCCTGTACCAACACTGATATGAACATGTAAATAAGTCATGGCTAATCTCTCTCTCTTTCTGTGGCTCTCTCTCGCTCTGTAAAAGCCGTGTGCACATTTTTAGAATTCCCCGAGTTCTGCTGACGTGAAGAAAGAGATGAAAGATTCATGTATGTTTAAAAAATTCAAACAGATGTCCTGAACTTTCGGTACATAGCCAATATGGGTAAATTATTTAGTCGTTGGATGCCAGAAAGGGAATGTGGGGTTTGGATTGTGCAAATCCAAACAATAATACAGCAAATGGATAAAAAACTAGTGACTGTGCCTCATCATTATCATACCTATCAATAAGCGTGACTGGCTTGCATGTCCAGCAAAGACTAATATGATGGCTGTGTGCAGGAGGTCAGGTTTATTTTGTTTTATTTTGCTCAGTGGGACTGATTCAGAGTGTGCTGCTGGCTCTTGCAGGTGAAGCTGCAGAGCTGGTTAGTGAATGAACCAGCAGAGGGAGACCATGTCACATGACAGTGCTCTACACACTGCTCTGCTTTATTTTCCCCCTTTTCCTGCACATTTTAATCAATAAAAGTGGATCTGCTCACTGAAAAAATAAACAAATAAGAAGACGTAAATGTCCACATGCCATTATCAGACTGAATTAAAGGGCAGGATTTAATCATTTAGGCATCTACTTAGCCTAAAGTACAAAATTAAAAACTTTTTAAATTAATACTTAATTAAAAACTAGTCTAGCATTTCCTAAACTGTTGTTTCGACATATAAAATATTTTTAATAATTATTTTAACAATTAACATTATTTTTTAATCACATTGCCATTTTTTGGTGTCAATAAATTAATGATGTTGTACATTTAAGAGCTGATCAGCTGTTAAGGGTTAAAGTGAGTGTGAAATCTGATGCAGTTCCTGATGAATTAGCCCGGTTGTGGGTTGTGTGAGACCCCGTCACTACTTTGTTTCAAGTCTAATTTTCTCAGGTGGTTTCCCGACGTCAAAAATTTTGGCTCGAGACGGTCGGTACAGCTCACGCGCCTGTCCTGCGACGCACTGTCCCGTCCTCGCGCACTGCGTCATGGCGACGGCGGTGAAAAAGTTACGCATTTCCTAACCGGAGTGTTGTGAATATCACAGTGGCAGTCAGCAGATACACGTGTAAGTACTTCATGTTTCTATACTCTGTGTTAATGATATGAAGATATGGAAATGTTTCGTCTTCTTCGGGTGTTTCCTGTTGCTGTCTTACCTGTGCAGCCAGGTGAGCTAACACCTGTAAGCCAGCAGCGTGTAGTGTTTACGTCAAAGCGTCTTATCTCTGTGATTCTTCCTTATCAAACTATTTAAAGTTATGGTAGTGTCTGCGAGTATTATGGGCTGTTATACAGTTGAGGAGGACTTTGGTCTGTGATGTTGTAACTCATTCATAGTAGAATTTCTGACAGTAACTTGTACCACTGACTTAGCTCCTCTCTCCTCTCCTCTCTCAGTATGGTGGATTACAGTGTTTCAGATGCAGCAGGAGTCTCAAAGAGAGGTGGCCCTTTTTAAAATGGAGGAGCTGGCTCTAAGTGCCCTGCTGGAATGTCCTCTGTGTTTTGTGCCACTGGATGTGTCAGCCAAGGTCCTGCCCTGCCAGCACACTTTCTGTATGTCCTGTCTGCAGAGGCAGGAGGCAGCCCACTCCCAGCTGCTCTGCCCAGAGTGTTGCGCTCCTGTCCCTGTCAGGACTGTGGAGGAGCTTCCCGCAAACCTCCTGCTGGTACGGCTCCTGGAGGGGCTCCAGGGCTCAACGGGGCCCAGAGGGGATGAACAGGCAGCCCACTACGCTGTGCCCTTGGTCAGGGGCGGCTTGGCAGTCAGGGAAGGTCAGCAGCAGTTTGAGAGTCAACACAGAGAGAAGCAAGGGCACAATGAGGTCAGTGCACGACCCCGGCCTAATGCTCTGCGTGTCTGTCAGGAATATAACCCACAACAACTTTGTCTCACCTTTGGGTGACAATTATAGTCTTACATGATGACTTTTTATTTCTATTACAGTAAATTACACAATCCTTTGATGGTTATAAATCACTGTAATTGTCACTGTAAGGAAACCGTACTACTGACTACACAGTGCAGCCTGACAAAGAATAAGTTGCTCACTCAGTGGTTACCAAAATATGGGTCAGCCTGTTTACTACGAGTAATAAAACATTTTTTATTCAAACATTATATGATAGCTGACCATTTTCCAAAACCCCAACATTTTTAGATTTTGTATGCATTTGTTCCTCCTTACTTTGGATTTAAACATGACCTCCTAGGGAATTCAATGGTATATACGTTCAGCCATTTTCTATCACAATATATACATAGTAACAGTGCAAATTCAGTACTCAGTAAACTCAGTAAATCAAATACCCAACAAATCAAAGTATTTTATCACATTGATGCAACAAATCATTTAAAGAAATTCAATATGGCCATAAAACAATGCTGCACATTGATTTGCATCGTTGCCCACAGTGTCCGAACACACCCACACATGTTAAAGGGAGAGCTCGCTCAGTATAGACATTGTGACGAAATCTCTGACGGTTGAGAAATGTATATTTGCTCTTGGTATTTATTGTCTTCTCGCCCAACCCTGTGATATCTTATTGATTTATTCCTTTGCACTTTGTGGAATGGGATCTCACGTCTCATTCCTGACCTATTTGAATTACTCATCACTGCCTGTTCACCGAACTTAAGTTTCACTGTATGAGATTATGTGAGACAGAAGAGCTGCGAACGGGATCTCACCTACCAAAATGTTTCCTCTGAGGAGGTGTGAGTTCCTCTGGGCCTCAAGTGATGAGATATCCTCAAACCTGTATGATTAGTGTCTGCCATTATTCCACAGATGCTTTTAAGACAGAGGTTGATTTCCCTCTCACATCATGGAGAACAAAGGAAAATCTTTTCCTTGTCCTCAGACAAGGAGGAGAGCTCTATTATAACTTTTTAAAGGGACAGTTCATCCCAAAATCAAAAACACATATTGTTCTTCTTACCTGTAGTGCTTTTTATCAACCTAGATTGTTTTGGTTTGAGTTGTTGAGTGTTTGAGATACCAGCCATGGAGCTGTCTACCTTCTCGTTAATATATTGGAAGTAGATGACACTCGCTCAAAGCGCCAAAAAATGCAGTTTAAAAATATATTAATACACCCCCCAACCATATCACTGCGCAGAAGGAAGGGTGCATCTACTCATGGATGATAGGCTTGTGCTTGTCATAGCGTGAGGAGTACACATTAATGGCATCGTCTTTGGCTAAGCTGTTACGTTTAGCTAGGTCAGTGGTGCTAGGTGAGCTAGCAGTAGCATTCCTGTAAAAGTTGCTCAGTGGTGCATGAAGCCGAAATGGTTCAACTGCCACGTATAATATTACCAGGATGATCCAGGGATGTCTGGCACTACTTCCACAGTGTGTGGCCCATAGAGCATGTGCACTAGAGACTTACAACAGCCAAGCCCTGCCGAGCATGACCAAGTGCAGCCAAACGTCTAACTTCTACCAGCTGAATGGCTAATTTCTGGTTAATCGCTCTGCTAACTTGAATGGGGATAAAATGATTTCATCTTGGGGCTCCTCTAGACTTTCAAAATGTTATTGCACCGGATGGATCAAATGCTGATGGTGAAACGAGTCATTTCGCGGGGGTTGTGGTGCTCAAAAAATGTATCCACTTATTTACAGACATCTCTTTCCCAATGTAAGTCAAAAGGAAAAAGTCTTTTTGGGCTGCAGGGCATCATGTGACGGACACAGGCAATTGCAGTAGCACTCTTTGGCCACTACGAAAATTGGCTTTAAAGCCTGGAGCACTTCCTGGGGGCCTGAGCAGTAGATGCACACTTCCTTCGGTAGAAAGAAAATAGTTCCTGCATGAAACCGCCACAAACCGAGTGCCATCTAGTTCCATTGTATTGGACAGAAGGTGGAAAACGGCCGATATCTCTAACATTCAACAACTCACACCAAAACAATCTACATTGATAAATAGCACTACAGGTAAGAGGAAAAATATGTATTTTTGATTTTGGGGTGAACTGTCCCTTTAAAGACCTACTGTACAGGGTAATAAGTGCAGGAAGACCAAACAGCAGGATTTTTCTAAATAATATATATATTATTGTCAAAAAACTCTAAGATAAGACTGTTTTGGTGCGTGTTTAAAAATCATTTCTGTATAAAGCAGGTCTGTGCAATTGTCACCTAATACAACCCAACAGAGATCTGAGGATCATAAAGGCACCTCACAGTCAGTAAATCATACGCAGTTTGTATTTGATGCTGATGTCTTATTCTCTGAGGTGGTGGGAAACACAGAAACCTGCCTTCTCTGTAGTCCTGTGCACAAACTGCTCAGAGTGTTTAAGAGTTTACTTGTAATCCTCAGCTCGAGTTCAGCCAGAGTTCAAAAAGCGCAGCCAAGTTCATGAGTGTGAATTTGTGATCACTCTGCTGTTTAAAGGTGTATATCAGAAAACCACACTGAAGAACGATGTTATATACTGTAATTTCCATTAACATCCTTTTTCCTAAGGCCAGGTGTCACAACAGTTCCAGTGTGCTTATCTGAAAAGAAACAGCGTATGGTCTGTAGATAACTCTGCGAGGAGGAACCTGATAAAAAAAAGCAAGCTGGACCCATAGGTGTCATTTACACCGGGGACGCTGGGGACATGTCTTCACCACTTTTTGAGATAGTCGATTTTGTCCCCAGCACTGTTTAACCCGTTCAGATCCCCCATCATTTCCAATGGACATAACTTTTCTAGCATGTCTAGATCTACGATTACTGTCATCTGACTCCCCCCAAGTGCACATACTGATTTGATGGGATGTCTGTTCCACATCATCTAAAGTGGACTACAGTAGAGCCATGCCCCCTTTTTTTAAACAAGTGTGGCTGACCATGAGTGAGGCCAGGAGGAAGGAGGAAGTGCAAGACACATTTCAGTCTGTTAATCATATTGTTAAAGTACATTACTTGTGTTTAAACTGTGTTCAAAGTAAACATGATATGTTATATTACTTGTACATGTCAAAAAATCCTATTAAACATGTATAGCCTTTACTCAGGATTTAAAAAAAAAAATATGTCCGTCCATTTAAATGGACAGTGGATTTGAGTATCACTATAAAATGAATAGGGGAGATACTGTTCTAATTTGAATTTCTAATAATACAATCAGCTCATAGTGCATTTTATTGATTATGTACACACAGTATTCATCTCATGAGGTTTTCAACATACTGGTACAGTAGGAACTTTTTTTTTTTTTTTACCAAAAATAAGGAACTTTTGAGTCGTGATAATGAATACAATGCATTATACACATGCAATGTGTCACATTTTTCCAATCGGATGATTTCCCTGTTGAGAATCTTTGACCATTGGATTGGACGAGGAAAATCCCCCACATAATCAAGCATCCTAATCAAGTGCATTTAGAGTAGAGATACACCATTACAATATTTTTTGTGCTCACAACATCACTGGGCTCTGAACAGGTTAAAAGCATGATTTGATGAAAATGTTCTGAAAAATATTTTGCAGCAAGAAATGCTATCAAATGAGAAGACTTTGAGAAAAGTTTGTCCGCACAATAATAAAACATACAATGCAATAAAGAAAGAAATGTGCCTTGTCCCAAAAAAAAGTTGCTTAGGCTAAAAACAAATCGCCCCCAGCCTTCTGGTTCTAAAATGATCCCCAAATGTGCCTGCGCTGATCAATATCTTGTCACAGTCTAAGTCTTTCTTTCTCTCTCTTTCTGTGAACTTGACGACACATATGAGCTATTGACGTACAGAGGTTTCTAAATGAGTTACAATTAAATAATGTATCATTGATGTGAAAAAGGTGCCACATGCACGTTTAAAGAAGTTGACACAAAAGAGCATGGAGGAGTAAATCATGCCTACGTGTGTTGACTCAGCAGGGATAATATTCAGTGAGAGAAGTTGATCTACGGGTGAATTAAAATTTGAAAGTGATGCACAATGTCTGTGAGCCGTGCTGCATTAGGGCCTGTGCCCACATAGCGATTTCTTTTTATTTTTGAGCACCAGCATCTTTTTTCAGTTGTTCCCAATGAGGAGAGAGCATAAGCAGCCACATGCTGCCGCCTAAAGAAAAAGCACCGCGCCCCGCGCCTCTTTCAGAGCGCCCCTGCTTTTTCCACTTGAAAATCTCTGACGTTCTCAGAGAGGTGATGTGGCCATCACTGCTGCTACTTTAGCTACTGTCTATCCTGAGCTGTGTGAAACTATCACAGCAAAGACAGAAAAGCCCGTGGGAGCAAATCAGCCGCACACTGAATGTTGCTGGGGAATGTTGTGCTTACGCTGTAAGCTTGTAATTAACTGTGTGCTCAACCTTCTGTTAAAGTAGTGTTATGTCAGCTGCCTATCTAATGGCAGTGTCAAGATATTGTTGTCATAGAAACAAAAGCCAGGTGGGAAAAAAAGACGCCAGAAGCGTTTTTCTCTGTTTTGTTTTGTTTTTATGAGCAGCTGAAATGAAGCTCTCCCCAGCGCTCTGCCACCGCTTTTCTCCAAAAAAAACAAAAAAAATGCTTTGTGGACTCACGTCTTTATATTCCACTGTATTTTTATATTTTGAATTGTCACCTGCCATCTAAATTTTGTGTTTTCCTTGAGAGACACTTCTAGACACAGACACTTGTCCCATAAATTGATGCATAGAGATTTCCCAGAATGCAGTGAAGTGACTGATGCTTACATTTTCCTGGGGAATAAACCTTAGACCCACCCCAACTTCATATGTGTCCCCCACAATTTTAAAATAAAACCTACGCCCTTGGTGGTAGCTGAGGCTATGTCCTTTTGATGTGATTTGACCCAGTAATCGCCTTTGTTACGTACTGTTAAAAAAAAGTTCAACACAAACTGAGGCCCTTGACTCGGCCTGACACTAAGAAGGAAAAGTAGATTGATTTGGGTGGTTTCTTAGATTCTGTGACTATTTGCATATTGATTTGAAATCCTGAAAACCTCTATTCAAATTAATTATATAACGCAACTTTCTTTAATTTCTTTCACTTTGATACTGAGCTGTATTTTGAGTTTTTTCAGCTTCAATAAACAGCACAAAATTCGGGTTACCTGCAGTGACAAAGTAGGACATATTTATGGCTTCACTGCTAGAATTTAATTAAGGGAATTCTCACTGAGGGACACTAAGCATCTGTGAAATTGTTGGTATCCTGTAAGTGTGACATGAAGTGCGTATTAATTAGTTTTTTATGCCCTCACAAAGCTGAGTTATGTGATCAGTAGGATGACAGTGATCACATTCACAGACTGTGAGCTGTATGAGAATATTTCAAAATGTGTAATTAACACTGTATTATGCATAATGCTGTACCAGGTGTTCAGTTCTGTGTCCTCAATTAAGATGTAACTTTTGCAGAAAATAAATAAGTGGTGTTTTGTGCTGTTTCACCCCGAACATCACTAAAAAAAAAGACTGAAAAAAAGACATTAACAGTAAAGCTTGAGTCAGTGCTTGATATCATCTTTAAAGGGAAAAAGGATGTGTCACATTAAACAAATTTGCATATCTGATAAGTGCAAAATCTGTAAAGAGCACACAGAGGTTTGTCATCCAACACTGTTGATAATAAATGCCCTGACGCTTGAAACTGAATAAGACACACTAACTCAGAGCCTGTAACATGTGAGTCTCTGCTCACACTTTGTCACAGTTAAAGTAAAGGACAAAAGAAACAGTGTCGTGTTTCACCTCCTGAAAATGTGCCTGTAATGGCAAGACATCATTTTTTTTCATCCTTTAAGGAGAGCGCAACCTGGAGGGCCTTCACTCCCCTAAAATCTTTAAAGACATTGATTTTACCACCTTCAGGAATGTATATCATCATGTGTATCATTCACCACTTCATTTGAACACACAGTAGCTGATGATGGTTTTTTTATGTCTGTTCCTCAGCTTGCTCTCAGAGCTTCGATGCGTAACCAACGAGGTGATTCGCCAGGAGAGCTGGTTCTCACGCCTGGTAACGGTATCACCCCGAAGCACAAAGTGGATGAGAGCTGGCACCACGGAAACGCTGGTGCGTCTGTCACTGCCAGCACGCTGCAGGCCGTCAGCCAGATGCCTCAGCTGCATCCCCTCCAGCAGCTCCAACCTCCGGCCCTCTGCAGGGCGCTGCACGACTTTAACCCTGAAGAGATGAATCTGGAAGACAGTAAATATTGTCTCAGCTTCCTCAAGGTCTGACTCTCAAACTACTGACTCAGCACAGCAGGAAAAGTTACCTCCTTTCAGAGGTTCAGTCTTGTGTATTTGCACTCTGTCTTTTAAAATAGGTGCAGGGTTTCCTACTTTTTAATTAATGTGCAAAGAAAATTATTACACTTAGCTTTAACCTACAGAAAATAATGAAGCAGTAACCTTCAGGGGAAAAGAGCAAAGGTGCTATTTCATCTTAATTATAGTGTATGTAATTAGCCTGGGAACCAGACGAGGCAGGGAGCTCATGTTTTACTTGAGATTTTTGGGCGAATTTGTCAGGTAATGTGTTGCTGTTGTTTAGACCATCATCAACCAATTAAATTGATCTTAAGATGAGATACATAAGGATCTGGGTGGCTAACCAGTTCTGATAAATAATTACCTGGGGAAACCCTGGTGCTAAAATATAATGTCTAAGGTCTAAAGCAATCGTAGAGTTCATAAGTGAGCAAAGGTGACATCTTTAGAGGTCTTGTTTTGTCTCACGAACAGTCCAGAATCCAAAGATTCGTCAATTTACTATCAAGGAAGAAGAAAAGTATTCATATGTGGGAAACTGGAGCCAGTAAGGTTTTGCCATTTTACCCTAAAAATGACTTTTCAAATATTGGATTATCAAATTGTTGTCTCTTTGGGGTGTAACGACACTTCGATCTAGATTAATATATCGCTTCAGTGATCCAGTATTATCTATGCTAAGTGAAAACTTCAATAAATATATTCATCTTTAAGATACAAATTTATTTTGATATTCCCATGGGGCATCTGTGTCACAATTTGAGTCCAAGTGCACCTCTTTCCTAAACATTTAAACATGTCACGTCATGTCATGTCACTCACAGGCCCTTGAACTGAATTGAATTGATATCACACCTTGGCAGACGTTTTCATATCAGCAAATATCCTATCGTTGTCAAAATAATTAAAATATTAAACCTAGGGCTGTCAGCATTAATGTGTTATTAGCGATGTGATTAAGGTCCAGACATAACGCGTTCATTTTTTAAAAATTGTGTTAATCATGTGTTGCTTTTTTTTGCCACCGCCTGTCTTTCAGAGGCTAAAGACGGCTGAGTTTTAAAGCTAGAGTGATGATAGTGATATCATATGAAACTAGATAACCTAAGTAGGAGGTTTGTGGTACCAGCCATGTCATTCTAGCTTCTCAGAAAAGCGGCTAAATAAGGCTCCAAAGTTAGGCTAAATTTTGGCGAGGGAAAAACAGCATGGCCATTTTCACAGAGGTCCCTGACCTTTCACCTCAAGATCACTGAATGAAAATGGGTTCTATGTGTACCCGTGAGCCTTCCCTTTACAGACATGTCCACTCTATGTTAGTCCCATACAGTTATGGACACAAAGTATGCATTTTTTTGCATGCAGTGCTTATTACAGATTCATGACTAGAAAAGCTTGACACACAGTGCTGAGCTACACCTCAAATTAATCTTTAGGTTTCCAGCTTTCAGGTGATATACACCACTTCTACTGTTGACCTGCTGTCTCCCCAGAAAGAAGAAATAAATCTAAAAGTCAAGATCATAAAGTAAATTTATTTGCATTTATTTGATTCCCAATCAAAAACTTGCTTCACCTTGTTAATGTGGACTTCAAAACTGTTTTAAATGCAAAATTATGGAGTCTTAAAACTGTGATTAAAAAGTGTGATTCATCACAATTAACTATTAAAACTCAGCGATTAACCAGGTTTTTAAAATGAATCGTTTGACAGCTCTTATTATATCATAACGTGATGAAACTTGTGATTTACATCCATATATTGTTGGAGATTAATTTTCTGTCGACTAACTGATTGATCGACAAATCACATCTCTAAAATATTTGCTTTTTATAGTTCCAAAAGTTCTAAAATTAGCTGATTTCCCCAGTTAATTTCTTATCTTTTGTTCTTTTCACTGCTTTGCGAGACTTATGCAGCTGGAGGCTCAGACCTCTGCTGCAGTGGTTGTTACTGGCCCTGAAGGATTTCTGAGAGTTATATAAGGGCCTCAGCACTTGTGCGCTCTCCATTAAAGCACACTTGCGCTCAGCTTCTGGTTTTTTTTCCAGTTTAAATGCAGATGGTCAAATGGTTTTTAGAGCGAGGCTGGCCACAGAAAGGACTGGGCCTGCAGACACAAAGGCAGTGGATGTCACATGCTGCGGGAGAAATGTAGAGCTGGGAGAGCTGAGTGCTCAGTCTCCAGGGCGAGCACACACTGTTATAAGCGCCTGGAATCCTGTTTTTTTTTTTATTTGTTTTTTGCAGCGGTTTATCTGCCTCACACCTTTTCACCACTTCCTCTTAATTCAGTTGTGTGTGTGTTACTTAATTCTGGTTAACAGGGGGACATCCTTACTGTCATTAGACGGGTGGATGAACACTGGATTGAAGCCAAGCTAGGGGAGAAAGTTGGAATTTGCCCTCTGCAGTTTACAGAGGTGAGTTCTTAGTGCTCTCTTTCTGTCTTCCTTCCTTCAGTGTCTGAATGTGTGTCACGGCCTTTTCAGCATGATCAAGGTTGACACCTGCCGCTTGGCACTGTGGTCTAATGGTGTAGCTCTTGTAATGAATTGAACCATAGATGTCGTCTCTGGATGTCATTAATTCCAGGTCATTGCCGGGGCGCTACCTTGATTTTCATTCAAATCTTTGATTCATCCGTAAATGTCACTCCTGCGCTGCAAAGTGCTGAGGCAGAGAGCTAATCTGTGAAGCCCTGCTGTGTCTGCAGCTGCTCATTAGTGTGTGACTATGTGGCTTACTCAGGTTGGCAGCGCTCGCTTAGCAAGCTGACTGTCATTTGTTTTCCTCTGTACTTTCTGCCTCCAGGAATTAACTTCATCCGTGCCGGGGGAAACTGTATTTGTTCCTACAGTGGGGTTAATGTGGTTCTTGTTTACTTCCCTCACTTGTCATCTGTTTTTCTATATTTTTTCCCCTAATATTTTGTTTCTCTTCCCCTCCTCTTTCAGCTCCTTTTGTCTCCTGTCCAACCATGTCTTCTCCTAAAGCCCCGCCTCAGCGGTGCTCTCCATCTTTTTCTACCTCTGTACTCTATTCTTTCATCCTCCTCTTTTCTCCTCTCTCCTCTCCTCTCTGAGCCTTCCTCTCCTCGTGTCGTGCAGCCAGGCGTGAAGACACAGTAATGCTTTCTCTGCTTGGGTGGCATAACAGCACATCACTGTGGGGAGTGAAAGCATTAACCCTGCCATGCCTGTCTGTCTGCCTGGCTGTCTGTGCAGCTCCTCTCTCAGCACCCTTCCTGGCTTATTGGCTGGTACTTAAGCTCCTGCCTGCCTGCCTGCCTGCCTGTCCAACAAGTTGTAGGGGTGAGTGGAGTGGTGACAAGTGGGTGTATTTAGACAGCCGTTTCGCTGATCAGCAGGAGCACAGGTTGACAGGCGCTAGTAGCAGGTAGGAGCGATTTGGAGAGGATTTTCTTGACTAAGGATTGACTATTTTCTGTGTCAGGATTTATCCCGATTCTCTCTTGATGTGTTCATCTCTTTCAGCCAAACTCAGTGGCTGCCAAACTGCTAGAGGGAAAGAATCGGAGGGGGAGTGACTCAGCAGAATTTCAGCATCGGACAGGGAGTGGGGGCAAAGACAAGGCCACTGACGTATCCAATAGGACCACCCATCACGGAGTCCCTCAGGTCCCGGCAAAGACACCCATCATCAATGCTTTGCCCCTCTCCAGCCAGCGGAAACAGCCCGCAGCCAGCAGCATCAACTTTTATCAGACTGCCAAAGGAGAAACGACCAACATCAGCACCTTCAACAGCTTCAACCGTCAGGGTCAGCCTCACCACCTCTCTGTGCCTCGGGCTGCCCGGGGCCACCCTCATCCCTCTAAAGTGAACTCTCAGCGAATTAGACGCCACTCTGACACTATGCACAGACACCTGTTACAGGTGAGTCATGTGCCGACATATCTGCCTTTATGCATGCTACACTAATGTGATAAACTTTTTTTTATCAGATTCCTCTTTCTCATGATCTTTGAGCTAAACTGTGTTTGGGTTTGTTTTGTTCGCAGTGATTTGTTTAAATAGAAAACATGTGGCTGGCAAAAGGCGAGACAGTTCTCTGTGAGATAATAGGTGTTTTTATTTGAGTCACAGAGGGATCAAGTTGTCCTCAGGGATGCAGGGGGGGAACCATGACAAGAGGCTTAAGGAATGAACGAGAGAGAGAGGCATCGCCCTTATGTTTGCCGCTGCATGATTAAGTGGCTCTCATTAAGACAACACAGATGTGGAAAAGGGCTCAAAATGGAAGGATTGAGGGCTGGAGGTGCGTGGACTGAAACTTTGAAAGGTCTTTAATCAAGGGTCCCGGGACATAAGCCAGGGTTTCCTCTCACAGATGAATAGCTGTCTAACAGGGTGTGTGTCCTGCGTCTCTCTTCAGCTCAGGGAGATAGAACATTTGAGAGAAGTTGGGTAATTGTCTTAATGTGCTCCTTTGACTTTAACATTTGATACAATAATTGTTTAAGTGTAAAACATATGGAGGCCCAATTTAAGTACGTCTATTAACTTGTAGGAAGCACAAAAACCTGAGCTCACCCTTGCTGCAATCATGTCCTCTAAATTAGTCACAAGAAGAGTGTGTGTGACGAAGTCTGTCTTGCAACGTACCATTTTTACATTTTTGTTTCAATAGGTTTTTTTCAGAGCAAACAGTTCAGGGGACTTCCTGAAATGAACTGCCCACCTTCAAGGGCTTTTTTCTGTTTTGCATTCACCAGCCAGTTGGTATAGCAACATCATGCCACCATAGACTCTTATATTCAGCTTTGAATCATGTTGCTTTTCCCTCTCAGTAAAGCCTGGACTTTGCTGTCCATTTGTCCGTTTTCTTAAGTTTTTTTCCATGACAACCTGTTTGTGTTTTGTCTTGTTTCTTGTTTACACACCTAGTAGTTTTTAAGAGTGGTGCTACACTCATGTGTTGGAGGAAACAACATACACACTCATGGTTCCTCTTGTGCTCAGAGAGTAGGAGCTGAAGAAATGCCTCCAAACTGTGTTCAGAAAAATCTGATTGTTCCTAGTTCTTGCAGTGCAGAAACAATAAAAAGGGAGGCTCTTCTATCTATGAAAAAATTCCTCTGGTCTGAAATTTTTTTCAGGGCCACCTTTGACATCTATGACTTCAACCTCTGATTATGATCTAGGAACATTTTGTTCTCAAGATATCTGGATGAAGTGTTATCCCACTCTTTTCATGTGACCAACATGATACTTGCTGCATATTTTATGCATCCTGTATCACATGGCAGGATAATAGATGGATTATGAACCATGAGACAATTTTGTTTTTTAGTGAAACTGTGAAAATAATATTATTTATTAGTTCTGATCACCTTAGCTTAAAGGGTAAGTTCACCCCAAAATTAAAAATACATATTTTTCCTCTTACCTGTAGTGCTATGTATCGATCTAGATAGTTGTGGTGTGAGTTTCAAAGTGTTGGAGATATCAACCATAGAGGTGTCTGCCTTCTCTCCAGAATAATGAAACTAGACGGCACTCAGCCTGTGGCGCACAAAGCACCAAAATAAATAAATACATTTGAAAAACTCATGAGCAATGTCTCTTTCCAGAAATGATTAAGTTACTGAAGATAATCCACAGATCTCATTGTGAGCAGTTTCATGTTGACACAATTTTACATCTACCGAACTACATCCACCAACCGTTTCCCTGCACAGAAGACAACATGCATCTTAGTTCAATATTGCTAGCTAATCTAGCACCACTGAGCTAGCTAACCTTGCAGCTCAGCCAAGGAGGACGCCATTAATGTTTACATGTTGCGCTGCCACAAGCACAAGCCTCTCGTCCATGAGCAGATGCTTGTTTCCTTCTGCGTGGCGGCACAGATGGTGGGTGTAGTTATGTAGAAAGAAAATACATGAAACTACTCACACCAAAGTCTCTAGATTATCTTGAGTAACTGGGTCATGATTTCTGGAAAGAGACACTGCTGTTGAGTTTTCAAAAGTATTTTTTTGGCGCTTTGAGCACCACAAACTGAGTGCCATCTAGTTCCATTATATTTAAGAGAGGGCAGACATTTCGACAGCTGATATCTCCAACAACTCACACCAAAACAATCTAGATTGATAAATAGCACCACAGAGAAATGGCATTTTTAATTTGGAGTTGAAATGTCCCTTTAAATGGATGGCATCATTGTCATGTCCACAGTTTTATGCAGCTGGACACATTTCCATTCATTTACATTAGAAACAATGTGTTAGGTTATGCTACTGTGAATGCTGCATAAAGTCATAGCCAGCTAGTGTCTGAGTGCAGTGCCAACATAAAAGGCTCTGCAAGGTTTAATAATGCAACCTGCTGCCAAGTACCCTGCTCCCTGAGATAATGATTTCCTTTGATTCAGTTCAAATTTCACAGCTCTACCCTGCAATTATACACGTCAGAGCCTAAAAATGCTAAACCTCATGCAGGTCAGAGAAAAACCAGGAGAGGAAGGGAGGTGGACGAGACTTGGAACGAGATAACAAGCAGGAACCGGGAGAGATAAGAGAGGAAGAGGAAAATGTGAGAGGAAATACTGGGAGAAAAAAAAAGATGGTGTAGTGCTGGGAAGGGAAATAGAAAATAAACGGTGTGAGCTGCAAAAGGCAAAACACAAGAAGTAGGAAAAATGAGGAGGAAAAATGAGAGAAAGATATAGAGAGTGGGACGCTTGGAGAGTCCCTCAGTGGGTCTGCTTATCTCTCTCATGCTGGCTGATGATGATGAGTCACTGGTGAAGTTGGTTACATAACAGACCCCTCTCTCCCCTGCCTTCAAACTCCTTCCTCTTCACTAAGCAGGTAACACTCACTCTCACATCAGTGGGCCAGTAATAGCAGACAGGCCACGCACCCTTTTTAAAGGAGTGGAGGGCCTCTGTCCCTAAAGCCGAGGCTGAGCTCCCCACTGACCAAGGCAGCATGTGTGCTATTCTTAGCGCTGCATCCCATCAGCTCTCACCTCTGGCTCCACTGTTTCGCAGAGAGATGCTTCTTCCCACTGACTGTGGATGAAAAGATGCGTATTAGTGTGAATATTGGCATGATTATGTAAGAGCAGAATTTAGGATGGAAATGAGCCAAAAGCAAAAACATCTTTAAATGCAGCACAGAAAACTTCACATCATACTTCACTGGTGCACTAAACTGAAATCACTGTTACAAAAGGTCTCATATGAGTTCCCCTTGAAAGCTGTCAGCTGACTAGAATTGAACTGAAATGATGAATTGTGTAAACTATTAGCTGATCGACAGGAAATGATTCAGCAATTCTCTCAGCAGTGTGTTTGATTATCAAGTAGGTCTATTAATAAATCCTCTTTCAAGTGCAGAACGCTACAAAGTGCTTCCAATACAAAAATAACAATTAGAAAAAATGACTGGAGAAGAGTAAAAACAATGAGGTATAAATAGAAATGACACAAAAGCACGTCTAGACATGTTGGTCTTGAGCTGCTTTTGAAAGGTGTCCACATATTTTAAAGGGACAGTTCACCCCCAAAATCAAAAATACATATTTCTCCTCTGTAGTGCTGCTTATCAGGTTAGATTGTTTTGGTGTGAGTTGCAGAGTGTTGGAGATATCGGCCGTAGAGATGTCTGCCTTCTCTACAATATAATGGAACGAGATGGCACTCGGCTTGTGGTGCTCAAAGCGCCAAAAAATATATCTGGGAAAACTCAACAGCAATGTCTCTTTCTAGAAATCATGACCTGTTTACTCAAGATAATCCACAGACCTTGTCGTGAGCAGTTTCATGTAGGAGCTAATTTGTCTATTGAACTTCACTTGCCAACCGTGTTACCATGCAGAGGGAAGTGTGCATCTACCAAGCGGCAACCACAGGGGCTGAAAAATGAGGCCAACGTGAAGTGGCTCCAGAAGGTAGTTAAAGACACACTAAGCACTGGTGGGCATCACTTCTGTTTACTTTCAACAATGTTATCAAACACAAGCTCGCCCCTCGTCCTCCGTGACTTTGCCATGAACGAGCGATAGCTGCTAGTTACCCTGGATTTACACACCTGTTCAAGGGATAGTGCACCCAACATGAAAATTCACCCATTATTTACTCACCCTCATGCCGACGGAGGATCAGGTGAAGTTTTAGAGTCCTCACAACACTTGCGGAGATCCAAGGGGAGAGGGGGTAGCAACAAAACTCCACCTACTGGAGGCTTATGGCGCCCCAGATTCAAATGTCCAGAAACACATAATTAAAACCACAAAATATCTCCATACTGCTCGTCCGTAGTGATCCAAGTGTCCTGAAGCCCCGACATAAAAAGTTGTTTGGAAAAACGTCATTTGAACTCTGTTTTTAGCCTCATTGTAGCCTGTAGCTCTAACTGCCTCATCAAGAGACTCATGTTTTGCTCTATGACATAAAATATGTCAGTAAGTACCCCACCTGTAAATTTTAAAGCCTTTACATGTCTTAAAAAATAAGGTTGCTAATAAGTGGCTAAATGAGACTACATAATTTCATCACATCGAATTGCATCAAACACAACATTAAAGTCATGCAGCCCTGATGTAGTTTGTTGATAGCCTCAGGCTAGTTTTTTACTTCTTGCAATTGCATTTACGCTTAAAATATCATAAAAATGATGTTCATCTGTGAAAATTAGCTTGCAAAGCAAAACATTTAAGTCTCATAAACCTTTGTTTGGCCCAGAGCTTATTAATAATCGAAAAAATCCCATTGGTATGGAGGAGTGTAATTCCCGAAGCACGGTATAGACCCACATGTTAAAATGCCCAACTGAACAGCAGAAATTAACATGTTTACATCCTGGTACAAAAACCAGTTTTGGTCTCTACAGCTAATTTTCCCTTCATGACAACTGTACGGTGGGTGAAGTTTTATATAACTCACCTGATTACATTTTACTAAGGCTTAGTGTTATGCATAATTAAGGGTGTGGCAGCTTTGAGTGGCAAGTTGTCTGCAAGACATAACCACAGTCTGAGTCAGATCCACCCCTTGCTCCTCCACAGCTCTACCCTGGAAATCCAGAGTTCTCGCGAGAGCACGATTTGAATTTGCTCAGCGAGTCACTCTGGCAATGAGTAGTGATGCTCATTACCTATGCCCATGAAACCAAGCTGCACCAACCACATTGGTGTATCTGATATAGGCGGGCCAGAGGCGAGCTAAACAGATGACGACAGCGCTGCGACGACGAAGTCCGGAATCAGTCAGGAAACATTGCAAGATGGCTACGGATGAACACCACTTGTTTGAAACGGCTTTGGCCGCTACAATGAACGAGTTAGATTTGGCTTTTTCTCTAAAAGAGGAACAGAAGACGGCCCTCGAGTCTTTCCTTTGCAAGAAAGACGTTTTTGCTGTTTTGCTGACCGGATACAGCAAGAGTCTAATCTACCAGTTAGCTCCGCTGGTAGCTATAAGCGTATACGTCACCCCGTGTATTGTTCTGATAGGTCGTAGTGTTATCCAATTGCGTGCAGTGATATTTACAAATGCATGCTTGGTGCCGCCCCTCGAGTTGGGCCATTTGCATTACTCATGGCCAGACCCTAAATCTTTTTAGATTTGGGTCTGGATTTCCAGGCTACCACAGCTCCACCTGCTTGTCTAAATATGGTCACTTCTGGCTCCAAAAAACCTGAAATGCTGAAATGACAAACTTGAGTCCTCAAAACAAGCCACAAGCCAATGGATGATGTCACAGTAGCCATGCCTGTTTTTTTTGTTTGTTTGTTTGTTTTTTACAGTCAATGGCATCTACTTATGTGCCAAAGGTTTCTGCATGTGACAGTGAAAGATGTAAATATTAATGGTGTCTTCCTTGGCTGAGCTGTAACGTTAGCTAGCTCAGCAGGGGTGAGCTAGCAGAATGCATGCTTCCTTCTGCGCGGTGATACAATTGGCGGGTATAGTTCGGCAGAAAGAAAATAGTTCCTACATGAAACTGCTCACATCAAGGTCTGTGGATTATCCTGAGTAACAGGGTCATGTGTTCAGGAAAGAGACATTGCTTTTGGGTGTTTCAAATATATCTTTATGGTGCTTTGAGCACCACAAGCTGAGTGCCATCTAGTTCCATTATATTGCAGAGAAGGCAGACATCTCTACAGCCATTATCTCCAACACTTGGCAACTCACACCAAAACAATCTGGACTGAGAAATAGCACCGCATGTAAGAGGTAAAATATGTATTTTTGATTTGGGGGTGAACTGCCCCTTTAGGTCCAAAGGTAGAGTTTTACAAACACAGTAGTTACAGTATAAGCCTGGAGCAAGGAACAACCAACAAAGCCTGATCAGAAGACTTTAGAGACCCACTGGCTAATATAGTTTGGTGCCTGACCATGCAGAGCTCAAATAAACACAACAATCACAATAATCTTAAATAGAATTCTGAATGTGATAGGGAGCCATTGCAGAGAAACAGAGACGGTATCAAAGGAGACATTTTAGAGGACCTGGTAGAAAGTTCAGCGGCAGCAGCATTTTAGACCACTTGTAAGCGGTCCGAGGATGTTTTGCTGATGCAGGTAAAGGTGAGAATGGATGGAATGAAATAAAACGATTTTTAGCATTTTTTCAAGCAAACACTCTCTTGTTGTAGCTTCTCAAATTTGAGGATTTGCAGCCCTTTTCCCTGTCATATCACAATAATAATGAACATCTTTCAGTCTTAGACATTTAGTCAGACAAACATACAAACTGAGGATGTCATCTTGAGCTTTGAGAAACTGTTCAGACATTTTTACAGACCAAATGTTTAATTGATTAATCAAGAAAAATACTGGCAAATTAATGAGTACTGAAAATAATGTTTAGCTGCAGCCCTACCACAGTGCAAAAAGCTGCAGTTACTGTGATGTATAAGTTTTATTAGTCTGCTGAGAACAATTTCCAGAATATACAGTGGGTTGTATAATTATTTACTATTTGATCAGATACTGATCCCAAATAAAATGTTTTTTGTCCAAAAGATAAAAATATTTCTTTGTTAAAAATTGAGTGTATCTGTGATACCGACATAACAGCATTTATATGTGAACCTCAATATTTAATAACGTAAATCTTTTGCATGAATATTTAATGTTTCTACCTCAACCTTAGTCGCAGCCCAGCTACAGCCTCTCTGGGCTTGTGAAAGGTGTTATCAGCCACACATTTATTTTGTATAAAAGAATAAACTTTCATAGTACAAAATGTGACTAATAAAATCCAAAAATTTACATTTTAACAGAAAATATAGACTTTCTACACAACATAGTGTTGCTGGTCAGTCACCTGAGCCAATGAGCTCTTGTAAGTGATAAAAGCAGGCGTTTCCCGTTGTGCTCTGACATCATGCATTGTATGATGATCGCTGGTGTCCTTCCTCATCTTCAGCAAGCCTCACTGTTTAATAGACTATGATGACATCACATAACTTCCATCAAAGCTCCACCCAACGTCAACGTGATTAGAGGTCTCATTATCCAGAGTAATTGAAAACACCTGTTTGGGTGTGCAGGGCCTTTACGTCAGTAATAAATTGTGGCACATTTTTTACTTTGTGGTCATCTAACAGAAACAGGATTGTATATCCTGTGTGTCTAAAACCACATTTCATTTAAAAAGCAGATTGGGTGAAGAGTGCTACTTCACACATGCAGGTATCAAACAACAGGTGGTCTTGTATCAGAACAAACAAAAGAGAGGTTAGACTTGCAAAGCAGTGCGCCTTGGTATTGTTTGGGTGTAACTTATAGATCACAAAGCAAAGTACAAGTCTAACCTCTTTTTTTTTTTGGTCCCACATTTTATTTACTTTAAACCTTGTCTGAGTTTCACACTTTAACTTACACAATATGAGCTAATGGTGACCTTTAGAAATTTATCTTTATAATATATGTTTTTTGGGTGGGATTGGGGTTTTTCACACACTTTGTGCAAAAGGAAGTATTGCTGTCTGTTTCTTTGCGATAAGACGAGTTACAAAAATCTAATAGTGATTAAAAATTTCTTATACTAGAAGGTGTTTTAGTTCTTAGCGCAAGTGGCATCTTTGAAATCATTGAAACTTTATTCCAAGGTGCTGAAAAAAGGCTCCAACAGATTGTCAAACCTCAGATTAAGGAAGAGCAATGCCAGTTTCATCCAGGCCGTGGAACAGCCGACCAACTCTTCACCCTTGCAGGGCTGTTGGAGGGGCCATAGGGTCATTACTATGAGCCGTCCAGTCCTTGTATAACCAAAGTGAGAGCTGTGTGCATATACTCAACACAAAATTAAACACATTTTCAGAGGGTGATGGCCTGTGCCAGAATTGCCCCTTGCCACCGATTCTGTTTTTGATATTTATGGACAGGATCTCAAGGTGCAACTGGGGGAGGAGAGTGTCCAATTGGGGACCTCAGAATTTTATCTCTGCTCTTTGCAGATGATGTGGTTCTGTCACTTCTGTCGCTTCATCACACCGTGACCTCTAGCACATTTTGGGGCAGTTTGCAGCTGAGTGTGAAGCATTTGGGATGCGAGTCAGTACAGCCAAGTCTGAGGCCATGGTTCTCAAATGGAAAATGGTGGATTGCCCCCTCTGGGTTGGGGGACAGTTACTGCCCCAAGCGAAGGAGTTCAAGTGGCTAGAGGTCTTGTCCATGAGAGAGGGTAAAATGGAGCTGAAATGAACAGGTGGTTTGGTGCAGTATTACCCATGATGCAGGCATAGGAGCTGAGCTGGAAGGTAAAGCTTTCTATTTACCGGCCCGTTTACATTCTGACCCTCACCCATGATCATGAGCACTGAGAAGTGACTGAAAGAATGAGACAGTGGAGGCAAAAGACTGAAATAAGTTTCCTCTGTAGGGTGGCTGGGGTCAACCTTAGAGATAAGGTGAGGAGCTCAGACATCCGCAGTGAGCTCGGAGCAGAGCCGCTCCTCCTTTGCGTTGAGAGGGGCTCATTGGTGCCTCCCGTTAGAGGTTTTCCGGGCACGTACAACTGGTAGAAATGCCCCATGGTAGACCTAGAACATGCTGGAAGGATTGTATATCTCATCTGGCCTGGAGATGCCATAGGATCCCTCAGGAAAAGCTGGAAAACACTAAAGGAGGAGCTGGAAAATGCTGAGAAGGACATTTGGAAAGCCTTGCTGTGACCAAGCCGCACATAAGTGGATGAAAATAGATGAATGGAAGGTGGTAATGTTGAAAACTAGTACTTTCTTAGTTCTGTACATGGTTTGGATATTTGTTATATTTACTTGCAGGGGGAATACTGCTCTTAAAATGATTAGTAGGGAACCTGGTCATAGGCTCATATTGAAAGACATAATGCAGTTGGTGTGACCAAACCTATGAGACATTGTGAAATAAACCACCATACAAGTAAAATAATTTAGTATAACTACAAAATCCTCTCATTACCACTGTCTTACTGTGATTATGTGAGGCGAAAGGTTGCTGATTTACCGTTGTCGCTGGCAGGAGGACACAAAGAGGTGGACATTAATTTTCTGTTAATTGGTTTATTTATGGCAGCAGTAATTCTGACTGCAGGAATATGTCAACCATTTACACCAAGTAGGAGTTTATTCACTGCCTGACCAATAGCAGAATTATTCTCTACATATAAATATAGCCACTGCCACTGCTGGGTCACTGCACCTGGCCATTGCGTGACTGCAGCATAACTGAAGCAGCATCCGATAAAACACAAACCAAGAATAGAAAAAGGACACAGTGTAATAAAAAGAAGTAAATAATTCATGAAAAAAGCCGTTGCTGGGCTTTTTTGTTGTTGTGTTACACCAGAGTTTAAGAAGATGGCAGTGCTTTGCTGTTAAAAGATAGTGATTAATTGCACATAAAGATGTTTACTGCTTTCTGTCCATCCTGCTGCTTTTGCTTTCTCGTTTTTATGTCAAAGAAAAGAGACACAGGAAGTCTTGAATATCACAAAAGACACAATCTTTAGAAGACACTGATGCTTGTCCATCCACTCTCCTATATGATGGAGGGCTGGTATGTCTTCTACACGTTATATCATAACTTTATCTCGCTTTACTTCTGCCTCACTGCGCTGCCTTTGTCAAGTGATGCTGTGCTGAAAGTGATGGCTTCCTCTTAATTAGGACTCCTTTTGTGCTTCTCTGAGGTACAGTGTGAATGCATTGCAGCCTTGACAGTGGCAGAGCTGCAGGATCCAGGCACATGCTGTATAGAGGGAACCCCAGGCCCACAGGCCAGTTGTTGAGTGGTGGTGCTGTAAATAGCAGCAACCCTCTGTAGACGTCACAGTGGAGATAATAGGTGCTGGGAATGTTTCTGCCGCCTCTCTGTGATGATAGAAACAAGAAAACATTATGTGAGGGTTTCTTTTGGTCGGAGGAGAAAATAAAAAGTATAGAATAAAATCACTGAAAGGATCTTTTTCGATGTGAAGTAATTATTGGTTAAGTTTCATATAATACTGGGATTTTTTGTGAGACACACCTCAGTCAGTGTCAGTGACTCACTGGCTGTGTCAGGCCTGACTCACAGCCTGCTGACTTAAAGCCTGTCAGTTTCTCAGCTTTAAAAAGAGCAGCTTGGATCTGTGAAGATAAAATGCTAAAGAGGTCTGTCGGGCCATTATATTAATTCTATCTGTTAATTTATTTTACGTAATATGAAAAGGTGTGCGTCACAGTTCCTGTATTGATGGAGCTGATGGTAAAACTGTGCATTTACAAAGAAAACCCAGTGAATCATATCTGACATTCAGGGTTGCAGAATATCTTAACCATAACTCTACCCAGTTGAAAACCTGGGAGATTGACATGTCAGACAGTGTCTCCGCCACCATCATTAAATTACCAATAATTTGGTTTAATTAGCTTATTTTACATTGTGAGAAGGAGGATATTAAAGTTTACAATTTTGTCTTAAAACACAAAATACCTTTGAAACAGTTTTTGCTTGTTGTAGTCATTCTTCCTGTTCATACTGACCATTAACAGATCACATCCTAATGACTTTCCACAGGAAGTGATGGGGGACAAATTCCACAGTCCTCACTCATTGCTGAAATATGTTCCAAAGTTTATCTATAGTTAGAGCGAGGCTTCAGCAATCTGAGTTATGTAAATGAAGTGGACATTTTCTAAAGGTGCTGTCTTTTTAGCACAAAATTCTGGCTTAGGAGATCATAGATGGGGAATACTCTAAACATAACATAGCCTTTTTAACTGTGACTTTATTTGGGTGGCTAAAATATGTTTGCTGCTGCACCCGGTCACAGTAATATGTTGCTTAGCTTCTCTGTCGGCACTCCTGCTGCTTCTCCAAGCTGGGAGCGTGCTGACTGACATCTATTGTATGTAATATACTGACCATGGAGAAGTACCCCATACAACCCCACTTCAAAAATTCCGAGTTATCCCTTTAATGTAATGTATAAGTAATATTAAGACTGTGAATATGGTAAACATTATACTCGCTGAATATCAGCATATTAGTACTGTCACTGTGAATATGTTAGTATGCTGACTGAAGCATTCAAAGCACGCCAAATTATGCAGTGAATTCCCTTCAGGGCCAATTTGAGGCAAGTGAATTTGCAAACAGAAATACAAGAACTTCTTAAATATTGTGGCATGCATCAGTGTTTGCGTTCCATGAGAAGATAATTTGAATCCATCCCCTAACAGAGTGAGAGGAAGATGACCAGTGAGACGCCACCCACCATCTCTATGGCTCTGGTGAACCCCCAAATGTCCTCTGCCTCTGCAGACAACAGAACCTCCTCCACGCAGCAGCTCTCCATCAGTGTGTGAGTCACTGTTTTAAACATTATATTAATTATATGATAATGTCACATCACAGGTGCAAGATATGAATAGGCAAAGCAACAAGACACACTCAAATACTCCTAAAAAAGGCAGCACAATTTGGATGTGTATTGTAGAAAGTTTTGTAGTAACATAGACAAACCCTCTGTGTGTTTCCTCAGGTGTGCCGTCCTGTACTCCTACAAACCACGTCGGCCCGAGGAGCTGGAGCTGAGGAAAGGAGAGATGGTGGGAGTGTATGGAAAGTTCAAAGAAGGCTGGCTGCGTGGGTTATCGCTCAGAACGGGCAAAGTGGGCATTCTGCCCAGCAACTACATAACGCCTGTGCTCAGGTGAGAGGCTGTGATCCCTGACTGCAGAAAGTGGGAGCTGAACGACATTTAGATTCAGACAGTAATTTAGTGTAGGCAGGATGACATGTCATCATGCACACATCTCAGTGAATCATAAAATTGGAATAAAACACTGAGGATGGTGCTTGGTTCAAAGAAACTTCAGAGTATAACAATTGATATTCAGCAGGTACTTCAGCATGTACTAAAGTGTCTCATTGCCTCACTGCAGAACCTCAGCCAGGCTCCTGGAGACCAAAGCAGCTAATGCGTCCTCACAGTACAACACAGTAGCTGGAAAGAAACCCACAGCTGCCAAGAATCCTGCTGTGGTCCTTGCTCTTGATAGGGTAAACTCTGATGGAGCGATATACTCAACAGGACAGGTCCCATCTGTGCCAAATGGAGCACAGCATGCAATGTCATCCACTGGCACTGTAAAACCGTCCTTCTATGGGAGTTCACAAGGTTGGGACACTGTGAGACGCATCTTTAACCCTCATAGAGGTGAGTGATAAACCACCACATCTACCCTTTAACTGATGATTAAATTAGAGATTTCCCCAGGCTGTCAATGACTGTCTTTTCAATGTTTTTGTTTTTCAGGCTCAAACCACGTCTCCCACACGTCCAATCTGAATGTTCCGTCCAACTCACAGCACTTTGCACAAGTTCAGGCGTCCGGCTACTCACCTGCCATGCAGAGGAAGAAAAACAGCAGCATCCTGTCCAACTCTGTCAGACCACGGGGCTGGATGACTGAGCCAGCAGCGCCCTCTGCTGCTGCAGTCTTTAAGGACAGGGAGCTCACTTCTTTACCAGAGGCAACGTTTCAGCATGACAGACAGCCTCCCAATGGGCCTCACTCAATTCTAGTCAGACCCGACTCACACAAGAATAATACAGACAAGGTAATGTCAAACTGATTATTTCCTGAGAGAGACATGAGCATGCATTTGTTTAAAGTTAAGAACTCTGTGTGCATTGGGCCTCATTCAACAACCGCTCTTAAGAAGGAATTTATTCTTAAAACCCACCTGTGCAGTTTTTACAAAGATTCTGACATACTGTTGTGCACTCCTAAGCACATTTTGTGCCAACATCTCTTTGCAAAAATAACTGGTTATTGCATTTTCTTCAATTCTACAGTTGTATAATATTATAGAAATTCAAATACAATATTATTTTTTATAATTTTTTAAATAATTATTTTCATTATTTTTTTAAAAAAGCATATGGCCTTTGAAAAATAAACACTGTAGTAACACTTAAATTCACATCAGTTATGTTAATGGTAACCATGCCCTCTGATAATTAATAATAATTGTGACAAGTGTAAGTCACAAAGTAGTATGCAGATTAAGTTTGCAATACCTTACAGAGACATTGGGTGAAATAGTCCACCTTCCACCTTCTCTTCTCTCTCTGACTCTCTCTCAAACACATGCACGTAGCATGGAGAGCACTACGTACTTGTCTCTGTTCTCAAGCCTGACGATCGTGCTACTATAATGCATAAAGACGTGCAGTTTGTTGAGTGGTTGATTAACACGTATTTCGGCTTCCCATGTCTTTTTGTGTTATTTTATATCCACTACTGAAGCTAATAAATGTGACAACTTGTTTGGTGTTCACTTCCTGCACCCTCTTCAGACTTTTACTCAGGCATTTTTCACTTAATTCTCTCAACTCTTCCTTTTGTTCAGTTTCTGTGTGCGCACACAGCCCTGCAGTTTTGTGCCCTTTTATGGGGTTTTGTGGGTGTTTACCATGCTAATTAGGATCAGCTTGCATATGCTTGTAGCGAGGACAAGGTGATTCATCATTATAAGAACACGGGTGCAAACAAATCTGTGATTTAAGAATACGTCATGAATCTGATGTAGAATTTTCATTTTCATTTTCAATTCATGAAAAAATGAGGAAGATATTGGTGAATGAGGCCCACTGTTCTTAAACTATTCCCATGATAACTGTTCTGCATGTGCCTTACTGTAAATATTTTACGTTCCTAGCCGGCAAAGTCAGTGCGGTTCTTCACAGATGAAGACTCCCCTCCTCCAAGACCTCGCACCTCCTCCTGGTCATCAGGAAATCAGGTTCCGTCCAACTCCCGCCCTGGCCCCCCTCCATTAGAAGTGTGGGCCCCATCGCTCACCCTGGGAAGAGACGGACCAGGGATTATTCTCAAAGAAGGAAAAGCTCCTATTCTCAGGAAAGGCCTTGAAACAACTGTCTCAGATCTAAATTCTAACCAACAGAAACCAATGTCGTTACAGCCGTCGCTATCAGCCGTGTCAGCTCAGTTCAGCCCCAGCAGGTAGGTTGGATTTGTATGTCTTTCCTTAAAAATAAACTGCATATTGATTATCAGACAGACAAAGCAGACTTGAAAGTTTGTCATTGATTTGACAAAGACCTCTTGCATCTTTTGCTTTTTTTTTTCCAGACACAGAGTGACCACAACGCATTTAGCCCAGACGGATTCAGAGCTCAGTCTGCTTCAAGGAGAGCTCGTCCTCGTCCACAGACCTCGACCTGATGGACGAGTTCTGATTACTCAGGAGAGCAGCGGGCAGACAGGCTTATTCCACAGCGTTGTTCTTCAAGACCTCGAGAGGCTCAGCTGACTGTAGTACTACTGTAGTAGTGTATATTTCTATAATCCATGTGTTCAAACTGCCAAATGACTTGACTGACCTGCTGAACAACAAGATGCGTGTTGAGGTCCAAAGGTTAATACTGCCATTGACAATCCTTTGAAGAAAGTGTTTATTTTTGTCCTGAGTGTATATGAGAGTGTGGTTAAATTCCCCGGAGATATATCGTGTGTTCTTCAACTTACAGTATGTGCATGTTTGTTACACATGTAGCCTACTATTATAAGAATTTGCACAAAATCCCACCTAATGACTGTTCCTTGTTTAATATCCATGTTACACGCATTGGTGAGTGCCTTTGTCAAAACCCACAAAGAAACAAACTATATTTAAATATATTTAGAGAAATTATGAGGTAAAATATATGTACTGCTTAATGTGGTAATAAACTATACTTCCAGAACGTTTGTAGTTTAGTGTCTTACCTTCTTTGACAACAATAACATAACTGAGAAATCTTTGCCTTAATGCAAAAGTCTTGCAATCAAACTTCAACTGCAAATTAACATTTGTAAGTACAACAAAAAGAGGCTGACCTGTTTTTGAAGCATGTTAAACTCGTCATGCAAGAACTGTTTTAGTATTGCAGCTGAGTAAACCACTTCATATTGTGTTTTGGGAGTTACCCCATGTTCTACATGTTAAAACGTATTCTGCAACCTGGCTGACTGCAGCATGACTGGATTACCTGGCGCCCCACTAGCTTAGTGTGTCATCTGGTTTGTGGTCATTTGAATTCTTAAAAAAATGATAGGGGACGATCAAGTGTCAGATGAAACTGAAACGAAAGACAACCAAATGGAAACTGATGCAACTGAAAATACAATGAAAACGGAGGTATGTGATGATAGGCTACTGTCAAGTGGTGAAATATTTCCAGATCATGACATTATGTCTGTGCCTTCTTCGGTTCCTGATGAATTTTTCAGATAGTGGAGAGTCTCGAGGATTCCATCATGTTCTTACAGACAATACAAATTGGTTAACTGAAATTGTAGGTTTGCAAGTTAATTGACGCTACATTATATCATAGCATTACATCCTATGTCACAGCTGTCTCTCATTACGGCCCTTTTTTTCAGAGCAATAAACTCGAGAAACCTGACAAGCAGGAGGTCAATGATGACAATGTCAAGTTGATGGTGAGATGTCGTCCCCGATCTATGAGACCAGTCTGGAGGATTCCACCTTGTTTTCATAGACAATACCAATTTGGTCAAAGAGCTGATACAAAGTCAAATGAAAACTCAACAGACTTTCAATCCACCCAGCCCAGACTAAAGTACCTCATGGTCAAACTAACTCCTTTGCCAGTTCTTACAACACCTAGGTCAAGATTTTTGGTCCAGAAACAAAAAAAAAGATGGAGAGATGCAAAAACAGTGTGAAGACAGATGTGAAAAGGGAAACGATGCTAGATAGGACAGACATCCCACCACCTAGCCATTATTCTGACTGAGGACCACTAAAGCACAGTATAGGTCAACAAAGCAAGGGGCTTTAAGTGGGTCCTGCCTGATTTTGTCTTGAAGAGTTCCTAATCAGAGTGCAACCAATGATTAATTTTTGAGGCTGATGCCAATATCAATATTTAAGAATTTTGAAAAACATTGTCATAGCATTGTATTTTAATTCTATTTCACACAAACACAAGCATTTTTGATTAAGATCCCTACAATTTGGTTATTACGGAGTATGTACTAAGTGACACATATTACAAAAATTAACCTAATTTTATGTCTTCATGTAAAATAATCTAACCTATGAATCTACGAATAACCTCAAGCATTCCTTTGGAATATCGTCACTGTAATTTGTTGATTCTTATCTATATCCATATATCTGCATATCCTAATATGGGCTTGGCCAATTTCATTATCTGCTTATCAGCCTAGAGCTAATCAAAATCTTTCAATCTTTTAAGGCCTAAATTTCACTGATGTGCACATAGAATATGTGCCAGATTAATGTGTGTATAATCAAGCTAACACACAGCAGTATTCAAGCATAGGAAAGTCATACAATGCACAGGGAGTGGGAGGATGGGGGGGTTAATGGGGTCCAGCCAGTAATTTTTTACCTCTGTACTTTAATTCAACTGCATTGCACTGAATCACCTACGGTAATAGTTAGTGCTACAGTAAATGTATGCCCCGCATATATGAAATATATCAACACAATGGAGCCATTTACATTGCAGCAGTTACTGTAACCAACCAACTGAAGACCCCCTCTCCAGCTTCCCCCATGACGCATGCGCAGTGTGACAGCGACCTGACAACAAGCTATCGGATGTGAGCCTCTGATGATATGGGCACTGCGCTGGCATTTAAATTCTTCGGATAACCTAGACTCAAATGAACAAAGCCTTACAAACATTTCATTGTCATTATACGTATACTATAATCGTCTTTCTGCATTCTCACTATGCCGGTAAGTCGACACGCCTCTTTGGATTATTTTGTTTTGTTTGCAAAGGGGTTCCTCCCTTCCTCCGACCTCACTGATGTGATGCTAACCGGTTAGCATCGTTAGCTTACAGTAGGATACAAGGAAATGGTGCACCTTACTTTTCAGCGTTGGGGTTTTGTCAGTCAGCACGAAGCAGTTAGCACGGCTTGTTAGCAGTGTGTGGGTTTCACATATAATTATTCTCCATTATTCTCCATATAATTATTCTCTCTCTGTTGTAGCGTTAGTTAGCTAATGTTAACGTTTAACCGTTAGTTAGCTAACGTTATCCTAAACGTTACTAGCGGTTGCCTGCCTAGCAACCCAGGAAACGGCAGATAACGTCCAAGCGACTAACTCGCCTAGCTTCGTATATGCCAAGTCATTGACTGCTAATTGTTTTTGCCGGCTACCCCCTCTTATCCATGTTGGTTAACTAATACTGTAAATATGTATGGTAATTGTCACTACATAATAACTCATCGTTACATCCTATGGAATAGCTGTCTCTCATCACGGCCCTTTTTTCCAGAGCAATAAGCTTGAGAAACCTGACAAGCAGGAGGTCAATGACAACGTGAAGGTGGTGGTGAGATGTCGTCCCCTCAACCAGAAAGAGAAGGTCATGGGCCACAAACAGGCCGTCGTTGTGGACGAGATCCGTGGGACCATAACAGTTAACAAACTGGAAACTCCACATGAGCCTCCCAAGACATTCACATTTGACACTGTGTTTGGACCAGACAGCAAACAGCTGGATGTCTACAACCTCACTGCCCGCCCCATCATTGACTCAGTATTAGAGGGATACAACGGTAATATTACTGTAACATAAGCGTTCATTTTTATCAATAAACCATTGCTGTATAATGTGCCTCATAAATGTCATGACTGCATTAACAGTCGGAGAAATTTTAATACAGACACTTGTTATTAACTGTAATATAATATTGCAACTAATATTCTGTATTTGATCTTCGATTTACATATTCAGTACTGGCACTGTGACTTTACGCTCTGCTGTCCATTTCAGGCACCATTTTTGCATATGGGCAAACTGGCACAGGAAAAACATTCACCATGGAGGGTGTGAGAACAGTGCCAGAACTCAGAGGGATAATCCCAAACTCCTTTGCTCATATTTTTGGCCACATTGCCAAGGCAGAGGGTGACACAAGGTGAGAAAGCAATCAACCAGAAAACATACAGTAAAATCACCCAAAAATATTTCGTCTATGCACATTATTAGTCCAGCTGACAATCCCCACTGTGTACATACGCGCCAGATACAGTGGAAACTTTGTTTATTTTTCCACAATGCAATGTCCACCACAACCAGTCTTTAAAAAAAAAAAATCTTTTGACAGAGAATGTTATGGAGCAAGCATTTGTTATTTACCTTGCAAGTAAAAATATCGCCTATTCAAAAATGTTCTTTTAAAAAGACACACTCGTAAATAACAAGTAATTGAAAAAAAGAGGGTTGTGTATTTCTCATTTTACTCAAGTGAGGGAGCTCATGCATATTAAGAAAATACAGAGTATTTGGACAAAGCATTTAAAGGACATTTTATCTGTTAGAATTGGTTTCAGAAACTGGATTATGAAAGCTTAGCCCACCCCTTTTAAAGAGAATTGATTTTTTTTTCCTTTCAGATTTTCAGCTTAGTCTACCAATGGGAGGCAGTTTTTTTCTGATTTAGGTCATATTAGCAGAATACAAGGCTCCATGTATTATAAGTGAAAGATTTATTTACAGATGTTGGTTTGTCATTTGCTGCTTCAGCCTTTATCTGACTTTGAATACACAATTAACTTTTAACAGGTTTTTGGTTCGTGTTTCGTACCTGGAGATTTACAATGAGGAAGTTCGAGACTTGTTGGGCAAGGACCAGATGCAGAGGCTGGAGGTAAATGGGTCTTTAAAATCAACACTTAGATAGAGAGTTTAGTGATTCATATGAAAACTGTCTTAAAGGGCACTGCAGTCATTTCCAGGACTGGAAAACTTGCATAAGATTCCTGAATAGATTTGCTTGTAATAGCAGTTTGATGTTGACAACAGTTTTCCATGCTTAAGTTCAATTTTTTTCTTCAAAGGTGAAAGAAAGACCAGATGTTGGCGTGTATATCAAAGACCTCTCTGGTTACGTCGTGAACAATGCTGACGACATGGACCGGATTATGACGCTGGGACACAAAAACCGTAAGCAGAATAACTAGCAGCATGGAGACGGAAATAGATGGCCACAAAATCAACCTTTACTCTCATATTTCACTGAGATATTGCTCTGTCAGAATATGTGGTAAAACCACACATGTGAAACAAGAAGAGGCTTTGTGCTTGCAAGAGATGGAAATGTAGGCGAATATCACAGAGGCTTTAGGAGTCTTTCTGTTTTGCATTATATACATCAATGAGTGGCTTTAGTTAGTTGATAAACATAAAATAAAATAATTTCTTTATTTTAAATGCAGTATATGCCAACTATTATGAAGTGCGCTCATGTGCAAAGACTACTTGTGCATACTTAAGTTTAGGGGTGTCACGGGATACTGGTATTGATCTCATCTTAATAGTATAAATATGATAATATTGTGTAAATAATCCAGTGCCTCTTAAATCTTTACCATTTCTTTCTGTTTTCTCTTTGTCTTCCTCCCCCAATGGCATCTGGTTGCCTTTTTACTATCCATTCATATCCATTGAGTGTAATTGCTCTTTTTGTACACTTAATGGTTACAGACTCTTTTTGCCTCCCTACGCTCGCTCGCACATTTTATGTAGATATCACAACGGTATCGTTTTTGTGAACTCTTTTGGCCACGATAATCATAGTGAAAACCTGATATCATGTCCTCCCTACCTTACACGCCGGTAGTAGTCAGAAAAGTCTGAAGAAAATCTTTAAAAGAATTCTAACTTCAGCTCAGAATTTAAAGTTCATGACAGTATGAGTCATGTTGTCTGATCAAATGGTATTCCACTGTTTGTAGGGTCTGTCGGTGCCACAAACATGAATGAACACAGCTCCCGTTCCCATGCCATCTTCACAATCACCATCGAGTGCAGCGAGAAGGGAGTGGATGGAAACCAGCATGTGCGCATGGGAAAACTTCATCTGGTCGATCTTGCAGTACGTATCTGCGGGCAGAAATTTCTGAGTTAAAAAAAATGAACTATTTCCTAGTAAATGAGATGAGACAGTTACATAACTGTGATGTTTGCTTTATCGCTCACCACCCATCTGACCACAACCAGTTAATCTGCCACCCTGCTTCTACAGGGCTCAGAGAGACAGGGCAAGACCGGAGCTACAGGTCAGCGTTTAAAGGAAGCAACAAAGATCAATCTCTCTCTCTCCACACTGGGTAACGTCATCTCTGCCCTGGTGGACGGCAAGAGCACACACGTGCCCTACAGGAACTCTAAGCTGACGCGTCTGCTGCAGGATTCACTCGGAGGAAACTCCAAGACCATGATGGTAGAGTGAAAGTTAAAGCTGCGCTAGAGTAGTGTTCTTCTTCTAAGCAGAGTGCAAATTATACAGTGACAGTCGAGGGCAGGTCAACTTTTTCTTCAAGACGTAAAGGCAGTACAGTACAAGCGTGTGCTTCAGGAAACTGAAGTCCCCCCCCTAACATTAAAGTCAGGGACCACCCAATAACCAAAAATTTTCAGCTGTTCACTTACTTTAAGAATAGTCTCAAATCATACTGTAATATTGACAGTAACAGGTTCGAAGGATATGTAAAAGTCCCTCAAAATGACCATTTCTCAGTCATTGGTAAATTCTAAGCATTTTGTCATATTGACTTTGATAGTACAATTTTTGCCTCACTTTTTAAAATGACATACTTCTCTCCACCAGTGTGCAAATATAGGCCCTGCAGACTATAACTATGATGAGACCATCAGTACCCTGCGCTACGCTAACAGGGCTAAAAACATCAAGAACAAAGCCAGGATCAACGAAGATCCTAAGGATGCCCTTTTGCGCCAGTTTCAGAAAGAGATTGAGGAGCTAAAGAAGAAACTGGTGGAAGGTAATGAGCCAGACAGTTAAAAAAAATAATAATCATGCTGTTTGGATTACAAGTATGGTGTTTTTTCAAGGCTGACTTTTTGTCTTTTTGAAATGTTTTGTGCAATTCTAGGTGAAGAAATCTCTGGCTCAGAGGGCAGTGGGTCAGAAGAGATGGATGAAGCTGATGATGAAGGAGGGGAGGCAGGAGAAGGCCGCAGGAGAAGAAGAGGTAAGGATTTGTAATTAATGCACACATAGATGCAAGTGTGCAGCAGAGCAAATGACTGAAAATCTGCTGATGCAATCTTCATCTGCCTGTGGGGAGTTTTTTTTCACAGAGTGGTTTAATGTGTGGTTTTTGTAAATGTTTGGATATACATCTGTATAATTTGTGTCTATCTGGTATAATCTCTCGTCAGCATGCTAGATGTAATATGAGTCAGCGTAGTTCGGCAGATAATTATCAAGCTAAAGCTGCTTTTAGGTCACTAGTTAGACTCTACTCTTTGCTTTCTGTGTTAACAGGCTTCTGTACATGTAACACTGTTCTCAGTCAGGAGTTTCCCTTTTCTCACCTTCTGGTCTTCTCTGTTTTTAAGTGGAAAGTGTTAAATTCAGATGAACAATCATAAGTAGGTCATCGCATTACATGGCAGTGCTGAAAGTAATGTTCCTGTGAAGATGTGCCTCTGAGGATATATCTCTTTATATTTTCCAATTGTCATTATTATTCTTTCCAATACCATAGTATTACTATTAACCAAATCATTCAGCTTCTGTGACTACGGTGCCGTGCTGTATCTGCAATTTGCATGGTGCACCTGCAGCTGCCTGATTTGTGGGACTCACATAAAGCACCTGCATTTTGCTTCAAGCTCTGCAAACCAACAGCTTTCCTCCTCTACCTGTTGCTCACTGTGGGCGTTAGTGGGAGGGGTGCTTCCTCTGCTTCTTTTTCCAGACAGCAGCAGCAGCAGCAGCAGCAGCAGCAATAGCTCAGAATTTGCCTGTTCCTCCTCAGTCCCTCCGCCCACTGAGGATAAACCTCAGAATAGTGAGTTGGAGCAGCTCTCTGCTCTACTGACCCACCTGCCCACAAACTTAAGCCCTTTTCACACATGGGACCCATTAAATTGCTCGTTTTAAATATAATGTAAGGTGTCGCTTTTGGCTTTTACACTGAGCTCCTTTATTCGGAAAAATTCCACGTTACGTCGGTCACTCATGTCCAGTCCAGATTTTCTTCACGCCATGGTGGAATCACTGCCCGAGGATATCAAGTTGCAAAAAATGACACCAAGGATTAGGATTGTATCAGTTTTCATAACATACACTCTGTCAAAGTGATTAGAAAGCAGATTTTGCAGCTGATTGGCAGTTTATCTCCATGATTTGATTGCTGACCACAGGCACTGCGTTGGGAGGCTTGCCCCCACTTAACCATCCCCAGTAGTTGTCAAAACACCTTGTAGCTCTCCATGAGAGATGTTCCTTACCAGTTTCCTTATAAATTGAATATGGCAGAGGATTCTGCAGCCGGACTGCATTACTTTAGAAATGCAAAAGATTTCAAGGTTGTTGTTTTTTCTTTCTTCACTTCCTGTATTGCTTTCATGCTGTTCGTAGCAACAATTTTTCTGTTGATATTTGTAACAGTTGGCATGAGTGAAAGTTGAAATTGAGAGCAAACTGTGAAGCGTTTGATGAATGTGGTGATTTTTTTTTAGGTTTGTGCTGTGTATGTAGGTGGTTTTCTAAGGGGTTTTTCCTGATGACTTGATGTCTACAGCTTGAGTCATTCATAGTATTTCCTCTTTACAGTGGTTGGCTTGATCAATTTTTCAGCCCCTGTACTTGTTTTATAATGTGATATTGCATAGCTGTCTGAAGGTGGGTGCACATGATTCATGTTTTAATACAGCAGGCCTGCATGAAATTTTATTTAACTTAACACCAGAAAGCCCATTTTTTTTACCTTTCATTAAGATGATCTATTCATTCCGGTACAGATTTCAGATTAAGATTTTAGTGGTGTTTATCATTTTTAGGGCATCTTGTGCCTTGATCAGGCAATAGTAGAGGGATGACAGGAAGTTGCAGAAAAAAGAGATGAGGAATGACAGCAAGGGTCCCCAGCTGGACATAAAATGGGGACAGGTGCTGTAACCACTAAACCACCAGTAGCTCTTTTCCATACATGTGCTGGCTTGGCTTGACTCGCTTTGACCCGGCCCATCAGCCTAGTGTGACAGAGATTTGCATCTCAACTTGGACTTTAACACCAGTGACTCATGCCTTTTGAATTTATATCTTCGCCCCCAAGCCCAAAGATTAAAAATCTTAAAAATCTTTAAAAAAAACTAACTAACTAAGTCAATCCATCCAATCAAGTTGCAGGAGAGAACCATAAAGAACTAACATAACATTTCTGAGTGCCATTTGAAAAAATTATACAAAGATACCTGCGTTCGTGTACAGAAACAACCGGATCGTCAGTGAGAAATGGAATTGCAGTATGCAAAACGTGCTGGTGGAAAATTACAGATGGAGACACAACTTAGAACAAGCTCGTTTTAACAAATAAACAAAATTTAAAAAGCATGTACGATTCTTGTAAATTAAACATATTACTCTGCCATTACCTTTGGTGCAGAGTGATTTAGGTCTTGAAATTGGAACTTCCCTGTCTTTGCTTGTGACTGAAGTGCAAAAACTTGAGACTTCTGACTTGCAAAACAATGACTTGGTCCCACCTTTACTGCCACTAAAATTACTCTGTATTTTACATTATTAAAATAAAAAAAGAGCAGTCTAGGCAGAAGGAGGCATGTTATCTCTTTTGCATTTGCACTTGTTTGCATCGCACCATTGATTCAGGAATTCTTTTTTTTTTTTTTTTTTTTTATTGGACCAAAGTAAATACACTTCACGGTACCTTCTCTGTTAATGTTTATTTAATTGACACTTGAGCTGTTTAAGGTCCTGAATACGCAAATTGCAAGAGTGAATTTTCCCAGAGCATTTATGGATTACATTGCATGTGTGAAAGGGGCTTGATACTTTCCCTGTGTCTGTGCCACTCCTGTAGGCTCATAGCCCAGATCTCCCCACACTACTGACTGTAATGTCCCAAATATTTGTACATGAAAATAATTGCAAAGGCTCCTGGTGTGCAGGTGTTGCTAAAAGAACGTTTTAGGACAGATCCATGAATCTAAATAGGTCTGTTGCACTGTTGAACCGATCCTTCAAAAGCATTGGCACAATCTGATGTCAAATCTCTCCAACTTTATTTTCATGCATGACCTAAGTGAACATAGTTTTGACATCATAGAATGGGTCTGCATGGTGATTTCATACCCTCAGTTTATCCTTACAGTAAAGCCAGGCTTAATTGCGAAATTTATAACTCCTGTCCCTCAAAGACGTAATTCACCCACATCATGTTTCATTATGTGAATTGATGTTTTCTATGTTGTTGTTTGTTTGTTTTTTGCCACGTCACTATCATTTCTTCTATAGCATTGCTATAACTGAAACCTCGCTTTCTCCCACTCCTTGTCCCACATGTGGTGTTCCACTCTGTAGAGTCTTTAGACTTTCGAGATCACTCTGTAATGTGTTGCTCTTTGTCTCTCTCTCTCTCTCTCTCTCTCTCTCTCTCTCTCTCTCTCTCTCTCTCTCTCTCTTTCTTTCCTCCTCCTGGTACAAATGCCGCCTGTCTGACTTGCTATACACCTCTTAATTCAAGAAGAAAGAGGTTGGTGTAAGAATCTACAACACAGTCCTGCTATCCCGTAGCAATGCTGTCTCTACTCGCACAAATTACTCAGATGGCCACCATGTGTTTCAGTAGTTATTTCACTAAAGCCTTGTTTCCACCAAGCAGTCCAGTTTGGTTCAGTTTGTTACACAGTAGAACATTTTTTTTGTTTGCGTCTTCATTATCAAACATGAATTGCACCAACAGAACTGTTCCATGCCATCCCGCTTTTCATCACCCTTCTGCTGAGGTACTTAGCACACTGATCCGATTCTAAAAGGTGGAGCTAGAAACACTGCAGTCTGTTGATTGATCAATAGAAAATTGACAATCTTGCTCGACTACAGTGGACTGTAACCCTCGTTCGTGCAGAGGCAAGTTTACATACCTTAGTCAACTATAAAATAAGAGGATGCTTTGCTGCCATTTTATGTTTTACTAGTTAACAATTGGCCATAGTCTAAGAAAAGATAATTTAATCCACAGTGCTGCCAGCAGCTAAGGTGGAATGTTGTCTTTCATGTTACTCAATGAGTTGACGTCATGAATCTATCAACACACCCTAAATGTCAGTATTATACCTCTGACCATTCCATTTGTTTTTATTGTCTGTCTTGCATGACATACGCTTTCATGATGATTGGCTCTTCGAGCGCTTAAAAAATATTAATGAATATAAACTGAAATATGCAAACTGCGAAGCTTATATTTCCTCACTTGGAGATAAAAAAAAAATGGAGGAGCAGCTTTCCTGTACACTCCAGCCTTTTCTTTTGTAGACATCACTGGTGAAGAGGTAATACAGCAAGAGCCGGACGGAGCAGTGTTGAGACTATTACCATCTGTTAATAACCCCGACAACATTAAAAGAGCACTGTGTGTAGTGGAAACATAAGACAGATGTACGGTTCAGATCCATGTTCATGTTTGGTGGAAACGCGGCTTAACACTGACTAATCTGATAACAGAAATTTATTGTATAATCACCTTTAACATTTTTCTGACTGTCCTTGTATGACTACCACCCATGTGTCTCATGCTCTCCATCTCTATAGCTACCATGTCATTAAGAGAATCTTGCACTTTATATAGTTTCCCCTGTCTTAAAATGTTGCTTACACTAACAATTAATGAATACAATGAATTAGCAAGTCACAACTTTCTGCAGCTGGATGTCACTGGCACTCACTCGTAGGACTGAGGTTCCTTATAAAAACATAAATTTGACTTCTGTAGTGCAAATTTATGATTCACTATTAGGGCTGGGCAATATATTGATATTACATCAATCTTGTGATACGAAACTAGATATCGTGTTGACAGACTGTTGTAGTTCTTCTATTCTTTGCCTTTCTCAGTCATTATATCCACATTATGATGATTACAGTTAACCCTGTAATATCTTCACAATATCGATATTGAGGTATTTGCTCAAAAACATCGTGATTTTTTTTATTTTCTCCATATCGCCCAGCCCTATCTACAATGGCACATATTTAATAATACTAATGCTGATTTAAAAGCACAGTGTAGAATGAATTAATATGTGTTGAAGTCATTGTAACCTATACCCTGATGAGTAATGTACTGTAGGAAGATGCATCTAAAACAACCTGTCAATTAAAAACACTATGGTTCCCTGGATGTCTTTTTTTAAGGGAGGAAGAAGGTTTCCCCGGACAAGATGGTGGAGATGCAGGCGAAGATTGAAGAGGAAAGAAAGGCCTTGGAGGCCAAGCTGGACATGGAGGAGGAGGAGAGGAACAAGGCCAGAGCAGAGCTGGAGAAGAGGGAGAAGGACCTTCTTAAAGCTCAGTGAGTCCGGGAAAAGAAAATGATTTGTATTTTTAATTATCTTTTAAGATGTGGTATTCTCGATGATACTGCTCGAATAATCTGCAATGTCCTCTTTAAGCGTTAGTGGATGTGTTGATGTAGTAGCTACTAGTTCGATAACCGATCCACCTCTAACCCCTCAGACAGGAGCATCACCTCCTTCTGGAGAAATTGTCAGCCTTAGAGAAGAAGGTGATTGTGGGTGGGGTGGACCTCTTGGCCAAGGCTGAGGAGCAGGAGAAGCTCTTGCAGGAGTCCAACAACGAACTAGAAGAACGTCGCAGGAGAGCAGAGCAGCTGCGTAAAGAGCTGGAGGAGAAAGAGGTAAGGATAGATGATCAAAAAACTAATCTGACTACCAAATACGTCACAAAGTGAGTCAACGAGAAATTACTGAGTCATTCAAGCCGTTGTCAGTATGAAATGGTTCCATGAAAGGTGTGCATCCGTGAAATCACATGGAAAACTCCAACCACTATCAGGCTATAACTGTGGTAAAATTAAAGTAGTCACCAAACAATATGTCCACTGATCATCCTGGAGATGAATGCTTGATGTTTGTTATGCCTCCACCCTGGTGATAGCTGTAACCAGAGGCATTATGTTTTCGGGACCTTACAGAGCAATGGACAACCTTGTGAGCACTAAATCTCAACGCCTCAGGGATTTTTTTCAAATTTGACACAAATGTCCACTTGCACTTAGGGCTGGGCAGTATGACCTAAAATTCATATCACGGTATAAATCGAATCCCTTCACGGTAACGGTATATATCGCTGTATAAATTTAAGTGTAAAAGTTATAATAGAAGTGTTTCTGAATGGATTTTGTAGTCCCTTAGCAAAGCTAAATTGATATAAAAAAACCCAACAAAAGCAAAGATATAATGTATTTTTTAGAGCATTTATTGTGCAGAATGCAGATCTCAAAACTCAAAATTAAAACCCAGTACTCTATGGTGCGAAATGTCCCCTGAGATCTATATCAAAAGGTAATTTCCTTCTTTTAGCAAAATCCTAAATGACTAAGTTGTGTTTTTTCCACCTGGACCTTTATGCTCTGCCATTTCTCCTCTAATCATCACGCCGTAACCTGTGACAGGCTGCTATGATACCACAACTATCACACATTTACATATGGAGTTTTTTGTGGAGCCCCTAGCGTCACATAGGTTTACATTACCAAAGGTTTATGACAAACTCTCTTGCCGAAAACCAACTCCCGTGTGCGCACGGCGAGAGAGGAGAGGGAGAGACACTGTGCTGCTGCCAGAGGAGACACTGAATGAGTTCCCTCTGAGCGGTAAGTCGCTAAAAGAGTCTGAGAAGTCCGGGGCTGTTCATAAAACATTAACTCACTCACTCACAAGTTCTCCAGCAACACATGTTGCACGTGCTACGCCAAATCATGGACGTGAACCAGCTCCTCTTGCTCCGCTGTCTCTGTGCTTGCAGTTATTTTCACACTGAGGCAGGTGCGATAGGACGGTAGAGCGAAAATCTCTACCGTGAGCCAAATTTATATCATTTCTACCATCTACCACATATACCGTGCAGCCCTACTTGCACTCAACGATGAACTGATTAGTTTTTTGCTGTCATAGGTCAAGGGCCAAGGCCACTGTGACCTTGTCTGTGTCACGCTCGTGAATGTGATACAGATATGAATGTAAACTCTAAGAGAAACTTGACTGGTGAGGCATACAACTGCAGGGCGATAATTCTAGTTTGCTAAGATGCCTTTAGTAAACACCTGAATAAACAGTTTGATGCAGTGAATTTAGCTGGTAAGGGCATAAAGAATTTCACTTCCGAAATCAGAATAGTCAGCCATAAAGTGAGAGGCAAGATATGACATCAGATACCGCATTATCTACGTGAGTCAGTGGTAACCTCAGCTTGATTTACACCTAAACGGTAGCATCATTGTGGTTGGAAAATATGGTCAGATACTCACTCTCTTATTTTGTTCCTGTGAATGAGAATTTTTCAGAGTAATGCCAAGGGGACTTCGGTTTGAAGTGACGCAAACCTCAGGATTTGAAAAAAAAAAAAGTGATATAAACAAACAATAATATAAGACATTATTTTGACTTAAGCCTTTTATAGGTTCGTCACAATCATGACAACTGACAACTAGTGTTGCATGGTACTAAAATAGTACCGCGGTACTAGAGTATTCCAAACGGTACTATACTGCGTTTGGAAAATACCGGTACTTTGAAATTGATTCAATTCATTAATTTAGTTAATTTATTTTACTCATTTATGCACACAAACGCCTTTCTTGTTCCTTTTGGAGCACAGATTGCGCAAGTGGTGTGTATGACAACACCTGTATCAACATTTGTAGCTGGCGCATGTGAAAAAAGACAAGAGAAAGTCTGCCTCGCAAAGGGAGACAACACAAGACAACACAAACTTGGTGGAACATTTGAGTTACCAAACCGTGATGTCAGTACCGAGGTACTTACCGAACCATGATTTTCTTGGTACCGTTACACCCCTACTATTTATTGTTCTAAAGGTTTGTATCCAAAAGGACTTTTCCTTAGGAAAAGTACCGAAGAGTATCGAAAAGTATCGAAATTCATATTGGTATTGGTACCGAAACAAAGATTTTGGTATTGTGACAACGCTACTGACAACAACTTGCTTGCTTCCACATAATCGCTGATCTCTCTCTCTCTTAAAACAGCAAGAACGTCTGGACATAGAAGAGAAGTACACTAGTCTGCAGGAGGAGGCTCAAGGAAAGACCAAGAAGCTGAAGAAAGTATGGACCATGCTGATGGCTGCCAAATCAGAGGTCAGCATGACATAAAAGAGTAACACTGAGAAAGAACATACAGTCATACAACACCCAGGATCATTTGCCCTAAGACTCTTATGAGAGACTAAATGCCTTTAGAGACTTTAATGGAATGCTTTTCAGTCAAAGCTTAAGCTTAATGTAATAAAACAGTCTCCCTGGCTGACGTTAGTCTTGAATAATCAGGGGAACAATGTAGATTGATCCACTGTGGTTGTTATGTTTTGTCTGTAAGATGGCAGATCTGCAGCAAGAACATCACAGAGAGATTGAGGGACTCCTGGAAAATATTCGCCAGCTGAGTCGCGAGCTGCGGCTTCAGATGCTCATTATAGACAACTTTATTCCCCAGGAATACCAGGTGTGTATGTGTTTGCGTACCTACATCTGTAGCACTACATCTCGGTCTGATTTTCAGTATTTTTATCCATCCATATAGCCGTTTTTTTTCTACTCTGTATGTATATGATCATCCCAGATGAGATTTAAACTAATTGAAAGGCTATAAAGAAACAACTGCCTGCAGGTGACACTGGTGTAAGAATTGCAGCATCAGGAGGAATGTAAACAGGAGCAACTAAAACACTGGTGAATTCTCTGGACAGTTAGTATGGTGGTCCACATCATAACGTTAAAAATTTCGGCATCAGGGAAGCATTGTCCATTAACTTTGACTGTGCACCAAACATAAGCCCCTTTTACACAGCTTGTTCAAGGTGGCAATTTCACACCATTTTTCCACCTTGCTGCTCTTTATAAAACATACAGTTGCAGAATATCTCGCCTTTAAGCAGGTGGCAAAAGTATTAACAGCCTCTGTCGGCGCGGAACACAGTCTACCCAGCAACTGCAGCAGCCTAATTTGGGATGCCACGATGGAGCTAGGTCTCTGCTAAGATGTGAGCACAACAGTCTCCCAGTCAACCTGAGGCCTGTTTCATCTATTCCACTTTCCAGCGACTGCTCATCAGCCACATTAATACAAAAATGCTGTGAGGTTCATTGGCGATACTGGCCGCCACATCTGCTGATGTTGATATTAGTTGGTTAAGGGGGCTTTGCATCAGTGACATATCTGTCCTCGTTTCTAGTTTTTATATTTTGTCATGTTTTTCTGTGCAGGAGATGATAGAGAATTACGTGCACTGGAATGAGGACATTGGAGAATGGCAGCTGGTGAGTTCACTTTGCACAACTTACGCAGTTTGATATACGTCAGTATAAGGGTGAAATCTCTGAGCCAAGGACTGCTCCTCAGTAATGTGTGTCTATGGACTGTATCTTGTGTCTTTCAGAAATGTGTGGCATACACTGGCAACAATATGAGAAAACAGACCCCTGCTCCAGACAAAAAAGAAAAAGATGTAATTTCTTTGCACGTTTTTATGCAACAACCGATGTTTCTGATATTTTTCTCTTTTCCCTCCTTGACAATGTGTTTTTGACCTCTCTCGTCTTCTGTCCCTGCCTCCTGTAGCCTTTTGAGGTGGATCTGTCCCATGTGTATCTGGCCTACACAGAGGAGAGCATGCGGCAGTCTCTGATGAAACTAGAGAGACCCCGAACCTCTAAAAGTGGCAAGAGTGGTCGACCCAAGACGGGCCGAAGGTAATCTACTTTCTTCACAGACCACAGCATGACAGACAGCGTGAAGCACCACATCCTATTGAGCATATATGATCTAATCAGTGCACGGCTAAGTTTCTCATGAGTTGGTTGTATCATCAGTCTGTGGTCTTTACAAATGTCATTTCAAGTATCTCTTGTAAGGATGTAGTTTAATTCACTTTCGTGTACACCAAGCCACATGTATGCATCTCTGTTTCTTGGATTATAAATCTGATTAAATCCATCTTGGTTTCTCTGGGCTACATGCTAGTCTGGGGTCGGGGTGATGCACCTGAGGCTGTTCTGTACCTTACAAAAAAATGCAAGAACAACAATACCTGTTTAGCAGTTAAGTTGCAACAACAGCTATGTCAGCCTAGCTAATAACTATCCGTGTAACTAATGTATGACTTGCATGGATGTACTCTAAGCGAGATCAACGTCCTGAACGTTGACACTTCACAAGAGGTAGCTCAAAGTTCAGATGCCAGAGATTAAAATGAACTAGGTCACGTTCGTCGTGCACGATTCAATTTCAAATTAAGTACATAGTTCCAAAAAATGACCTACTTTATGTTTATTTCTTCTTCTTTTTTCAAATAAAATTAAGTCTTGTGATCATAATTCAATCGCAGATATTCCCCAAGACTGGTTGGAAGCTTCAGCTCGATTTGTCGTTTCAAAGTTGTTGCCAATGTGGCTAACGTTGGCACTTCATTATTCAGACCCAGCAGACACAATTTACATAAAAATGTGAGCTCCACTGGGATCTGAACTGATTTTTTCATAAACCTCCTTGAAATAACAGAACTTGCTTCAGCAGTACCGATGGCTGTGTTGTCTGGATCGCCCATTGCACCAACCATGCTGGTGTTGTGTCAAAGTCTGATAGTGTCTCCCTCCTGTTACAATGCAAAGCATCCTTCGACGTAGTAAAGGAAGAGGTTTGGTTCAGATTTAGGTATGGGAACACCATCTTCGACACAACACTGGCATGCCAGGTGCCGTAGATCCTTGGGTGCCAAACTACATAGCGTGTGAGCTGTTTGAGTTAACAATGCCCACGTTTACATACATTAGTAGCAAATGGATGCGCTGTGTTCACCGTTTACCAAACATGAGCACATTCAAAGAGAGCATTTACACACAACACAGAGCGAGTCCTCACAGGCTGTCATCGACAACACTCCTTCACCCATACAGATCAGTCAGTGGTTGTGCTGAGCACTCCCCCTGCTTGACCGTGCATGCTAAAACACTGAGCTGTGTTTTTGTTTTTGTTTTTTTGTTGCTGTTGCTTATCTTGTGACGGGCAGAGAGAGATGGCTGATTTCAGCTTAATTTCACTGTCACTTCAGCTGCCATTATCACAGGGAAAGATCTTTTGAATCTCCACTCACACAGACGGTTCACTGGCTCAGTTACATTTGGGAGGCGTAATGATTTTGCATGCATCCTGGAGGCACTGATGCATTTACGTCTTTTCAACATCTGGCAAGAGTGCATCACAAACCACTCTACCAATCTGCTTTTTCATATCAGATCTTTTTCTAATTGCCCTTATTCTGTGGTATTTTGTTTCCAATCTTAGCTGGTTATCTGCAACTTAACCTTCTAGTTAAATGTTTGACCTTCACCATTTTAACTCTGCATTTCATACAGTTTTTCATCATATTGCTATGAGTACACAGAAGAGTTACTGCTTTAGGATGTTGGCTGCTCTGTATAATTAGTGTATTTATAGAATGGTGATATGAAGTGTGAACATATTTTCCGCTATCATGATATACAGTTATTCTGAGAAATAAGGATGCTTCTGAAGTTGTCGATAACACCAATCGTGCACTTATCTCTACACAGGAAAAGATCTGCAAAGCCAGACGCTGTGATCGAATCCCTCCTGCAGTGAAGACAGCGCAGAGGAGAGCTTGCTGTCACTGCAACTTACATGTTACTTTAGGAAAGAGGTCATTAGGCGAGAATTTATTGTTAAACATTATTTAAAAGATTATCTGAATACACTGTATAGCTGGTAACGTTTTAAATGTGAATGAGCTGCACCTATGACAGGATCAAGACCTCTTGGCCATGGGGACCTGTTATTTGTAATATAGTGACAGACCTCTCTATGGGTGTCCAACATTTTCATGTCGCTTGGGAACGCGTTTGGGCGGCAGCAGCTTCTGTTTAAATTAAGCTCTTTTACCTCTAGCATTAAGGAGGAACTCACCATAAACACATTTCACTTGCAACATCACTGGTTTTGAAAATGACCAACAATCTGAAAGATGTTGAAAACAGAATTGTGGACATGAACTATGAAGTGCATTCGTGTCCTCTGAAACTTGTTGAGTGTATTTTAACACACTAAGTGTTTTGTGATTTCTGTATGACTGATTTCCTGTGACACACTGAGTCTGATTAAAGGGTCCGTGCTGATATGAATACACTATAACTGAATTCTAATTTAAATTAAAGCCAGTGATTCTGCTCTGAGCACAAGCTGTAACCCTTAGTGCTTCTTCCCATTGAAAACAAGAGATCATCAACATGGAGAGAGTCAAAGATAAAGACTAATGTGGAAGGAACAAGGAAGGGAGGGTATGTAGAATCATGTATGAAACTGAAAAGTGCATTTCATACTTTTTGCTGTAGGTCAGACACATAGGGGCGTGCATGCCAGCCGGCTTTTATGTTAGTGCCATTTGCTAATCTGAGCAAGTTGTCTTTATTCAAATGTAAGATCCCTTTGTGTTATGTGGAAATACACTATACATACTGTATGCCTTAGTCTGATGCACTAGTGTGAGGTTTTTGTGGAGAGAATTTGATTTCATGATCTGTAGTGGAGGCAAACTGACTTTTATTTTGTACCATAATGTATGTCAAATGTTTACGTCCACCAAACCCCCTGGATATTTTATTTATTAAATTATTTTACACGTTTTATCTCACATTCTTGTTGCTCTTTCTCTGTTTCTTTTTTTTAATTGGAGCTTTAAAAAGAAAGATCATGATGGCATGTAACAGCCATAAACGTGTTATTTTTGATTGCATTACCTGCTGTTGGAGAATGTGTAAACCCAGTAAATAATTGGTGTCTTAAAAAGTGGCCTCATGTTCAAAAGTCTTGTGTGAAACAGCTGTTACTGGTTGACTGCACAGTTTAACTTGAATAATAAGAATGATACCTTAAACATTATGAACATGCACGCTGTGAAAAATGTTGACTGCAACAACAAACCACTGTGTCATAATTTATTGGTGTACAAATACAGATACTATAAAAATAAGATGTGTAGGAAAATAAATATGTTTTACAATAAATAGAAGTTAAGTTATGGATATTACAGGCGTTAAATAACACATACGATTATTCCAACTCATTGATGTCATTTCACTGATGGTTGTGGATGATCTTCCAGCGGTGCACACACATCATGATGTTTTCCAGAAATTTCTTAAGTTTGTGCTCATTGGTTGTGTTCAGCTGACAATGGGTAATCCCAGTCTGAAATAATACCATATGACAGTTTTAGTTTTAAGCACACAAAGATCTTGAGCTAAAGTGATAGAGAACATCGCAGGAACAGATGCCTTTCAGAGTCACTGTAAACCATTTGAAATGTTACTCATGAATTTTAGTTCAGGACTTTAAAGCATGTTCAATCACACTGAAATCCTCTTTACCTCGTTGTTGAACCTTTTCAACAGGCGGATGAGTCTTTCTCCATGCAAGTGGTGTTCCTTTGTGGCGGTCTCCAGAGACTTCTCAGCCAAACAGAAGAAGTTGCGCTGTGAAGAGAAAGGCACATTAGTAATGGGATTTAACACGCTGGAGTTAGTACTGAATCAGTCTAAAGAAATCAGCTAAACGTCATCATCGCAAGTTTAATGCAAAGTCACGTCTACTACGTGAGACGTGTGTACAATATTAACAATTATCAGAATAGATTTCCAACATACCACACATGTTGGGCCACCGTCTGGTCCTATCTTTGTGACATACAAATCCAGTGTCTGCAGTGACAAAATAAGATATACAGTATAAGTCAGTATATTGTCAAACAAACAAACAAACAAACCACATTTAGTTTTGTAGTTTTCTTACCGTATTAATTTTGGACATATTTAGTGCCGCATCATGAATGTCTTTCAGCAGCTCATCTTTAGGTAAAGATGCTGTGTAGACCATCACAGTCATCATCACCACCACTGTCAAACACTGAATGGTCTTCATGTCTTTAGAAGAAACTGAGCTAGCCGTGTCAGGTTGAGCAGGAAAGCTGAATACTCACTCTTACTACTGTTGCTACTTATATATTGTCCTCATGCTGACACTCTGACACCCCGAGACCACAGTATACAGACACGTCAGAAGAGGAAAACACCAAATAAGGACCAAAGTGTGACATGTATCTGTCTTACTATCAGATGTTTCCACTAGGTGCGTGGTGTTATTACAAAGCAATTAGTGGCTAATTCCTTATCAGTAAAGCTCCCACCAAGAATTACTGGTCATCACCTTGTGTTGATCTCATACATCTGAAGGTTGTCTTCATGTGTACGGATAGAAAATGAGATTTCTATCATCTCAACAGTCACATTCAAATTTTATTAAATGTATTTTTCTACAAAGGCTGTTCCCTTTGAGCTGAACTTAACAACCTGCTGTGGAGTGTAGATGTTTAATGACTTTTTACCTTGCACATTTTGGCTTGTTGCAACAGAGAAGCCCAGGTGGAAGTGATGCAATGAACAGTGACCTGCTTTTATTAAAGTGTGTGACAGTGAACCAGCAGGCAGCCATTATCATTAATATCATTAGAAAACACCTGTGCTTTTTGTGTTATGACATGTCAAAATGTTTGCGTTGAGTGGGCACATGGTAAATAGCTTTGCCCCACACACAGATCAGCGAGAGAAAAATGTGACTGACAGAGACAATTCCTGTCATCTTCAGTTTCCTTTTTACACTGGGTGGTAAGTGACCAGCCAGATGTTTAACTAAAACAGCTGCTTTAGTCAAACATCCACTCGTCTGTCATTCTTAAAATGCAAATGAATTATGTTATTATTAAAAAAAAACACAACAAGTGAAATATTAGTATGGGGGGAAAAAAAGTCAAAATTCTATTACTTAGAATAATTTAGATAAGACAAGATAAGATAAGAAAACTGCTTTTGGCATTCTGGCAACACACTGTAAAAACAGACAGTAAAGCGCAGTCAGAATACATGAATACTACAGTACAAGTAAAAACAATAGACTGAAAACATTTTTAAATGTATTTTATTAAATGTTTTATTGTATAAAACGTTAAAAAAACCCCAGAATGAAATGATTTGTAAATCTTTTTTGAGCTATACAAAGACAAGATCTTTAATGTTCAAACTAAGATTTTTTTTATTTTTTTTGTAAAACTACACTCATTCTGAATTTGATGCCTGCAAAATGCTCCAAAAAAGTTAGGACAGGGGCATGTTTACCACCGTGGGACATCACCTTTTCTTTAAACAACACTCAGTAAGCGTATGGGAACTGAGGACACTAATTGATGAAGTTTTACGAGGGGAATTTTTTCCTATTCTTGCTTGATATAACTTCAGTTGCTCAACAGTCCTAGATCTCTATTATTGCATTTTGTGCTTCATAATGGCCCACACATTATAATGGGAGACAGTTCTGGACTGCAGACTGGACAGTATAGCACCCAGACTCTTTAACTGTAACACGTGCAGAATGTGGCTTGGCGTTGTGTTGCTGGAATGAGCAGGGATGTCCCTGAAAATGATGTTGTCTGGATGGCAGCATATGTACCTTTCAGCTTTCAGCATTACCCATAATGCTATGGGCATTTTGAACTTAGAGCTGGTAACAATCTGGATGGTCCTTTTCCTCTTTAGCCTGGAGGACACAACATCCACAATGGATTTGTCAGACCACAGCACACTTCTCCACTTAGTGTCGGTCCATCTCAGGTGAGCTCGGGCCCCAAGAAGTCAGCTGTGTTTGGATGTTGTTGATACATGACTCTCACTTTGCATAGTAGAATCTAAACTTTGTCTTTACAAACTGCTTTTCCCGACAGGGGTTTTCCAAAGTGTTTCTGAGCCCATGTAATAAAATCCTTGACACAATCATGTCTGTTTTTATTCAGTGCTGCCTGAGGAGTCAAAGGTCACAAGCATTCAATGTTGGTTTTTAGTCTTGCCACTTACCTGCAGAGATTTCTCTGGATTCTCTCTATTAAGGATTGTAGATGGTGAAATCCCAAAATTCTTTGCAATTCTGTTCTGAGAAATGTTGTTCTTAAACTGTTGGACTCTTTGCCCACACATTTTTTTCACAAAGTGATGAACCTTGTGCCATCCTTGCTTGAGAATGACCCAGTCTTGAAATGATGAAATGGTGGTTTGGTTGTTTGGGGGTCCTCCGCCAGAAAATTTCAAGCGTCAGACACTTAATTTCCTTTATACTGGTGTATTTTCATGCACCAACTTGAATATTTTCTGCATTAGTTTATGGCGTAAATGTCTGTTTTATTGAAATAAAAGTTCTCTGCTACCTTTATGTATCTATTGGGGGGGACAAATGCACATGTTCTAAATATCGAGGGGGATGTGTCCCCTTCATCCCCCCTGAAATCTGCACATATGCCGATAATTTCAAAGACAGACCAGTGGAGGAGTACTTAATAGAGCTAGTAACATATTTGGTCAATTGTCTGATCAAACAGACAAAGTCAGGAGCTCAGCTGGAACACTATGGTTAACAAAATTCCAGAATAAAAAACTAACGGGAAGTTTTAGCTGAACTTGAGTTCATATCTTTGCACAGTGGGCAACTTTACTACGCAACAACTAAAACTTTAATGATCTCAACGTTTCCACCATTTAAGATAAGGTAAGGGAAAACACTCAAACAAATGTAATGATGTAATGATATTGATGATAATGATAAGAGAGAAAATGCAATTCATATGTGCCAACGTCTGTGGTTGCTCGAATTCTGCAAATATAAATATGTGATATATGTATTTAGAGACATTGAGGGTATATGGTATATATTTATACGTGTGTGTGTGTGTGTGTGTGTGTGTGTGTGTGTGTAACCATGTATTTTCATTATATCATTGTGTTGGTACTTCCATTAATTAATACTTCTTCCACAACTTATTACTGTGTTTTGTGATGTTGTTGTTGTTTATCTATCTATTAATATTGCTACATTATGTTGGATAAGGATAGGATAACGCACATGCCTTTCACTGTATCCACAAATGAATACACTGGAAATACAGACTGCAGCAAAGCATAGTTTGGAAGAAAATAATCAAACAGTGGCAGCTGTATTAGAATAGTGTGACAAAATGAGGACAAGTACAGATTAAAGTAGGAGGATCCAAAAGAAAAGAGCAAGTAATTGTGATTAGATTAATTAGAGGAAAGACAAACTGTCTCTTATACGTCCATGCTACATAGGCTTGGACGAGTTGAGGCTGAGATTAAAGAAGTGCTTGAGCATGGGGACATGGTGGAGAGAGGATATTTAGGTTTTTGAAATCAAAGTCAAATCAAATGAAATCAACTTTATTTATATGGCACTTTTCATACGACAGTAACACAAAGTGCCTCACAGAGGTTAAAAACAACAAAGAACCAAAACAGAAAACAAAAAAGAAAAGAGAAAACCCAACCCTCCCACCCCACATAGAGATACATAAGCATACACATACGCACACACACACCCACACACACACACACTAGCTATCACTCGAGAGACATGGCCGAGCACCGAGACCTGAGGCAAGGAAAAAGCCACCTCTGGGGGCCGTCCACACTGAGAGGGCCCACGGTCCACGGCCATAGGGAGCGCCGCCGTAGAGATCACCCCGACCCGGTCAGACATGAGGCTCCACACTGAGGTGCAGTGCCCTTCAGCCACCCAGGTCAGATCTGTCCACGGGACGGCACCCCCATCGGTAGACCAGGAACAACTCTTAGTGTGGTAGGCCCCCATGAGGAAACACTGGAGCTAAAAACTGAGGGACTAAAACAGTAGGATAGGATAAAAGGTATAAAATGAACCAAATAAACAAAAAGCTATTTAGCTCATAAAATTAAGTTAATAGCTAGGTAAGAATGATCTAAACAGAGACATAAAATGCATCAAAACTAAAACCTATAACTAAAATAACAAAAGATAAAGATTAAATGAGATAAGAATGTAAAAAGAGGAAGGGTAAGAGCATTTAAAAAAAGAAGAAGCAAAAAACAAATCGATAAATCCGTTAAAAGCCTGACAAAAGGAATTTAAAATAGATAAAGAGATCAGTTAAAGGGCCAGTGTGTAAAATGGGTTGAAAACAGTGACATCAGTGGTCAAATTCTAGATTGCAGGGCTCACTCGCTCACCCCTCCCATTGGGTAAATGACGGTGGCCTCGTAGGGACAAAAAGCCTTGCTCACGAGTTTTTCAGGAGTAGGTCTATCTAGCGACGAGGTGTATGTTTATTTAGAAATCTAAGCCATGTTACGATATTGTAATGAATCACTCACGAGCAGGAGACCAGAGGAGCGTTCGGGAAAAAGGCCAGTTTATTTGAGCACTCCAAAAACTCTGGTAACACTCCAGGGGGTAAAAGACTCCGTCCCTTCTAGCGTAACAGACACACTTCATAACTTTACACACATACTGGTTTACCATGCTGAGTGGGGACCCCCTCCCCTCTCTGCTCCGCCAACCTCCAGCCCGCACACTGACTGACAGCGTAGCCTGTAAACAGAGCTCAGCTGTTTATTTAGCCTAGCAATATCTCCGGACTATAGTAGCTGCAATGGACGACTTTGAATGCGATTTTGAAGAGTTTCTTGTAGCGGACACAGACCCAGAGCCTTACCTGTTTGAGCCGGAGCATACAGATGAGGAACTCTATGTGTTTGATGCTGAGCGGGCAAGAAGAGAGGCTGAATGCACAGAATGGGATTTGGTGCTACCGCTACCATCGTTGGGGAGATATATCATCAGGAGGAAAAGCGCCGCAGAGAGTGCATCACAAGGAGTGAAGTTGCGTCTTCTTTTCCTCGCAGATGACGGTTCGGGTTCATTCTCTCCTGTTGCGTGGTAAGTGTGGTCCATTCACAAACTTTATAACTAAAAAAACTTTTCATTACTCTCTATCGACGAACTACTAACACTCTCTGCTGTTTCCTCTGCCTTCTTCCTTCCTTCCACTGTCTTCGTTGGTTTATTTATACACGCGAAACGCGTTCTCTGGCTGGCTGGATTGTCCGCTCGGTCTGCCGTACATACATGGCGGCGCAAGATGGCGACCTCTCTAAAGCAAGGCCCTTGCTATATATATATATATAAAAGCATAATTATAAGGCTACGAAAACCAACCGAATTTTATTTTATAGCGATCATACACTTGTATAAACATATTAATGGGTAGAATATTCAGATTCAGATTGACAATAAACCATGCCAAATATTACACACTGGCCCTTTAAAAACCTGATTAAAAAGATGAGTCTTGAGCCTCTTTTTAAAAACATCAGCAGTCTCTGCAGCCCTGATGTTCTCCAGCAGGCTGTTCCACAATCGGGGGCCATAATAACTAAATGCCGCCTCCCCCTGTGTTTTAGTTCTAACTTGTGGTATGGTTAAAAGGCCTGTGCCGGAGGACCTCAGGGTCCACAAGGGTTGATATGGTAAAAGCAGGTCAGATAAATAAGAAAGCCCAAAACCGTTAAGACATTTAAAAACTACTAATAAAAGAACCTTAAAATCGATCCTGAAGCGCACGGGGAGCCAATGCAGCGATTTTAAAACTGGTGTAATGTGCTCCCGCCCTCTGGTCCTTGTCAGCACTCGTGCAGCTGAATTCTATAATAATTGTAGATTTGAGATACTCTATTTGGGAAGACCAGAGAGCAGGGCATTACAATACAATAATCTAAGGTACATCAACACCTCCGTGCTGGCCTGAGAGAGAAACGGACGGACTCTGGCTATATTCTTAAGGTGGTAGAAACCTGCCTTTGTTATGTTTTTAATATGTGAAATAAAACAGAGCTCAGAGTCAAAAATCACATCCAGATTTTTTACAGATTGTGTTGGTTTAAAATCCTGTAGTTTTGGTAAAAGTTTTTCTCTCTGGCCTTCAGGTCCAAGGACTAAAACCTCTGTTTTGTCATGGTTGAGCTGCAGGAAATTCGCTGCCATCCATGACTTTATGCCTAAAATGCAGTTTAAAAGGGCATCAATTGGCCCTGTGTCATCAGGAGACACGGCGATGTACAGTTGTGTATCATCAGCATAACTATGAAAGCTGATGCTGTGCCTCCTGATGACGTCCCCCAGGGGAAGCATGTAGAGATTAAAAAGAGTTGGACCTAAAATTGACCCCTGGGGGACCCCACACTTTATCTCATGGGTTCCTGAGGAACATGTATCCATACTTACAAAGAAGTGTCGATCAGTGAGGTAAGAGATGAACCAGAGAAAGAGATGAAATTGCACCTGATGTCGTCTAAAATCTTTAAAAGGGCTGTCTCGGTACTGTGGTTCATCCTAAAACCAGACTGATACTTCTCTAAAGTGTTATTTGTATCTAAAAAAGCAACTAGACTAATCACAAGGCTGTAATAGCATAGAATAGAAAGGACGATTACAGCCAGAAGGAGGCAGTAATGCAACTTCAAGGATGCCCACTGCCCTAAACTCCCTACGCTACACTTTAAAAAAAAAAAAAGAAAAAAAAAGTTGAACACAGGAAAATATACAGAACAAGTCAGGGGATAGATGTATGACTAGACTGCAAAATAAACCTATAGACTGACATAAAATATTCTTAGCCATGCCTAGTTTAAACATAGGTAGTTTTGATTGAATGATATAATGTGGTAATTCGAAACAAGAGACAAATTGTTTAAAAAAAATTCAAAGTACATAAAATAAAATTACAAATAAAAAATATCTTACCATATGTCACAGCATTTCTTAATAAGTGTTATACATAATATGAACCTACTCTATGACATACTGATTTTATGATAGGGCTACTTTAGTGTGGTTTGTGCAAGTGGGGGAAAATCTTTCTATCAGAGTGAAGTAGTGTTTCAGCAGATACTCAGTTGCTCTATCGGTGTAGCTAATAGCACGAACACGGTACTTAAAAATGTATCCAAATTTCCATGCATTTCCATCTGTGGTCACTGGTTTCACTGGGGCCACAGCAGCCCACAAAATGTATTATCTAGAGGAAAAACTGTGACAGACAACATAAGCCACAGCACAAATTTATTGTGTTGGCAAAGGTCCACCAGATATGTCATCACAATAAACTGTAACCATCCACCACTACCTACTGTCTCGTATCCAAGGCAACCATACAGCTGTAGCTGGTGTGTTGCAAATGTGCAGACTCAGTTTTTACCTTCAAACTTATTATCATAGTGTAGTAAAGTGTGGGCTTGGAACCTGAATGATGTCTTTTGTGGTAATCCATGGTTTCATCTGTAGTGTGACATAGTAGACAACAACCGATGCTGTATCTGGGACGCCTCACGACGTTCCCACAGAAAGTCTATCATGTTTGATTTTCTTTATGTCGTTGACGACTTCTCCCATCACAGCCATCACTTTGACCCATAGACACACAGAGCGATCTGCTGCCATGGACAATGGTATGACAACAGTTGTAGTGTGCTGATTAAAATGAAAAACCCATGATAATTTCAGTGGAAAGAATCCCTTCATTTCTATGAACGGACTTTTATTATGAAACATTTGCAGGAACTTGTTGTGGAGGATTCAGTGACTTGCATGTTTGCTTACGGTACGTCAAATGTAGCTCCTGACATCTGGTGGCATTTGTTTACGCCTACAAGGCCAACTGGTCCACAGAGGACGCCATAACGACAGCCCTCCACGCTGCTCTGTCCCACCTGGAGCAACAGGGGAACTAAACGCGGCTGCTCTTTGTGGACTTCAGTTCGGCGTTTAATACAATTTTGCCCAACAGACTGGTGTCGAAACTGTGTGATCTGGGAATATCTGACCCTGTCTGCCGCTGGATCAAAGACTTTTTGACAGACTGCCCCCAGAGGGTGAGAATGGGACCCCATGTCTCCCCAGCCATCAGACTCAGCACCGGCTCCCCTCAGGGCTGTGTGCTGAGCCCCTTATTATAGACACTCTACACACACGACTGTACTGCCATACACCCCAGCAACAGCATTATAAAGTTTGCTGACGATACCGCCGTGGTGGGACTCATTTCAGGAGGGGACGAGTCTGCATACCAGGATGAGTTGGAGCAGCTGTCTGTATGGTGCAAAGAAAACAACCTAATCTTCAACACTAACAAGACAAAAGAAATCGTGATAGACTTCAGGAGGAAGACAACACACATCCAGCCCCTGTTCATTGGCGGGGAGTGTGTGGAGAGGGTCCCCAACATCCGGTACCTGGGCGTGTACATCAAGGACAACCTGACCTGGAGCACCAACACCAGAGCCACCATCAAAAAGGCACAGCAGAGACTCTCAATCAGAACCTGCTTGTATCCTTCTACAAATGCTCCATTCAGAGCATTCTTACATACTGCGTCGGCGTGTGGTTTTCCAGCTGCACAGCAGCAGACAGAAAAGCGCTTTACACGTTTTATCTCACATTCTTCTTGCTCTTTCTCTGTTTCCTTTTTTTTAAATTGGAGCTTTAAAAAGAAAGATCATGATGGCATGTAACAGCCATAAACGTGTTATTTTTGATTGCGTTACCTGCTGTTGGAGAATGTGTAAACCCAGTAAATAATTGGTGTCTTAAAAAGTGGCCTCATGTTCAAAAGTCTTGTGTGAAACAGCTGTTACTGGTTGACTGCACAGTTTAACTTATAATAATTAATAAGAATGATACCTTAAACATTATGAACATGCACACTGTGAAAAATGTTGACTGCAACAACAAACCACTGTGTCATAATTTATTGGTGTACAAATACAGATACTATAAAAATAAGATGTGTAGGAAAATAAATATGTTTTACAATAAATAGAAGTTAAGTTATGAATATTACAGGCGTTAAATAACACATACGATTATTCCAACTCATTGATGTCATTTCACTGATGGTTGTGGATGATCCTCCACTGGTCCACACATTTCATGACGTCTTTCAGAAATTCCTTAAACTTATGCTCATTGGTTGTGTTCAGCTGACAATGGGTAATCCCAGTCTGAAATAATACCATATGACAGTTTTGGTTTTAAGCACACAAAGATCTTGAGCTAAAGTGATAGAGAACATGTTTGACTTAAAAGAGCACATTCATCGCAGGAACAGATGCCTTTCAGAGTCACTGTAAACCATTTGAAATGTTACTCATGAATTTTAGTTCAGGACTATAAAGCATGTTCAATCACACTGAAATCCTCTTTACCTCGTTGTTGAAGCTTTTCAACAGGCGGATGAGTCTTTCTCCATGCAAGTGGTGTTCCTTTGTGGCGGTCTCCAGAGACTTCTCAGCCAAACAGAAGAAGTTGTGCTGTGAAGAGAAAGGCACGTTAGTAATGGGATTTAACACGCTGGAGTTAGTACTGAATCAGTCTAAAGAAATCAGCTAAACGTCATCATCACAAGTTTAATGCAAAGTCACATCTACTACGTGAGACGTGTGTACAATATTAACAATTATCAGAATAGATTTCCAACATACCACACATGTTGGGCCACCATCTGGTCCTATCTGTTTGACAAACAAATCCAGTGTCTGCAGTGACAAAATAAGATATACAGTATAAGTCAGTATATTGTCAAACAAACAAACAAACAAACAAACAAACCACATTTAGTTTTGTAGTTTTCTTACCTTATTCAAAGTTAACATATTTAGTGCCGCATCATGAATGTCTTTCAGCAGCTTATCTTTAGGTAAAGATGCTGTGTAGACCATCACAGTCATCATCACCACCACTGTCAAACACTGAATGGTCTTCATGTCTTTAGAAGAAACTGAGCTAGCCGTGTCAGGTTGAGCAGGAAAGCTGAATACTCACTCTTACTACTGTTGCTACTTATATATTGTCCTCATGCTGACACTCTGACACCCCGAGACCACAGTATACAGACACGTCAGAAGAGGAAAACACCAAATAAGGACCAAAGTGTGACATGTATCTGTCTTACTATCAGATGTTTCCACTAGGTGCGTGGTGTTATTACTAAGCAATTAGTGGCTAATTCCTTATCAGTAAAGCTCCCACCAAGAATTACTGGTCATCACCTTGTGTTGATCTCATACATCTGAAGGCTGTCTTCATGTATACGGATAGAAAATGAGATTTCCATCATCTCAACAGTCACATTCAAATTTTATTAAATGTATTTTTCTACAAAGGCTGTTCCCTTTGAGCTGAACTTAAGAACCTGCTGTGAAGTGTAGATGTTTAATGACTTTTTACCTTGCACATTTTGGCTTGTTGCAACAGAGAAGCCCAGGTGGAAGTGATGCAATGAACAGTGACCTGCTTTTATTAAAGTGTGTGACAGTGAACCAGCAGGCAGCCATTATCATTAATATCATTAGAAAACACCTGTGCTTTTTGTGTTATGACATGTCAAAATGTTTGCGTTGAGTGGGCACATGGGAAATATTTTGAGTCAATTTTTAGCTTTGCCCCACACACACATCAGCGAGAGGAAAATGTGACTGACAGAGACAATTCCTGTCAGCTTCAGTTTCTTTTTTTACACTGGGTGGTAAGTCACGACTATTCAGTGTTGGTTTTTAGTCTTGCCTCTTACCTGCAGAGATTTCTCTGGATTATCTCTATTAAGGATTGTAGATGGTGAAATCCCAGAATTCTTTGCAATTCTGAGAAATGTTGTTCTTAAACTGTTGGACTCTTTGCCCACACATTTTTTTCACAAAGTGATGAACCTTGTGCCATCCTTGCTTGAGAATGACCCAGTCTTGAAATGATGAAATGGTGGTTTGGTTGTTTGGGGGTCCTCCGCCTGAAAATTTCAAGCGTCAGACACTTAATTTCCTTTATACTGGTGTATTTTCATGCACCAACTTGAATATTTTCTGCATTAGTTTATGGCGTAAATGTCTGTTTTGTTGAAATAAAAGTTCTCTGCCACCTTTATGTATCTATTGGGGGGGACAAATGCACATGTTCTAAATATCGAGGGGGATGTGTCCCCTTCATCCCCCCTGAAATCTGCACATATGCCGATAATTTCAAAGACAGACCAGTGGAGGAGTACTTAATAGAGCTAGTAACATATTTGGTCAATTGTCTGATCAAACAGACAAAGTCAGGAGCTCAGCTGGAACACTATGGTTAACAAGATTCCAGAATAAAAGACTAACTGGAAGTTTTAGCTGAACTTGAGTTCATATCTTTGCACACTTGCAACACATTGACATCTCTACCTTTTACACTGACAACCTTTGAAGAAGAGCCCCATCTTCTGGTGATGTATGTAACTTGTAGGATTCACAGTATTCACATCAGCGCAGTTTCTTTGAAGAGAAACCACAGGACAGGCAGAGGTGCTCCTAATAATCATCTTCCTTTACTTGTGTGCAGTTGGAAAGTTCTCAAACGTCAAAATACAAATTTTCATACAAATGTACAGACCGCTTCAAACTTGACATTCAAAATGTGTCCCTTTGTATTTCCTGTGGGAATGTTCATTAGTGTTCGTTAACAGTTTCCTATCCAGTGATATCTATCTATCTATCTATCTATGAATGATGAGAACCACAACGTCAGAGAAAGGTTCAGAAAAGTTTAGGAAAATGTTTTCATTTGTTCCGACTGACATGATGAAATCACCACAGTGGGCAACTTTACTACGCAACAACTAAAACTTTAACGATCTCAACATTTCCACCATTTAAGATAAGGTAAGGGAAAACACTCAAACAAACGTAATGATGTAATGATAATGATGATAATGATAAGAGAGAAAATGCAATTCGTATGTGCCAACGTCTGTGGTTGCTCGAATTCTGCAAATATAAATATGTGATATATGTATTTAGAGACATTGAGGGTATATGGTATATATTTATACGTATGTGTGTGTGTGTGTGTGTGTAACCATGTATTTTCATTATATCATTGTGTTGGTACTTCCATTAATTAATACTTCTTCCACAACTTATTACTGTGTTGTGTGATGTTGTTGTTGTTTATCTATCTATTAATATTGCTACATTATGTTGGATAAGAGAAAAGAAAAAAAACGCACATGCCTTTCATTGTATCAACAAATGAATACACTGGAAATACAGACTGCAGCAAAGCATAGTTTGGAAGAAAATAATCAAATAGTGGCAGCTGTATTAGAATCATGTGACAAAATGAGGACAAGTACAGATTAAAGTAGGAGGATCCAAAAGAAAAGAGCAAGTAATTGTGATTAGATTAATTAGAGGAAAGACAAACTGTCTCTTATACGTCCATGCTACATAGGCTTGGACGAGTTGAGGCTGAGATTAAAGAAGTGCTTGAGCATGGGGACATGGTGGAGAGAGGATATTTAGGTTTTTGAAATCAAAGTCAAATCAAATGAAATCAAATGAAATCAACTTTATTTATATGGCACTTTTCATACGACAGTAACACAAAGTGCCTCACAGAGGTTAAAAACAACAAAGAACCAAAACAGAAAACAAAAAAGAAAAGAGAAAACCCAACCCTCCCACCCCACATAGAGATACATAAGCATACACATACGCACACACACACCCACACACACACACACTAGCTATCACTCGAGAGACATGGCCGAGCACCGAGACCTGAGGCAAGGAAAAAGCCACCTCTGGGGGCCGTCCACACTGAGAGGGCCCACGGTCCACGGCCATAGGGAGCGCCGCCGTAGAGATCACCCCGACCCGGTCAGACATGAGGCTCCACACTGAGGTGCAGTGCCCTTCAGCCACCCAGGTCAGATCTGTCCACGGGATGGCACCCCCATCGGTAGACCAGGAACAACTCTTAGTGTGGTAGGCCCCCATGAGGAAACACTGGAGCTAAAAACTGAGGGACTAAAACAGTAGGATAGGATAAAAGGTATAAAATGAACCAAATAAACAAAAAGCTATTTAGCTCATAAAATTAAGTTAATAGCTAGGTAAGAATGATCTAAACAGAGACATAAAATGCATCAAAACTAAAACCTATAACTAAAATAACAAAAGATAAAGATTAAATGAGATAAGAATGTAAAAAGAGGAAGGGTAAGAGCATTTAAAAAAAGAAGAAGCAAAAAACAAATCGATAAATCCGTTAAAAGCCTGATAAAAGGAATTTAAAATAGATAAAGAGATCAGTTAAAGGGCCAGTGTGTAAAATGGGTTGAAAACAGTGACATCAGTGGTCAAATTCTAGATTGCAGGGCTCACTCGCTCACCCCTCCCGTCGGGTAAATGACGGTGGCCTCGTAGGGACAAAAAGCCTTGCTCACGAGTTTTTCAGGAGTAGGTCTATCTAGCGACGAGGTGTATGTTTATTTAGAAATCTAAGCCATGTTACGATATTGTAATGAATCACTCACGAGCAGGAGACCAGAGGAGCATTCGGGAAAAAGGCCAGTTTATTTGAGCACTCCAAAAACTCTGGTAACACTCCAGGGGGTAAAAGACTCCGTCCCTTCTAGCGTAACAGACACACTTCATAACTTTACACACATACTGGTTTACCATGCTGAGTGGGGACCCCCTCCCCTCTCTGCTCCGCCAACCTCCAGCCCGCACACTGACTGACAGCGTAGCCTGTAAACAGAGCTCAGCTGTTTATTTAGCCTAGCAATATCTCCGGACTATAGTAGCTGCAATGGACGACTTTGAATGCGATTTTGAAGAGTTTCTTGTAGCGGACACAGACCCAGAGCCATACCTGTTTGAGCCGGAGCATACAGATGAGGAACTCTATGTGTTTGATGCTGAGCGGGCGAGAAGAGAGGCTGAATGCACAGAATGGGATTCGGTGCTACCACTACCATCGTTGGGGAGATATCACCAGGAGGAAAAGCGCCGCAGAGAGTGCATCACAAGGAGTGAAGTTGCGTCTTCTTTTCCTCGCAGATGACGGTTCGGGTTCATTCTCTCCTGTTGCGTGGTAAGTGTGGTCCATTCACAAACTTTATAACTAAAAAAACTTTTCATTACTCTCTATCGACGAACTACTAACACTCTCTGCTGTTTCCTCCTCCTTCTTCCTTCCTCCCGCTGTCTTCGTTGGTTTATTTATACACGCGAAACACATTCTCTGGCTGGCTGGATTGTCCGCTCGGTCTGCCGTACATACATGGTGGCGCAAGATGGCGACCTCTCTAAAGCAAGGCCCTTGCTATATATATATATATATATAAAAGCATAATTATAAGGCTACGAAAACCAACCGAATTTTATTTTATAGCGATCATACACTTGTATAAACATATTAATGGGTAGAATATTCAGATTCAGATTCAGATTGACAATAAACCATGCCAAATATTACACACTGGCCCTTTAAAAACCTGATTAAAAAGATGAGTCTTGAGCCTCTTTTTAAAAACATCAGCAGTCTCTGCAGCCCTGATGTTCTCCAGCAGGCTGTTCCACAATCGGGGGCCATAATAACTAAATGCCGCCTCCCCCTGTGTTTTAGTTCTAACTTGTGGTATGGTTAAAAGGCCTGTGCCGGAGGACCTCAGGGTCCACAAGGGTTGATATGGTAAAAGCAGGTCAGATAAATAAGAAGGCCCAAGACCGTTAAGACATTTAAAAACTACTAATAAAAGAACCTTAAAATCGATCCTGAAGCGCACGGGGAGCCAATGCAGCGATTTTAAAACTGGTGTAATGTGCTCCCGCCCTCTGGTCCTTGTCAGCACTCGTGCAGCTGAATTCTATAATAATTGTAGATTTGAGATACTCTATTTGGGAAGACCAGAGAGCAGGGCATTACAATACAATAATCTAAGGTGCATCAACACCTCCGTGCTGGCCTGAGAGAGAAACGGGCGGACTCTGGCTATATTCTTAAGGTGGTAGAAACCTGCCTTTGTTATGTTTTTAATATGTGAAATAAAACAGAGCTCAGAGTCAAAAATCACATCCAGATTTTTTACAGATTGTGTTGGTTTAAAATCCTGTAGTTTTGGTAAAAGTTTTTCTCTCTGGCCTTCAGGTCCAAGGACTAAAACCTCTGTTTTGTCATGGTTGAGCTGCAGGAAATTCGCTGCCATCCATGACTTTATGCCTAAAATGCAGTTTAAAAGGGCATCAATTGGCCCTGTGTCAACAGGAGACACGGCGATGTACAGTTGTGTATCATCAGCATAACTATGAAAGCTGATGCTGTGCCTCCTGATGACGTCCCCCAGGGGAAGCATGTAGAGATTAAAAAGAGTTGGACCTAAAATTGACCCCTGGGGGACCCCACACTTTATCTCATGGGTTCCTGAGGAACATGTATCCATACTTACAAAGAAGTGTCGATCAGTGAGGTAAGAGATGAACCAGAGAAAGAGATGAAATTGCACCTGATGTCGTCTAAAATCTTTAAAAGGGCTGTCTCGGTACTGTGGTTCATCCTAAAACCAGACTGATACTTCTCTAAAGTGTTATTTGTATCTAAAAAAGCAACTAGACTAATCACAAGGCTGTAATAGCATAGAATAGAAAGGACGATTACAGCCAGAAGGAGGCAGTAATGCAACTTCAAGGATGCCCACTGCCCTAAACTCCCTACGCTACACTTTAAAAAAAAAAAAAGAAAAAAAAAGTTGAACACAGGAAAATATACAGAACAAGTCAGGGGATAGATGTATGACTAGACTGCAAAATAAACCTATAGACTGACATAAAATATTCTTAGCCATGCCTAGTTTAAACATAGGTAGTTTTGATTGAATGATATAATGTGGTAATTCGAAACAAGAGACAAATTGTTTAAAAAAAATTCAAAGTACATAAAATAAAATTACAAATAAAAAATATCTTACCATATGTCACAGCATTTCTTAATAAGTGTTATACATAATATGAACCTACTCTATGACATACTGATTTTATGATAGGGCTACTTTAGTGTGGTTTGTGCAAGTGGGGGAAAATCTTTCTATCAGAGTGAAGTAGTGTTTCAGCAGATACTCAGTTGCTCTATCGGTGTAGCTAATAGCACGAACACGGTACTTAAAAATGTATCCAAATTTCCATGCATTTCCATCTGTGGTCACTGGTTTCACTGGGGCCACAGCAGCCCACAAAATGTATTATCTAGAGGAAAAACTGTGACAGACAACATAAGCCACAGCACAAATTTATTGTGTTGGCAAAGGTCCACCAGATATGTCATCACAATAAACTGTAACCATCCACCACTACCTACTGTCTCGTATCCAAGGCAACCATACAGCTGTAGCTGGTGTGTTGCAAATGTGCAGACTCAGTTTTTACCTTCAAACTTATTATCATAGTGTAGTAAAGTGTGGGCTTGGAACCTGAATGATGTCTTTTGTGGTAATCCATGGTTTCATCTGTAGTGTGACATAGTAGACAACAACCGATGCTGTATCTGGGACGCCTCACGACGTTCCCACAGAAAGTCTATCATGTTTGATTTTCTTTATGTCATTGACGACTTCTCCCATCACAGCCATCACTTTGACCCATAGACACACAGAGCGATCTGCTGCCATGGACAATGGTATGACAACAGTTGTAGTGTGCTGATTAAAATGAAAAACCCATGATAATTTCAGTGGAAAGAATCCCTTCATTTCTATGAACGGACTTTTATTATGAAACATTTGCAGGAACTTGTTGTGGAGGATTCAGTGACTTGCATGTTTGCTTATGGTACGTCAAATGTAGCTCCTGACATCTGGTGGCACTTGTTTACGCCTACAAGGCCAACTGGTCCACAGAGGACGCCATAACGACAGCCCTCCACGCTGCTCTGTCCCACCTGGAGCAACAGGGGAACTAAACGCGGCTGCTCTTTGTGGACTTCAGTTTGGCGTTTAATACAATTTTGCCCAACAGACTGGTGTCGAAACTGTGTGATCTGGGAATATCTGACCCTGTCTGCCGCTGGATCAAAGACTTTTTGACAGACTGCCCCCAGAGGGTGAGAATGGGACCCCATGTCTCCCCAGCCATCAGACTCAGCACCGGCTCCCCTCAGGGCTGTGTGCTGAGCCCCTTATTATAGACACTCTACACACACGACTGTACCGCCATACACCCCAGCAACAGCATTATAAAGTTTGCTGACGATACCGCCGTGGTGGGACTCATTTCAGGAGGGAACGAGTCTGCATACCAGGATGAGTTGGAGCAGCTGTCTGTATGGTGCAAAGAAAACAACCTAATCCTCAACACTAACAAGACAAAAGAAATCGTGATAGACTTCAGGAGGAAGACAACACACATCCAGCCCCTGTTCATTGGCGGGGAGTGTGTGGAGAGGGTCCCCAACATCCGGTACCTGGGCGTGTACATCAAGGACAACCTGACCTGGAGCACCAACACCAGAGCCACCATCAAAAAGGCACAGCAGAGACTCTCAATCAGAACCTGCTTGTATCCTTCTACAAATGCTCCATTCAGAGCATTCTTACATACTGCGTCGGCGTGTGGTTTTCCAGCTGCACAGCAGCAGACAGAAAAGCGCTTTACACGTTTTATCTCACATTCTTCTTGCTCTTTCTCTGTTTCCTTTTTTTTAAATTGGAGCTTTAAAAAGAAAGATCATGATGGCATGTAACAGCCATAAACGTGTTATTTTTGATTGCGTTACCTGCTGTTGGAGAATGTGTAAACCCAGTAAATAATTGGTGTCTTAAAAAGTGGCCTCATGTTCAAAAGTCTTGTGTGAAACAGCTGTTACTGGTTGACTGCACAGTTTAACTTATAATAATTAATAAGAATGATACCTTAAACATTATGAACATGCACACTGTGAAAAATGTTGACTGCAACAACAAACCACTGTGTCATAATTTATTGGTGTACAAATACAGATACTATAAAAATAAGATGTGTAGGAAAATAAATATGTTTTACAATAAATAGAAGTTAAGTTATGAATATTACAGGCGTTAAATAACACATACGATTATTCCAACTCATTGATGTCATTTCACTGATGGTTGTGGATGATCCTCCACTGGTCCACACATTTCATGAAGTCTTTCAGAAATTCCTTAAACTTATGCTCATTGGTTGTGTTCAGCTGACAATGGGTAATCCCAGTCTGAAATAATACCATATGACAGTTTTGGTTTTAAGCACACAAAGATCTTGAGCTAAAGTGATAGAGAACATGTTTGACTTAAAAGAGCACATTCATCGCAGGAACAGATGCCTTTCAGAGTCACTGTAAACCATTTGAAATGTTACTCATGAATTTTAGTTCAGGACTATAAAGCATGTTCAATCACACTGAAATCCTCTTTACCTCGTTGTTGAAGCTTTTCAACAGGCGGATGAGTCTTTCTCCATGCAAGTGGTGTTCCTTTGTGGCGGTCTCCAGAGACTTCTCAGCCAAACAGAAGAAGTTGTGCTGTGAAGAGAAAGGCACGTTAGTAATGGGATTTAACACGCTGGAGTTAGTACTGAATCAGTCTAAAGAAATCAGCTAAACGTCATCATCACAAGTTTAATGCAAAGTCACATCTACTACGTGAGACGTGTGTACAATATTAACAATTATCAGAATAGATTTCCAACATACCACACATGTTGGGCCACCATCTGGTCCTATCTGTTTGACAAACAAATCCAGTGTCTGCAGTGACAAAATAAGATATACAGTATAAGTCAGTATATTGTCAAACAAACAAACAAACAAACCACATTTAGTTTTGTAGTTTTCTTACCGTATTAATTTTGGACATATTTAGTGCCGCATCATGAATGTCTTTCAGCAGCTCATCTTTAGGTAAAGATGCTGTGTAGACCATCACAGTCATCATCACCACCACTGTCAAACACTGAATGGTCTTCATGTCTTTAGAAGAAACTGAGCTAGCCGTGTCAGGTTGAGCAGGAAAGCTGAATACTCACTCTTACTACTGTTGCTACTTATATATTGTCCTCATGCTGACACTCTGACACCCCGAGACCACAGTATACAGACACGTCAGAAGAGGAAAACACCAAATAAGGACCAAAGTGTGACATGTATCTGTCTTACTATCAGATGTTTCCACTAGGTGCGTGGTGTTATTACAAAGCAATTAGTGGCTAATTCCTTATCAGTAAAGCTCCCACCAAGAATTACTGGTCATCACCTTGTGTTGATCTCATACATCTGAAGGTTGTCTTCATGTATACGGATAGAAAATGAGATTTCCATCATCTCAACAGTCACATTCAAATTTTATTAAATGTATTTTTCTACAAAGGCTGTTCCCTTTGAGCTGAACTTAAGAACCTGCTGTGAAGTGTAGATGTTTAATGACTTTTTACTTTGCACATTTTGGCTTGTTGCAACAGAGAAGCCCAGGTGGAAGTGATGCAATGAACAGTGACCTGCTTTTATTAAAGTGTGTGACAGTGAACCAGCAGGCAGCCGTTATCATTAATATCATTAGAAAACACCTGTGCTTTTTGTGTTATGACATGTCAAAATGTTTGCGTTGAGTGGGCACATGGTAAATAGCTTTGCCCCACACACAGATCAGCGAGAGGAAAATGTGACTGACAGAGACAATTCCTGTCAGCTTCAGTTTCTTTTTTTACACTGGGTGGTAAGTCACAACTATTCAATGTTGGTTTTTAGTCTTGCCTCTTACCTGCAGAGATTTCTCTGGATTATCTCTATTAAGGATTGTAGATGGTGAAATCCCAGAATTCTTTGCAATTCTGTTCTGAGAAATGTTGTTCTTAAACTGTTGGACTCTTTGCCCACACATTTTTTTCACAAAGTGATGAACCTTGTGCCATCCTTGCTTGAGAATGACCCAGTCTTGAAATGATGAAATGGTGGTTTGGTTGTTTGGGGGTCCTCCGCCCGAAAATTTCAAGTGTCAGACACTTAATTTCCTTTATACTGGTGTATTTTCATGCACCAACTTGAATATTTTCTGCATTAGTTTATGGCGTAAATGTCTGTTTTGTTGAAATAAAAGTTCTCTGCCACCTTTATGTATCTATTGGGGGGGACAAATGCACATGTTCTAAATATCGAGGGGGATGTGTCCCCTTCATCCCCCCTGAAATCTGCGCATATGCCGATAATTTCAAAGACAGACCAGTGGAGGAGTACTTAATAGAGCTAGTAACATATTTGGTCAATTGTCTGATCAAACAGACAAAGTCAGGAGCTCAGCTGGAACACTATGGTTAACAAGATTCCAGAATAAAAGACTAACTGGAAGTTTTAGCTGAACTTGAGTTCATATCTTTGCACATTTGCAACACATTGACATCGCCACCTTTTACACTGACAACCTTTGAAGAAGAGCCCCATCTTCTGGTGATGTATGTAACTTGTAGGATTCACAGTATTCACATCAGCGCAGTTTCTTTGAAGAGAAACCACAGGACAGGCAGAGGTGCTCCTAATAATCATCTTCCTTTACTTGTGTGCAGTTGGAAAGTTCTCAAACGTCAAAATACAAATTTTCATACAAATGTACAGACCGCTTCAAACTTGACATTCAAAATGTGTCCCTTTGTATTTCCTGTGGGAATGTTCATTAGTGTTCGTTAACAGTTTCCTATCCAGTGATATCTATCTATCTATCTATCTATGAATGATGAGAACCACAACGTCAGAGAAAGGTTCAGAAAAGTTTAGGAAAATGTTTTCATTTGTTCCGACTGACATGATGAAATCACCACAGTGGGCAACTTTACTACGCAACAACTAAAACTTTAACGATCTCAACATTTCCACGATAAGGTAAGGGAAAACACTCAAACAAACGTAATGATGTAATGATAATGATGATAATGATAAGAGAGAAAATGCAATTCGTATGTGCCAACGTCTGTGGTTGCTCGAATTCTGCAAATATAAATATGTGATATATGTATTTAGAGACATTGAGGGTATATGGTATATATTTATACGTGTGTGTGTGTGTGTGTGTGTGTGTGTGTAACCATGTATTTTCATTATATCATTGTGTTGGTACTTCCATTAATTAATACTTCTTCCACAACTTATTACTGTGTTTTGTGATGTTGTTGTTGTTTATCTATCTATTAAGATTGCTACATTATGTTGGATAAGAGAAAAGAAAAAAAACGCACATGCCTTTCATTGTATCAACAAATGAATACACTGGAAATACAGACTGCAGCAAAGCATAGCTTGGAAGAAAATAATCAAACAGTGGCAGCTGTATCAGAATAGTGTGACAAAATGAGGACAAGTACAGATTAAAGTAGGAGGATCCAAAAGAAAAGAGCAAGTAATTGTGATTAGATTAATTGGATTAATTAAATAGATTGTACAGCACCTATAGCACACTTGCTGTCATAGGGAAACACAACTGGTCACTGTAATCAGTATAATTAAAAGGGGACAGCGGTGCATGTCCTGATTTTATGAAGAGGAAAGACAAGCTGTCTCTTATACATCCATGCTACGTAGGCTTGGACGAGTTGAGGCTGAGATTAAAGAAGTGCTTGAGCATGGGGACATGGTGGAGAGAGGATATTTAGGTTTTTGAAAACAACTAGACTAATCACAAGGCTGTAATAGCATAGAATAGAAAGGAAGATTACAACCAGAAGGCGGCAGTAATGCAACTTCAAGGATGCCCACTGCCCTACTCCCTACGCTACACTTTAAAAAAAAAAAAAAGAAAAAAAAAGTTGAACACAGGAAAATATACAGAACAAGCCAGGGGACAGATGTACAGAGACAAAAGATAGAATTTATCAGCAATGGTGGAAATGATGCTACAGCACAATTTAATACAAAAAAGACCAAGAGAGGAAACATTATCTTAAAATCAAGAGAGAACAGTGGCATGCACAGACTTTTTGAAGGGCAGGGGCGAAAAGAAAAAAAAGGGCACATACAGCACGTTGTTGCCACTGAAGAGAGCACTAAGTTCTGCGTGTTTTCGAGGGCACTTTAGACATGTTTATATGTTATACAAATGGCACATTATATAGCCTTAAAACAGACTAACTAGACAGACTACTCAAGTTAGTTTGTAGGTAGGATCAGTATCCACGAGAACTGTGTAGAATCAAGGTTGGACTGTGAAGAACACAGAGACATGGATGTATGAAGGAAATAAAACCCGTGGGGGGGTCTGGGGGTCCTGTTTTAACCAGCCAATAGGGCAGTTTAGTGTGTTTTTTCCACCCAAGAAAGCAGTTTAGTGTGTTTTTTTTCCACCCAAGAAGGCAGTTTAGTGTGTTTTGCCAACCAGAAGGGCACTTTAGCGTGTGTTTTGGCTCCCAAGAGGGCACTTTAGCATGCGTTTTGGCTCCAAGAACATTTATATTTTAAACAAAAAAAAAGGAAAAACAATCAGGTAAATGAATAAGGAACACAAAAGAGCAAATCAAGAGACATTCAAAGGGCAAGGACCTACAGGCTATTATGTTTTTTAGCTTTACTATTCATTTTTTCCATGTATTTTAGGAGTAGCCTAGTTGGCAGAGTTATTTATGAAGACAGTGAAAGAGGGAGCACACATTTCCACTTGCAAGTATGAATGTGATATTTGCCCAAAATAATCACAAGATCAACATTATCTGAAATGTCTGCATCCATTATTTTCTCTGAATGCTGGTGTATCTTGGGGCTCTGAGATTAATTACAAACTGTGGATCTCTTACTCACCATTGTGTTTTATACTCAAAAGTGGATCAGCCTGCTTTATGTACACGCTGCCTCAGTCACTGGTGTGCTTTTATTTACAAAGCTGTTTTTGGTAAAATTCCTTCCTACTTATCTTCTCTCTTGAATATGAAATATGGAAGTTATATAGTCTTATTGTGCCCAAAGTCAGAACTGAATTGGGGGAAAAACTTGAGGTTCTCTGCACCCACAGTATGGAACAACTGTAAAATGATATAAAGCTTCAACACATGATGACCCTGAATGAGTTTAAACCCATAGTGAAACCCAATGAGTCCAGGCTGTCTGTGTGTAATTGTTTTATCTAATCATTATATGTTATTCAAATGTATGCTTTTATGTGAATTTTATTTGTTGTTGAAATTGTGTTGATCTCAATGGGACAAACCTGGTTAAATAAAGGCAATTAACACAAGGTTGTCCACAAAATAAACTATATGACTGTAACCATGACTAAATATCAGACCAAAACTAATTCACAAGTGGCCATTTAAATAAACAAATGGTGAATGCTTCACCCTCTGAGGAAAGGGTACACAAAGTACAGAATGCAGCGAAAGTAAAGGCAAAGAGATAATCCGCCATCTTCTGCCCTACTCGGCCGTTGATTGGCTTAAACTAACCAATCAACCAACGAAGACAACATATAATAGCCAATCAGGTGGCGAGTAAGGCGGGTCAGAGAACCCTCCACCGGGAAGCTGCGTACCTTTGTTTCCATTGAGCGAGTTAGTTTCTAAATTCTGCTGTTATACCTATTTCTGCTCCATCGAAACTCTGCAAATTGGACTAAACTGGGTCACCTGTACCAAAACCTAAACGTGTGTCTACCAGCCAAGCAGGTAGGAAAACTGTTTAGCTTGTTTGTATAGACATGTTTGTTGTGCAACAAATACTGTGCCGCCTTCACCAACGACGAGTCGCGCTAGCAAGTTATGCTAGCTAGGTTTTAGCTTTTAGCTGCACAGTGTTTAAATTCGTACACACGCAGATTCAGGTGTGCACGTGCGCATTATGTAATCCACGTCAAAGAAATTAAAATATAAAAATGCGCTTGTTTGTAAAGGTGTAAATACGTGCCTTGTATCTAGCTAGCTAAAGGTTAACGTTACATTGATGGTTTGGATACTACTTGTGAGCACCATGGTAACGTTATCGTCATAGGGAGGGAGGGCTTGCGCGTGCACTGGACCTCGTGGAGTAGTAACGTTAGCTCTGCGTCAATGGCGTCCACCAAACCTGCAACTGTTACCGAGGCTCATCTCGATCGTCTAAAACCTTCATTGTCAGGAGATCTGTGTTGTTAGTGTTGAGGTAAAAGTACTGTAGTACACATTACTCATTAGTTGGAATATAATGCAGTACTGTATTCATTCGCTCTATGTTAAAAGTAATTAGTTACATCACTCGTTATATAACTCCTGCGCTACTCTGCAACATCGCCTGAGATGAATTGTCACGTAATATAACATTAATCTACAGCAATGCATTATAATTCATTAACTTAATTTTTTATGTGAATCTTATTTTACCTGCCCCTTTTCTCAAAACACAGATATACAAAAATAAAGATGGTCTGACAGTTACAGTTACCAAACAACCAATGCTAGTTCAGAATAGAGATGCATGATATTGGATCTTTTGCCGATATCTAATATGCTGATGTGTGACAACTAATTTGACTGATAATCGACATTGATATGTCAAAAGCCTCTTCTGTGGTGGAATTAACAACATATTATGCATGCATGCTCTAATCATGAAGACCCACCAGCAGATGGAGACATGAAATACAGTACTTTTGAGTGTATGTGATGTTTATTCAGTATGCAAAACAAGAAAAAGCACGTGGGCCAATTCTGATATTTGATTTTAAAACCAATATTGGCCAATACAGATGACGTACCGATGTTATCATGCATCACTACTTCAGAAAAAAAAGTTCATACAGAAGAATCAATAGCCACACACAATAAAATCCGTCCCAACAACTTCATATAGTCTATTCTTTCTTTATACGTTTTCCATAACTGAATTTATTTTATACAACCCTTTTAAATACTTCTGCAGAGAATTCCTTAGATTGACCAGCTCTGTAGTTAGCAGGTCAACATAACCTAGACACAGAAAGAACATAACAAGCCCTACATGATTTTGGATTACATGAGAACAGTCATGGAGGCAGTTACTGGAGTATTCCACTAGTAAACAACTTAGTAAAGAAACAGAGCAGAGGTTACATGAAGTTATAGGTTGCTGGTATACAGTAGTTTTCCATTACACTCTAAAGTCAAGTTTAATGAGCTCAGAAAAACAGCCTTTTTCAGCTTCGTGATGATGCGTTTTCCAGCCGATCCAAGAAGGTTTTTAAGAGTTTATTTAGCTTAGGAGGGTAGGAGAATTTTCTCCACTCATACGGAATAGACTTCATCCTTCAGTTAATCGCAAACATTCAAAATCAACATCACATCTGAAGATTTGTGGTTTTCACTGTACAGGAAGGGGCTGAAAAACCGTAATCTTAGAAGTAATTGAAGCTGTCAGTTAAACGTACTGACATTAAAATATACATTCGTGATGTAGTGGAGTGGATGTATAAAGTAGCATAGGATTTCAGAGTACCTCAACTTTGTACCAATGTACTTCAGTACTTGAGCAAATATACTGTTACTTTCCACCACTGCAAACAAAACCTGCTCAATTGTTTGTTTGTTTTTTCATATTATGCAGGTTTTTGGTTGGTTGATAAGTATTTTGGCTTGTATTTTTATCAGTTTAGCAGCCACTGGCAGATAGACCAGAGTTAATTTTGGACCTTGGTGAAAACATAAACTGAAACAATGACAGAAAGTTGAGGTGGAGTAGCCTGAGTGTCAGACTGAAGCTCCCAGAACCTTCAGTCTGACATGGCCTCCATTGAAGGCGATTTACAAGGGGGAGGGAATTTGATTTTTTTTTCCCTAACCAATCAGTAGAGATCAACGGCTCACCCAGAATCTGACGTCATTAGTATCCATGCCTCGGGTGTGCCGAAAACAAGCGAGCATTGCCCGTTTAAAATGTCTCCGTCGTAGTGCACGCTCAGCTGCATCGCCGTTAAATCCAGTTTAGCAGCTTCCTTAATTTGGCCCTCCATTAATGTGAGTAGTGGCGAAATACCTCGATAGCATCGTTAATGTGGTCTGTAGGATCTGTAGCGGTCGCCATTGTTGCTATTCTCACCAGTTACCCACCGGCATACAGCTTGACATCAGCGTGGCGCTGATTGGCTAATCGCTAGACCCCCAGCGTTCATTGGTCCGTCCATCGTTTGGACGAGATAAATCGCAAATTCATTGAAGTATGCCAGACCAGTAATGCAAGCCTACTCAGTTGAGTGGGCGGGGTCTATGGTCTGGAACCAGGCTAGAGGTGGAGTTGTGATATCAAGTACCCGTATCTGGAGTTGAAAACACATGCATGCTTGTTTTTGGGCTTATATCGCTGGAAAAGCATATCTACACATATTTACTAACTCAGATCTCTGTGATTCAGATACAACATTGCACAGTATCTTAATTTACTTTTGTGTTCACTGGAAAACAAAAATCTCTCCAGGTAAAATGAGTCTGGCTTCTCCTGAATCGCACCTTGACCCGATGTCAGAAAAAGCAGTGGAGGTAAGTATGCAGCCTCTGGAGCCGTCAAATAATGTGTTTGGACCTCTATGTTTATGATACTGGAAAAAAAAACCCTAATGATTTCAGGGATAAATTCACTACTTTGGTTTTAATTGTCAACATATTAAAATAAATCTTTTATCCTTGTCAGCCTGATAGCTCAGCAGAAACTATGAAGCCCTCTTGCAACAGGTGAGAAGCAGCTTTCTTAAATGTGAATGCTATTGTTTTATTTGCAGATGTACATTCTCAAGAGTTCTCACAGACAGAGCTTGAAATATTTAACCTATGTGCCAATTCATTTTAGGGAGTCCACCATTCTAGCTAAGATCACTGGACTGAATCAATCTGTCACTTCAGGCGAGAGTGAAAATGAAGGTGCCACCTCTGACAACCCTGCAGACAACAACACAAGCAGCGGCTCTAAAGGTATGAACTATGAAAGTACTTGTCGGTCAGGTTTATTGCCAAATTGGTTTGCATAAGGAATCTGCTTTGGTGTAAAGTGTAACTGTTTAAAATTGGCGAGCTGGGCAGGAATGTATAAAAATACATTCTATAGAGAATCTTCAGTGGTTTAAAGTAAAGAATATGCAGTGTACTGCTATGGTTGTTCAAAAAGATTTGCATTAGTCTAACACATGGGTAGATGATAAGATTAACGTGTTGGTGTCAGTGGGGGACCTGGCCCTTGTTGATGAGACAAGCTGCAGATGGGAAGACACTGTTTTTGTTGTGTGTGTGTGGTTTTCCTGATGGACTGCAGCCTCCTGCCAGAGTGGAGTGTCTTTCAAGAGATTTTGAGCTTGGTGGGTTCAGGAGGCGTACAAGTCCTGGAGGGATGGCAGATTGCAGCCAATCACCCTCTCCACAGAGTGAATGAAATACTGTAGTTTGGCCTTGTCCTACGTGGTGGCATCAGCAAATCAGGAGGTGAGGATTAGAGCTCTGATCAGGCTCTAGAAAAAACAGGCCCGACCCTATATGAACCCACACAATTTCTGTCCAAGCCCAACCTGAGCCTCATCTCTGGCAGCAGTTTTGGGCCCGGGTCTGATTTAAAAAGCTTTTTATTTTTTTGAGGACAAGCATGATGTTGGAAGTGTTGAAGCAGTCAGGCACGTACAGCTGGAAGGGCTTGTCCTGCAGCAGAGAGGGGTTTTATTGTTTATTGTTTTGCGCTGAAGTCCACAAACAAGATCCTGACATGGGTTCATAAGTAGTCCAGGTGCTAGAGCATGAAATGTAGTGCCATGTTGGCTGTATTGTCTCAAGACCTGTTGCCTCTGTAGCTGAACTGCAGGGGATGTAGGACAAGGTGCTCCAAAGACCCAGTAATCACAGTGGTCAGGTTGATGGGCCTGTAGTTGTTAAGTCCTGTGGTCCTTGTTTTTTTTTTTGAGTACAAAGATGATGGTAGAGTTCCTGATGTAGGCTGGTATGTGGTATTTCTCCAATTAAGGCATTAATAATATCTGTAAACACTAGAGACAGCTGTTCAACACAGAACTTCAGGATAAGTGGAGAGATGGCATCTGTTACAGCTGTGGGGGGTTCTGCTTTTGAAGAACCAGGCCCCTGCTGAAGTGGCAGAGGTGGAGTTTAAGGGCTTGAGCTGACAGATGGAGTCAGGGGGTATGGGGTCAGAATGGTCCCGTTGTCTATCAACTTGACAGCAGAACTCATTCAGTTTGTTTGCCTGGCTGTTAGTGGAGTTAAGGGGGGGTGTTCAGTCAGTAATCTTCCAGAAAGACGCAGAGCTATTTTGTCTGTGATTAGGCATGTGCTGACACCATCTGGGAATGAAAATAAAGAATTTAGTGATTGGAAAAAAGTTAAATGAACAAAGTATTAATTATTGATGTCTTTTCTCTGTATCACAGATGACACCCTACAGAAGAAAGTGAACTGCACTGCCTGTGGAAAAAAAGTAAATCAGTTTCAACGCAACTCTGTGTACGAGCATCCTGTCCTCAAAGTACTTATTTGCAAGGTAGGGAGGTTCAAAATACATTTCACATATTTTCATAGCCATTATAGGAAGTTCATGCTGACAATTTTCAGTCTTTCGATTCTTGATGTATGATCACACGATCTTCTCTTTCTCAAGTCATGCTACAAGTATTACACAAGTGATGACTTCACCAGAGACTCTGATGGGATGGATGAGCAGTGCAGGTAAAGGATATTATAAAAGAACCACAAAATATTATGATTTGTTTGTTGAAATAAAATGACCAGAGGATGCACAATATCAGTAATAAGATATTAAGTCTAACATTGAAGGCTTGGCTGTGGATCTCAAATGAACATAATGTTGCATTTATTCAACCATGATGACATGACATTCACATGAAAGGTTGTTTTTTGTTGTAAGTGTGTGTATGACACGGGTGGCCTATGATTCGAACACCCTGTTGGAAGCAACATCTACTGAGATATTGAAAACTTATTTCTTACACTTTTTCATTATTTTGTGTATTTATTTATTTATGACCAGTCTTTTGTAGATTTGTTTTGGTCTCAGTCCTTAACTAAGTAACGTTCATTTTGGATAAATATGTAAGTGAAGACCTCACTTGCTTTATACCCTAAAACTTAGTCACGCTTTCTTTCCCAGATGGTGTGCTGAAGGTGGCAATCTCATCTGCTGTGACTACTGCAACAATGCCTTCTGCAAAAAGTGCATTCTGCGCAACCTGGGCAGGAAGGAGCTTTCAGTCATTACTGATGAGAACTCAAAGTGGCACTGCTATGTCTGCAGATCAGAGCCTCTCCAGGATCTGGTCTCTAAATACCACCACATCATGGAAAAACAAGAACTGCAATTCAAGCAACGAAAATTGGACAGAGGCAAAGAACGTGAGAGCAAGAGACACAAGAGCAAAGCCGTCAAAGAGCACAAAGTAGTTGTGAATGGGAAAGAACATACTGAAGGCTCAGGGACCATGACATTCTCCTACAGAAAAGTGCAAGTACCCAAAGAACTTATAAAGAAAACAAAAAAGCTTGTTGAAACAACTACTGGTCTCAACAATACATTCATTCAGTTCATACAGCAGACAGCTGAGGAGCAGGGAGATGAGGCTGTCAGGTATCGGCATTTGAAAGCCTTCAAGACCGTGCTTGCTGACTTGAAAAAAGCCCACAGTGCATTGGAAGAGGCTTTGGGGGCTGAATTCAGAAACATGGAGTTGCAGAATGGTGACGAAGTGCAACATATTGTAAGAGAGAACACTAATGTTGTGAAAAATGTGGTGGTTGTGGAAGAGGGTGATGCAGCAAAGGAGGGGAATGCAATAGAGGATGCCTGTGTAGCAGAGGAGGCTGCTGTGCCAGAAGAGGCTGATGCAGCAAATGAGGCAAACACAGAAGAGGATGCTGATGTAGCCGAGGAGGCTGCTGTGGCAGAAGAGGCTGATGAAGCAAATGAGGCAAACACAGAAGAGGATGCTGATGTAGCCGAGGAGGCTGCTGTGGCAGAAGAGGCTGATGCAGCAGAGGAGGCTACCACAGTAGAGGATGCTGGTGTAGCAGAAGAGCCTGCTGTGGCAGAGGAGATTGATGCAGCAAAGGAGGCTGATGTTGCAGAGGAGGCAGGATGTGGAGGTGAGGCTGATGCAGCAAGAGAGGCTGACATAGTAAAGGAACCAGTCAAGGAGGGGCATAATGAGGCTGAAATGAATGTCATCCAAACAGAAACTGATGCAATCGAAAATACAATGAAAATGGAAGTATATGATGGTGGCCTACTGTCAGCTGGTGAAACATTTCTTGATGAAGACATTATGTCTGTACCTCCTTCGGTCCCTGATGAGCTTTTTCAGATGGTGGAGGGTCTTGAGGATTTCACCCCCATACAGGAAGATACCATTTCAGTCAAAGATGCTGAAATAAAGTCAAATGAAAACTTAAACTCTCAACCCACCCAGCCCAAAATGAAGAACCTCATAGTCAAACTGACTCCTGTGCCAGTTGTGACCATGCATGGGTTAGGGTCCTCCATGTCAGAAAACAAAGAAAAAGCTGAAGAGATAAAAAAACAGTGTGAAGATAAATGCGAGAAGGTAAACGTTGATGCTGCAGACAGCCCACCACCCAGCCACTGCTCTAGTAGACTGAAGACCACTCCCTTGAAGAAGCAGGCTGACAATCTGGACAAGGAAGAGTCCCCCGAGTCAAAGTTAGCAGACGCGCAACACATAGTGAGAAAGGGCACTAATGTAGAAAATGACCACATGGATAATGCAGTGGACGCAGAGGAGGCTGACGTAGCAGTGCATGCTGACGTAGCAGAGGATGCTGGCGCTGTAGAGGAGGCCGCCGCTGTAGAGGAGGCCGCCGCTGTAGAGGAGGCTGACGTTACAGAGGAGGCTGACGTTACAGAGGAGGCTGACGTTACAGAGGAGGCTGACGCAGTTAGGGAGGCTGTAGCAGGGGATGCAGACATAGTGGAGGAGTCTGACAAGGAGCAGCATAATAAGCAGGAAGTGGACAACAGTCAAGTGACAGATGAGACTGAAAAGAAAGACAACCAAATAGAAACTGATGC